>NC_056737.1:1431615326-1431732826 GCF_019279795.1 Protopterus annectens
TTATGTCATGTTACTTGGTATCCCTTCCATTTAGATTAGCTATCATGCTATTACAATGTCCCGTGCCTACAAGCCATATGTATCCTGTTATTGTACATGCCAATAGAAGATACCTTTGGTATGCATGATATGCCTGTTATGCTGTGCAGAATATCTGACAAATCTACCCACAATACTATACATTACACATATTTTACATAGTATCCCGTAACGCAAAGCATACTTGCACAGCGGGACCACCTTACACATGTCATTGTCGTTATATGCCCATACACATGCCTACTGTGACAGTATATCAACATATACTATCCCCTGCTATGGCATGTACTTGTTGGACATACCCTACCACTGACGGCGGGTTATATGGAATTGTTCTGTTTAAAGCACTCATGTAGCATCCCTTGTGGTGTCTGTGATGTGTACCTTGTGGCCCACTGCTGGACGCACAGTTTCTACAAGTGTAAGTATGCTCAGCAAGACATCACTACATAAATACCTTTTCCCACTTTATGCATTGCGGACACTTTTAATTAATGCAAACCAGGCTATACATACAGTAAATAATTAATACAAAACATGCTATACATAAACCTACATACGGGGTGTTCTACATACCTTGTTATCGTTCCGGACATTCGTCTCTATCTCTCTCACACTGCTTATCTCTCTCACACTGCTTAAACAGGTATATGGCACGAGCGTACGGTTTGAATGTCTGGCAAGTCATCCTGATATACGTCGATACCTGTAACATGTGGTTTCCTGCCGCCAATTGGTGTTCCTGAGTGACTAATTACTTGCACATCATCTGTGCAGCTACTCCATTCGCCAATTAGGCGGCAACAGTGAGGTATAATTGAATTCTCCACTTGGGCATTGCCCATGTGCCCTACCTTTGGGGAGACGGCCTGTATTGTAGTTTTGTTGTGTGTAATTGCAACTGCTATGTGTAGAAACAAGTATACTTTGGATTCATGTCCCCCGTGGATTATGTATGACTGCTAGAGTATGTGGTTCAACATGTGGGTGTACCTGTCATCCCAACCATCTGATAACGGACTATTGCAAACAAAACCTGTGACATCGCCGTTTGTCACATTATACAATGGCTACAATTATGCATGGTGCCTTTAATTGTGTCTCTCACAAAGTATGTTGACGGTTCTGCAGATGTAATTGACTGACCTGATGTTCGTGCTGTTATTACAGTCTGTATTGCTATAGTTTCTAGTGTGGGGGATGTTGGTGGGTGTACGTAGCATATACAGGTATGTGGGGCTTGCATTTCTACATATTCCATGTATATGTGTGTGGGCTCCATCCCTAATTAAAGAGCTATCAGTTAGTAGACTTATGTTATAGGATTTTACATTGGGCCATTGTTAATTGGTTTCTATATAGTATGCATGTGAGGTTGATACGTCCATACCTCCGGAATTGCAGCGATATGTAAAGGGATATGTCTAAATGACAGCTATCCCGTGTATTTCTGCCCCAGATATTTGCAGTCATTGCGGTTGTGTTGGTAACAGAACCTCTTTTCCATGGGTTGCCACCTTTTCATATGGCCATTGATGGACACTTGCAGGACACACAGCGGTGTTTACAGGCCGACACATAGCCACGGTCAGTACACAGGATAGCACATACTTTTATCCTCAATACATACCTATTGTTGTGGGACTTTGGCTACTTATCATATTGCATGTAACATTTACGTTTCTTACATACAGGCATAACTATTTAATGCAACTATTACATAATATATGGGACATATTAATGTCCTACAATCTCGGACATTTGCCCTCTGTTATGTTTTATGTCAGGACACACCTGCCCAAGGAGGGGCTGTCCCTCCTAATGTGGGATAGGTGGTAACCGTATGCCTATGGCTAGCTATACCCACACCTACCGTAATGATCTACCTCCAAGTTGGCACTAACAGACACACGATGTGGACACACACACACACGCACACAATACAGTCACACGGAGACACACACGGCACCCTTGGCACACACATACACAGTCCCTCTTTGGGCAGTTGTGTCCTGCAAAATATTTGTAAACAAGGCAAATGTGCTGAGATTGTAGGACATACTTATTTCCTATAGTTTATGCAATAGTTGCATAAAACAGTTGCTCTGTATCTGAACCACCTATATGTTATCGACACAGAATAAGTAAGTAAACATTACAAGAATAAGCATTTATCTAGGCAAAACAATGAAGTACTGATTTTCGTACTGGCCGTGTGTATGTGTCGGCCTGCAGACATCTGATGTATGTCCCACATTGGTCATTTGCAGAGGTGGCAACCCTACCATGGGTACATCTTGGCTAGCAATAGTGTTAGGTGATTCTGTACATGATTGCGTGTTCTACTCCTGGCAGTGGTCGTTTTACCCTTCAGAGCAGGCGCTATTAGTACAGGGGTGGATAATGCTGGTTTCACCTGTTCTGGACATCATTGACTGTGATCTGTGCGATATTCGAAGAAGCTTATCCCTGTTTCGCACATATCCGTATAGTCGTATTTAAACATCGCTTACCAGCAGTGGGCAACGCATATTTCCGCTAATGTGTGCTAAACATGATCTGATGACCTGCATCTGACATGCATTACTCGTGCCTTTGGGATTACGTTACATCCCTTGCAGGATGTGGGACCGGGAACATGCACGACGGTCACTGCATTTAACATATGGATATCTGGGATATGTACACGTGTTATGTCGTTTTGTACGTGGAGTATACTACAGCTGTTACTCCATACTGCACTCACATGGGTAACTCAGTTAGTTTACATATTAATGAGTCCAGTTAATGGTGTGTCCATGTGATGTTTACTGGATGTGCTCTGGCATTTGGTATGTATATCTCAGTGAGCCACACACGGTACTGTACTACACCTTCAAACGACCGTAGGTGGGGCATGCTGGGGTGACAAATACCTGTTATGGGTACAACCCATGCCTTGACACAACATCCATGATTTTATTGTGTGGAGCCCCTCATTAACGCAGCAGGGACTCCGTGATGACTGTGTGCAGAGCAGTGCCTACACACATTGCCTCTGCTCCACTAAGCGACAGTTGGTTACTTGATGTTGTGGCGACAGTGGACACTGCTTGCCCCATTTGGTGTATGGCCTCTGACAATCGGCCGTGTACCTACCGATGTACCTGGGAACCTATACACACAGCACCACCATATACTGATAGGCGCATGTATTGTTCAGGTGCTGACATTCCGTGTTCCATTAGTTGTTGTGTGTACAATGTTTGAGGGCTGGCTATGTAGGATTCACACAGTGGGCCACCTATACATTACAATTTACAGGTGGTCGTGTTTGTGTGCCATCCATTTTACTGTGTGTACAGGTGGAGAGGTGTGTCAGTCCATAGGGGCCTACACTGTCAGAGCATGTGCTATACGTTCCCTCTTTGCCAAGGTGTAGGCATATTGGGCATGCCTCCATCTGCCTACTGGGGCTGGCACAGTGTGTTCGTGGTCTGAATTCCACTGTGCCTGTGATGGCCTTGGCAATTATGGTGGGCTATGAAGGCCTTCACCATTTTGTCCCTGCTGCAGCTGTTTCCGCAGGATCATATTATGTAGCATGGCACATACTATGATAATGTGGGCACACGTGCCTGGAGAGTACTGCAAGGCTCCACCAGATGTGTCCAAGCACTGGAACCGTGATTTCAGCATCCAGAACACACGCTCTTTGATGATTCTGGTTTGTTCGTGTGCCTCATGGCGTTCCTGCATGGGGGTGTGTGCATTTCTGATGGAAGTCATCATCCACGGCTCCAGTGCATAGCCAGCATCCCCCACAAGGTGGCCATGTGGGATGTCCCCCCTGACAAATACCTGATACAGCTGTGAGGCATGCCAGATATGGGAGTCATGGTAGCTTCCAGGGCTGCCAGCACACACATCCATGATAATGCCCTGGGCATTGCACATGACCTGGCAGTTGATGAAATGGAATCCCTTGTGGTTTATGTAGCACCTACCATGCTCACCGGGTGGTGACTTGATTTGTATGTGCATGCAGTCTATCGCACCCAGTACCTCTGGGTAGTGTGCCACATGGTGGAAGTGATGCATATTGCTAGCCAACTCCTCCTGAGTTCGGGGGAAGTATATATGCTCATTGGCATGTGGTAACATGGCATCCAGGAACTGGTGTAGTACCCTGGATGCTGATGCCTGTGAGATCCCCATTATATCTCCAGTTGTCCTTTGAAAAGTACCTGTGGCTAGTATTCGCAAGCTTACACATACCTTCGTGTCCACTGGGATGGGTTCCCCTCTGTTGTTTCTGGTTCTCAGGTGTGGCCGGCACAGCTCCACTATTTGCTGTAAGATGTCCCTGTCCACCCTGTAATGCTCTACTATCTCCAGATCATGTAGCCCCTGGTAGGTTACCCTTGGTCTGAACACTCTTCTCCTCCTCCAGGGCCTGCGGTGGTTGTTGGCATCATCCTCCACAACACCATCAGTCTCTAAGACATGCTGATGAATCGCAGCTATGGCAGGTCCCAACATGTACATTTTAAAAGTTCCCCATGTGTTTACACCTATGGTGCAGTGTTTGGGAATACACAGGTGTGTGTAGGGTGCTTTCACACTTTATACTATTGTGCTGTGAACACCGATGATGTCATAGGGTGTGTATGTACAATCGTGGCTACAAGATATCTTATGTGTTTTCCTACCAGAACTACTATTGTGGTGCCTTTGGTGTTGAATTACATTTGGCTACTGTGGATTACCTCTTGACCTTCCCTTTACATTTCTGCACATTCCACCTACCATTTTCTGGCATGCATCCAGCAGCCTGCTTTCATTTGTACTTTCCTAGACCAGGCTTATCCTGCGTAATGTGTGCTATTGCCGGTCTACTGTCGGTTTGCTTTGCTCTGCTATGACAGATCTCCTATCTTTGCAATCTAATGCTTCCCCTCCTTTCTTTGCATTCCAATGCCTCTCCTATCCTGTTTTACAGGTTTCTGCGAGCAGACTTGTCAGCTGCCGTTGATTGGCCACCTTGAGGTGATTGGTGTTAATTGCTCATTAGTACTCCAATTACCCTACTTCGGCATTTCCTTCTTTTCCTCCCCTGACCTTCCTGTTTGTACTACTATTCGCGGTCCATGCATCCGCTTACCAGGTTTCGGGCACGTTTTCATCCCCTTACACATGCGCTTTTGGCCACCATGTGTGCTCTCAGCTAAACGATTCTATACCTTCCTCCCCACCCCTGTCCTGCAGCTTTGCTTAGCAACAGCCAGGCCAGATTTGCATTGCTCCAATGTGCTTACTGCTATGGTGGCACACCCCTCTGATGATGTCATGTATCTCCTCTGAGCCACTCCTCGGTGTTATAGCACTATGCCATATGGTACAACCTTCATCCAGCAGGACATTTGCGATTCAGTATTACCTGCCTCATTTGCATGGCATTGACTACTAATTCATAGTTACTGCGCCGAACACTGTCACAGGCCCTTAACAACCCTTGCACCTTGGTTGTGGTGTTCCATGCCTACCATTGCATTTTATTGTGTAAACCTGATTGGTATTACATTGCGATTTTATGACATTTTTATATAATTTCTTTATGTTCCTGTTTGCGCACACATGCCCTGCGGTTGTACTGTGCATTACCGTGGACATGACATTAAATGTTGTTTTTTAGGTGTTGTGCATCTTTTCTTATGCTATTGGCTGTGTATTTAGCCACTGGCATATGTTAACTTTGTAATACATGAGTCTGGTCCGCTTCCATAACTCCGATGTTCTGTTTGGGAAAATGTAAACCGTGTTTTTTGGTTTACATTTCCGTGGGCTTACGCTACGCCTGCATCACTTCATGAATCACTATCTGCCTTCATTTGCATGGTGCGGCACTGCACATGGGGTGATTAGCATACCTATGCCGTGGGCTGTGCAGTTCTGGCATATGACAGAAGTGCACGTGGAATTGGATCGTACCTGAATCGCTTGACAGCCATATTTGGCATTATTCCGCCTATGCTATGCCTGCACCTGGCGCAAGCTTCACGAATCCCAGGGTAATATTAAGTCTGGTATTACTATCAAATGTGAGGCTAAACTAGCGACTGATTAATGGATTTTGTCAAACATATAACTGACTCATGTTGTATGTGCTGATAAGACACTGGTTAATAATAGTGTTCCAGATGTAACAAATTAAAATTGCCATGTTATTTTCTCACTAATTGCTAGTAACTTATCAAGGATTGTTAAATATAGTTCTGTTACAGGTCTCAATGGCACTAACATTTTTTTGTCAGGCAAAATTAGGGATATTACTCTGTGCTTGTGTTATTTATTTCAGAAATCAGTGGAGACATGCTTTGTCTCTCATATCTGAAAAATGGCATATGCAACAATGCCCAAGGAAGGTGACACTGTATGGTAGAGAAATTGTTGAGAAATACCAAAATATTGTTAAGCAAAAATGCTGATGATGCCAAATTTGTCTCCATTATTTCTGGTACAGTTGATCAGTCTTCAGTTCAAGCAATTCTGGATACATTTACATACATATGGGCAATATCAAATGAAATGAATTTTACCATAAGCTAGACATCTTATTTTATTATTTTCTGGGAGATTCTAAATATCATTTTGTCTTTGATAACTCAACAATTAAAGAGGTAAAGCTTATTCACATTTATAAAATTCCTAGTTTTGTACCACACCTGTTAGAAGTTGTCATAAAGTGTTCCTATGAAAAGCAAAGCATTAAGAGTGGCACAGCAATTAGTGTGTCATGTCACAGCATCACAGCATAAGGTTTTGCGGTCCAATTCTTGTCTTGGGAGCCTTCTGTTCAAAGACTGCATGTTCTCCCTGTGTTTGCATGGTTCTCTTGCATGTGTTCCGTTTTCCTCCCACATGCCAAAGACATGCAGTAGCTAGACTGGACACTCTAAATTGGCCATATATGTGAGTGTGCATTCAGGTGTGAGGTATAGGACAGCCATGGTAGGGATACCCACCCGGTGCTGTGAACTTTGGCTCTGGATGATAGTCACTGTTGAAGTCACATCCTGACCCCCATGTGTAAAAATTGGAAAAAGGGTTTTACTTCCTGTTTACAAAACTATAATTAGACGAGTAACTGAATATTGTTGATGTATTTGTGTAAACAGTTTTCTTCAGTTATAGAGGCTGAAAAGATCTGAAACACATTTTACCAATAGGATATTTGGCATGAGGGGTCTGAGTTATAAAAGCAGGTCAATGACAAACATCATGATATAATATAAAATACAGGTCGACAGGGGGAGGTTTGATAAATATGTACACATTTGTCAATGACTATAATATTGATGACAGAGAGGGAGTTAATAATAAGAAACATCTACTAGATACTCAGAATATTATTTTATTTTTGGTTGATATGAAGAGTGATAGAACTTCTAAGGGGCACAACTTGTTTTATAGGAACCCCCACACCAAGTAAAAACCATGCAAATGTCACTAAAATAACTGAAATACCATCCTTGTAGAAAAATGTACTCAGGAAAAAAGAATAAAAATCCAGTAATTTATTAGTATTAAGCACTTTCATCTCCTGTAAGAGACTTCATCAAAATACAAATTCCTGCTAAAAAAGAACCATTTAAATGCTTTCAATTAATGACATCATATCTGAACCTCATTCATTTCAAAAAGTTTTATACATAACATTAAAGAAGCCATGTCATAAAATTTTGAATACATTCAAAACCCCCACTAAAATTCACATATTAGACATATAAATTATACCTACTAAAAGTCAAATAATCTTAATTCACATACATAAATAAATATGTCATGTTTAAAATATTTTATATATATATATATATATATATATATATATATATATATATATATATATATATATATATATATGTGTGTGTATACACACACACACACACACACACACACACACACACACACATTATATAGATATATATATATATATATATATATATATATATATATATATATATATATATTGCTAAAATCTATTAGCACTTTCCAACATTGGAGCAATGGAAACAGTCTCATTCAGACTGGATGGAAACATTGTAGCTAACTTAAGCTGCCACTGAGTTTCTCTTTTCTTTAATAACTTTTTCCAATCCCCACCCCTAGTGCTCATTTTGACAATGTCTAATATTCCAAACACAAATTTCACAAAACCTGTACAAGTGAAGGAATGCTTATGCTGAGCACTAGGTAATTTATGATTTTTTATATCATTGTTATGCTCATACACTCTGTTTTTTTTTAACATACATTCTGTTTTTTCCACATAATAGTGAGTACATGACACACATACTACCAAGTAAACTAATCCAGTGGTATTACAATTTCCCTTCTTAAATGTAATTTACTTTTCAAGTTATTGTTCAAAACCATACTACTCTGCTTGCTAATGTATGGGCATTGTGCACACATCCCACATGGTCTAGTGCCTAAACCCACCACATGAATTCTATTTTCATTTCAAAAAGTTTTTTTCAGGTTTAGACCCATCCTATTAATGTACACATTGGTTTCTCTCCCACTTTATTGAAATTTTCCCTGTTAGTTCTATAAATATTCCATTTAGATTCCATTACTTTCTTTATACTATTGGTATTCTAATTATACTGCAATACACAAGTTTTTACAAACTTTTTGGTCTGAAGACTATGCCTGGAATGGTTCACACTTGTAGTGAAACCCACCCCCAGGAGTGGTTTATAAAAAAACACCCCATTTCACATATACTTCATTCAAAATTTCTTCTACTAAATATTTGGGGTATCCCCTATCTTGGAACATGCTGGAAACCTTTTCTAGCTCAGGGCCCAAATCCTCCAAATGTGAAGTCATATGGGCCACTGTGATGGCCTGACCCTTAACAATACTTCTCTTTTTTCCCATGGGGTGTTTACTTTGAAAATGCAAATATGCTTTGCAAAAAGTGCCCTTTCTATATATTTTTGACCTAAAAGCATCAATTCCTTCTGAAATACAAGTATCCAAATAGTTTATACCTTTGGTATCATACTGATATATAAAATCCAAAAAATCCGTGCTAGAGTTCAAGTACTGAATAAACTTGGGAATCTCAGACTCACTACCCTCCCAGAGGATAAAAATGTCATCCAAATAATGTACATACAACTTAACACTACCCCAAAAAGGACAATTTAATACATACTGATTCTCCCAACCCAGAAGGACCAAGTTAGCATACACAGGTGAACACAATGCCCCCATAGCTACACCCCTGATCTGTTGATAGTACTCTCCCTCAAACCATAGGAAATTGTTGTCTAAGACAATGCTCATCATCTCACAGACCAGTGTAGCCATGACATGTTCCAGTTCGGATTCCTGAAATAACACCTGTTCAAACAACATGAGACCCTCCCCCTTGGGAATATTGGTGAACAAATCCTTAACATCTATTGTTAAAAAACTAATATTCTTTGTCCATAACTCTTTTTTTATTAAACCCCAAAATTCCCAAGAATCCTTTACTAAGTAGTGGGTCTTGTCAACAACATGTTGTGCACAGGAATCTATTAACACAGCTAAAAGATTAATTTTGAAGCCCCTGGCTGCCACAATGGGTCTAAATGATGGTTTCAAAGCATTTTTATGAATCTTGGGTATACTGAAAAAAAAACAGTATCACAGGGTCCCTTCTATACAAAAAGTCATATAACTCAATACCAGTTTTTCCATCCAGCAGATATTCCTCAAGATATGAATCAATCCTAGAATAGGAAATATTCATTTGATTTCTAGAAACACCCAAATAGGTAGTCTCATCAAAAAGTAAGTTCTGCATCTCATTCAAATAATCTAAACTTTTGTGTAGCACTACCCCTCCCCCTTTGTCTGGAGCCATGACACAAGTCTGTTTGTCTTTTCTTAAATCCAACAAGAGGTTAAATTCTCCCTCTGTTTAAGTTACCCTGTCTTGTGTTGTAACCCTGAGCCATGCCATAAATATCTTCCAAGTCAAGCTATTCATATGTTTCTACTAAGGGGTGCAGGGGTGGATTATAGGTACTTCTTTTTTTAGGTAAAGAAATAGGTTTATTAGAACTCACTATATTTTCATTTTCCTTATTGCCAAACATGATTTCAGAATTTAATTTCCTAGTATATATCTTCAATGCAAGAATATTTTCCACTAATCCACCATTAGAAGAGGGAATGAACTTAATTCCCTTGGAAAATAAGTTGAAATAATCATCAGTAATATTTCTATCTGTGAAATTATACAGAGTAAACTCATCCTTTGTTTTCACAATGTCCTGTCTTGTGCATGCTAATTCCTGTATCTGTTCCCATTGGGGTATGCATTCCTCCTTGGTGGGTAATAACTCTTGCTGTATTCCCCCTTCTCTGTGTAATGCTGTGCTAGTCTCTCTGAGCATCTGACTACTGGAAAATCCTGTTCCACCTCCCCCATTTCTCCATCCATGTTCCAAGTCTCCCCTCTTCTAACCACTTCACTATAGCTATTAGAATTCCTAACTTCTTCTACATAAGGAACATAACATTTTTTGTTAATTAATTGTTTAATAGGATAGACCTGTTTGTTCAAATATTTCTTCTGGTCCCTATCCAACTTGCATTTTTTCTTTTGAAAAATATTATAACAACTCCTTTCCACTTTGTCAAGCACTTTGAAATACATTGCATTGTACTGAAAAAAACAGCAAACCTGTTTTGATTTTGTTATCCAAAACATCTACCTCGTTAGCTATCACATCCTTTTGCTTTTCATAGTAGAACACTGTTTTAGAATACTAGTATGTGTCAGTGCCATTAAAGTCAGGGTTTGTTTCTTCAATGTCATGCCCTGTATTTAAAGCACCAACATTACCCCAAGTTTGAGATAGTGGGGGAGCAGGATAGGCAGTCCCATTTTCATAATCATGCCTATCCCTCTCCATTTTCTTACTTTTGACATCCTTTATCTTCAAAACACATTGTTCAATGCTGGAAATAATGTGGCAATATTCAAATTTGTACCACACAAAATCACTGTCAGACTTAATATCATTGTCCAGTTTCACTAAATCCATTCTCAAATTTTCTGCTTGTAAGTTGTAATGTTTAATCAGCAATTCAAGGAATTTGCATCCTTGTTTATTGAACAAGTGCAGCAGTTCACAGTGGAAGCTAGAATTCCTTTCCAACCCAGTTGGAAACGGCTACTGCAGCAGTCCTTTAGGGAATGTGTTGTCTCCTAAAACATTCCTTGAAATAATTAATCTCCATTTGTAATTTTTTTAAATTTCAACAGTTTAACATCGAAAGTTTTCAGATTCACCACTATATTTCTTTGCTTATTTACTGTGTCTGCTGCATTAAGTTGTAGTTCCAGGTTGTCCACACCAAAATTAAACTGTGACGGTTCTTTTAGCAGGTCGCTTAATACAGGGATAATGTCATTATTACTCATACTGTGATTCACATATCTTGATCTGTCATATTGATTTCCAGTCAGGTTATTATTATTATTGGATGGCTGACTACTCCCTTCTTGTCAACCGCTTACACTCAGGCTAAGTGGTGCAGTAGAAATAGATATATATCCAAATGTTGTGGATTCAGTAACAGCATTCAAATTGTTTGATGTACCAGGGTTGGGGAAATTATTATTTCCACTCACCTTTAAGTAAACAGTCTTCTTGTTAAATTATCCACTCATTTGGTAAGTTGTTGGATAAGGAGTGTTAAATTTCCCATCGAGTTAGCATTGGTTGTATTTCCAAGGTTGTTTTGGGAAAACAAATATTATGAGTTGGAGATAGCTTTACTCTCCATCCCTCAAGATAAACACAAACCAGTAAAGTAGAGACATGCACAAACTTTGAAATGCCAACCAGGGATAGACAATGAAGATGCTGAAAACTCCACTCTATTCCAAAATTTAATAGTAAGCTCTTTCATTCATTACAATACCATGAACTTCCTCAGACAAATTCAAAACCACTAACACTTGTTTTTAAATCAGTTAAAATAGGATATCCAATGGGACTAATAGATGAACTGATGTTTGAAGTGTATAGGAAAAGAGAGAGACGGACTTCTTTAGATCCATTTTGAACAAAGGAATTCTACTGGGAGATCAGGAATTGGAGATGACTAATTCTATTAACATTGACCCCATAAGGGTAGGATATAATGTTAGTTTTATTAACCCTTTTCAAATGAGAATGGTATTTAGAAAAATATTTTAATAAAAAACTGGGCTTTAATGAGAGAGGACATAGCCTTAGTATCTAAAATAGGGAGTAATCCAAGGGGGATTTTTTGGAGGGGCTGTAATATTAAAATGATCCTTGAAGGTAATGGTATAAAGTTGTCTCAACGCAAGGATAAGCAAATGCGGATGGTGCCCATATTGTAAATATACTGATGTTACTAAAAGTTTTGAAGTCCTGGATAAAAATAAAAGAGAAATTTTCCTGTGACACAAAAGGTGTTATATATTTAGCTAGGTGTCAACTATGCCCTGGATTTTATATAGGGAAAACTGAGAGGAATTTTAGACAACACATTTACGAACATCAATACCATATTGGTAGCGGAAGAGTAATAATGCCCTAGCAAAATATATTATAGACCATCAGGACCATCATCTTCAATACTTAGTTATTGAACAAGTTAAGAAAAATATTAGGGGTGGTCCTTGGACACTGAGATTAGAAGAAAAGGGACTTCTTTGGCAGTTAAGGTTGAATGCTTACACACCCAGGGCTAAACGAATATTACTCCTTGGGTTGTATTTTGAAACTGAAATCTCTTGAAAAGTGATTAGTAGAAAAGGGCTAAGTTGTGAATTTTTATATTTTATATGTATATAAAAATTTTGCTAATATAGTTTTATAGTGATTTTTTGGGACCGTTGAATATAACATAAATTATTTGATTATTTGTGCTGATTAGCAGTTTTATCAAGAATGTAAAAAAAAATTATATATATATATATATATATATATATATATATATATATACATATATATATATATATATACATATATATACATATATATATATATATATATATATATATATATATATATATATATGGGTCTACTACACTAAACCGACAGTACATAACACCGACAACCATAACACTGACACCACAAGAACAAAACCGCAAAAACATGAAAGTTCATATGCCCGACAAACCACAAACTCGACAGTTAACAAAACAAAAGGTTTGCTGTTCCACACAACACACACACAACACAAGCACACCAACAACCTAAAGACCTCCACTACACCTTATACACAACTATTTATGCACTAACCTTAACCCAAACCCTAGCCCTAAGGTCCATCACTATCGCACACTTACCTTACCCACACCCTAACCCTAACTCACTTAATCCGCCCCTAACCCTCAAGTCCCTCACTATCGCACACTTAACTTACCTGCACCCTAAGTCCCTCACTATCGCACACTTACCTTACATGCACTCTAACCCTAAATCCCTCACTATCGCACATAAACCTTACCTGCACCCTAACCCTAAATCCCTCACTACTGCACACTTACCTTACCCGCACCCTAACCCTAAGTCCCTCACTATCGCACACTCACCTTACCCGCACCCTAACCTAAATCCCTCACTATCGCACACTTACCGAGTCGCGCTCACACGTTTCCCATGTCGGTGTTTTCACTGTCGGGATTACAAGTTGTCGGTTATCTGCTCCATCAGTCTTCTGGCGTCAGTGATGTGATTGTCGATCTTCCGAGCTTTCGGTCTACCGTAGGGAACCTATATATATATATATATATATATATTTTTTTTTTTTTTTTTTTGGTGAGGACTGTTTGCCTGAGGCAAACATTGTTCATGATATTATAATGAACAAAAGCGCTTACTATTAAATTTCGGAATAGAGTGGAGTTTTCAGTCTTCATTGTCTACCCCTGGTTGTTATTTCAATGTTTGTGTGTGTCTCTTATTAACATTGACAATTTTGAATCTTGAGAACATGATAGCTCATACTTATTATAACAGGACAAAAATATGTTTCCCTGTGGCAATTGTAATATGTATAAAGATATGGGAATTAAAACGTACTATATTAACATAAAATTATTTGAATGTAATTGTGTCTATACATGTAAGTTTAAAGTTGTAGTTTATATAATCAATTGCTTTGTAGTTTAAATTGCATAAGACAGCCAAAGAGGAAATTCAGGATGAACTTGCAAGAATATTTAAAAGACAAAAATATACATTTTGAAATTCCAGTGGCAGAAAACATAATAACACAATGTAATGATGAATTCAATGTTGTAAGAGCATTTATATTTTTATTGGTTTTATCAGATGTTGGAAGTGATAATAAAATTGAAAAAAAAATGTTGCTTAGCAAGGAGACTAAACTTATTTTAAAGTTTCGTCCATTGGGACCCAGTGAGTAAGGTAATGAATTGGAATGGAAAGTTTTGATTCATGCTCAATTTTAGAATCTATATATTCATTGCATTTGATGCCATCTACTTTCATAGTTCATTACTTTTTTGTATCAATTATTTCCTTTTTTATATTGTTATTTGCTTTTAATGAATTAATATTATTAGTCATGTAATAGGGTTTTTATTAAATGGCATTTGAGATATGCTGCATCTTTTGTCAGTCTTTAAAGGCATGTTGCTGAGGGATTACATTAATAAAGTTACTATCTGGTCATCTTTGCTGTTTAATGTGTATATAGTTCTGCTTCTGATTTCTGGTAGTTCTCATTTCCATACTTATAATCACTGTAATCATCTCTTATTTTTATTTCCTTATTGATTCCTTATTGATTCCTTATTGATTGTTTTCCTTTGGTTTTCCATTTTCTAGTTATGGCTTTCTTAGCCACTATCATCAGTAATGACAGCAACACTTTCAACTTTTTAGTAAGTATTATTTTACATCTACTAAACAAGAACACCTCCATAGTAAGGTTAACTTCTCCCCCACTTAAGTATTCTGGCATAATTTTCTTGATCAGATGGATTTTGTCATGTGATATGTTGAGTTATAAGAGAGATGAGATTTTTTATAACTGGTTTATACTGAAGAGGTTCACTATGCTGTTTGAAAGTAATTTGTTCTTTTTCCCTGGATGATTAACAAATGGGTTTGGCTCTACATGCACGTTATGATGATTTATATTGTTATCATGCACCAGGAGTGGCCTGAACAAGATGGATATTACTTGTATGTGTTTTGAATATGTTCTGGTACAACTACTATGGAAAAGTAAATATGTGAAGAGCACTCAATAAAACCAAAAAACTCAAACCAGAGTGCAATAGCCGAAAGGAACACTCAATGCTTCTTTGAGAAGTTTTAATGTCACACATAGAATGGAAAAGTGCCACACAAATAGCTAACTTTGCTCTTCATCAGCTCTTACAGGTATCAATGTATTCATGGATCACCCAAGTTAATGACACTGTGTTAAGTTTACCTTCAGTGTAAAGAGTGTGGTTATTAGAGATGGCATTTGTTGTTAAGAAATTAAGTTATATCAAATTGCAAGGTGTTTCCCTTGTATGAAAACCTTCTTTCCACAGATCTAGGATTTTTAGGGACCTAGTGTAAGATCTCCCAAGGAAGTGCAGTAATTATTTCAGTATCT
Organism: Protopterus annectens; assembly: GCF_019279795.1. Lineage (NCBI taxonomy): Eukaryota > Metazoa > Chordata > Ceratodontiformes > Protopteridae > Protopterus > Protopterus annectens. The sequence continues at coordinate 1,431,631,032 of NC_056737.1, forward strand.
CAGCTATGGGAGAGGTGTGTGATGGCTGCAGAAAATGAACTCATACAGTGCTAAGTATTTGCAATTTATGTTGTGTGAATTTCTGCTTTGATGTTTCTCCATCTATCAATATTTACTGATAAAAGAAAAAAGGAATGGAATAGAGATACCATTGCCTATCACGGGAGAAGAATAACAACACCTAGTCATTAAAGAATGCAAAATTTAAAGGGACTTAATAAGTAACTGACATAGTTATGTGAATGATATGGCATAGGTAAGACAGAAACTGGTACAAGACAATTACTTAAAGTCACATATTTGAATGGCTATTTAAGCAATTTTCTTGCAGCTATACTGAACCAAGAATGGTTGCTATTAGTTTTTACCTTACCACAACATGCAGTGATTGCCCCTCCACACACACACACACACACACACACACACACACACACACACACACACACACACACACACACATGCAATTTGGTTTTGTAGGAGCCTTTGATTAAATGGGCTTTCAAATACACCATTTCAGCTGCAAGAATACTTAATATTTTGGATACTGAAGAAATAGTAAGGGATGGAAAGTACAGATGTATTTCAATGGACCTGCTTCACAAGTTCAAAGTTTCAAAACTTCAAACTGCAAATGGTTGAGACCATAAGGCTTCAGTTTTAAAACTTTGAAATTGTAATAAAAAACCATAAAAACAAAAATATATATACATTTTTTTACATTTTTGCAGAGGGGCAAGCCACCAAGTCTGAGGTCACACTACATTGAGGAAAATGGTAAGTTTACCATTATGCACTGTACAGCGATATCCATTCAAAATGTTTGACGTTTCAAAACTTCTCTCTTATGAAGGGAATCCATTTCTACATACTGAAGCAGTGTACAGGGCATAGGCATCACTGAAGATTGAAGCACAGTGTAAACAAGTTTGAGTTTATTTTAGCTTGATGAGTTACTTCACATAGGAAGAAAAGCATAATCTTAAGCATAAGTTGTGGGCATAAAAGCATCATCTGCATGCTTTCAACCTACAAAAGGAGAGGCACAGAAAAGTAACGAAAAAATCAGCGGCTCCCCAGTCCAATTATCAGGTCATTCTAAGTGTATATGCCACCATAAGAAATGTTAAAAGGATATTAGTAGTACATGTGAAGAAGGGATGTCCAGTGCCAAAACTGATGAGTCAATACTTGGTCAAATTAATATAAAAATCTAAGTAAATGAGTATCAGATAAAAAAATAACAGCTAAATGGTTTCTTGATTAAAAAAACAGAATGTGTTTATAGTATAGAATTAAGTGAATCATGATATATGAGGAACTGTGAAAGTGAAGTAAACCTAGCAAGGCAGCTCACAACATAGGTTGGACTGGGCAGGGTAAAGTCAACAAATGAACAAACATTAAGAAAAAAGAAATAAAGAGAGCAGTGAAGCAATGTACCATGAAAGGAATGAAGCATGAGAGTGAGAGAAAGAGAAAAAGAAAGAGAGAAGGAGAGAGGGAGGGAGAGAGAGGGAGGGAAACATGTGTTACTACTATTGACAGCTTTCAAATCATATACTCAATTATTCCAATGCACTTAAAAAGTTAATACAACTCATTTTACATCAACATGCATTTTTTGAAGAACAAAAATGAAATGCTCTAAGTTCTGGCATTATTGATAGATTGAAATTATCATTGTTTTATCAAAAAAGGCAAACAAAAAAATGTTAGGAGGTAACGTCAAGGATATTCACCAAAATCAGGGCAGCTGACAGATATACATGTGGAGAGAGAGAAGGAAATGTAGGTGGGGAGAAAGAAAGAGAGAGCATGATAAAGAAAGAAAGATATACAAATGGGAAAATAGAGAAAGAAAGAAAAAGTAAGAAAGAACAAAATGCAGAGATAGAAGTTAAGTAAGAGAGTAAGAAATGTGGAGAGAGGAGAGAGAGAGAGAGAGACAGAGGGAGAGAGAGCAAGAGAGAATTAAAAACATGGAGAGAGGGAGAGAGAGAGATATGTGGAGAGAGAGAGAGAGAGACAGAGACAGAGCATGAAGTATGGTAATATAAGGGTCTGCAGTAGGGGAAACTACTAAAACTAGTTTTATATCAACATTCAGTTTTTAACAAATAAGAATTATGAAACTTCACAGGCTGGCATCATTGACTGACTGTAATCGTCAGTGAGAAAATAAAAAAATATTGAAGGGCATGACAAAAATATAAGGCAACAGTTAAGAGCAATGATTAGATCAGATTTCCCTATCCTAACTTCTTGATTCCTACCTGTTAGATGGCTGGAAATCCTCTGGATAACATAGGGGTTTATAACTAATTTCATGAGTTTGTCTATAATGCCCAGGTAGGGTATTATGTCAAAAGATTTGTCCAGGTCAGTTTAGACAGTATGCACTGTTTCTTTCCTCATCTATTGCATTGCTGCCCTGTTCATAGAATCCACTAGGTTGAGTTAGCATGACCTGCCTTGACAAAACCAAACTTGGTTGTATCCAGTCACTAAAGGTGCCCTATGTCATTGTTCATTATTCCCATAAAAAATCTTTCCATCGCCTTGCATATGTGACTAGTCAGACTAATGGGTCTGTAGTTATACGTGTCTGTGGATGGCCTGCCTTTGTGCATTCTGGGATATTACCAGAGGCCATTGATACAGAGTTCTTGGTCTTAGAGAATATAATGAGGACCTGTTCCTTAGTGATAGCTGGGGGACATGTTTGAGGTGATTTTCTAAGGGATGTCGAGTGGGGGATGGAGGGGGGTAAAATCGGAGCTAAATTTGTCAGCCAGTAGATTTGCTATATTTTCTGCATCAGCAGAGATGAGATTACAGACATAGCTAAAGAGATTTTGGTGATTGTCCTTGGCCCGGGAAGCAATTTCTACTTAAAACATAGCTTGGGGAGACTGGATTAGCCCCCTAAGCTGCTTGTTAAAATTGATGAGGGAGTTTTTACCTTGCTGGACATTGCACAATTTTTGCTATGATTTTCTTTCACTATACATCCTATCAATGCTGGGATTCCACCAGGGTGGTTTGTTTTTTGAGTTTGCCATGTGCTTTTTCTGGGTAAGTACAGCTGTGTCAGAGCAGCTATTAACAAGATTGTACAGGGTCTCCTTGAAAAATTTTACATATGCAATGGTGTTCTCAGTTTTTTGGAAGATTTGGAATTTTACCAGGACATCATTTAATAACAGGAAGTTTGTCTTAGAATAATTCTTAAAGGTACTTGGGTTTGCTGGAGTCCCAGCTTTTATTTTTTTTTTATTTTAAAGGAGAATACTTTATGGTCTGACCTGACCAGGGAGGACATTACAGTGGAGAGGAGGTGCAGTGTTCCTCCATGTCTGTGAGGAACAGATCAAAATCTTTGCGTCCCTAATGGGAGCACAGATTATCTGGACCAGGGTGCCTGTGTTAAAAAAAATCCAAGAATATAGTGCTGTGTTGAATGTGGAGTGTCTCCAGTACATTGCAGTAAGAGCAATAGGTTTCCTGCATTATAGAGGGAGACATATAGTTTGCAAAGATATGGTATGGGGCTTTGCCTACAGTAATTTGGATATGGAGAAGCTTGAGTGTATCATACTAGTTGATGAGTCTTGAGGTGTGTTTGTTTTTCATAAAAATTGAGACATCACCACCTTTTGCAGCTTCCAGTGCAGCAACTTGTCTGAATGTTATTCTAGCCATGCACTGCCAGGGAGATCTCCACGGTTCTAATCCACATCTTAGTAACTCCACAGATGTCTACATTCTCCAGGATGAGGAGAGTTTGCAGGGAGTTTGTAGGAGTGGAGTTTGTCGTTTAGACTCCTGACATTGAACAGTAACACCGTCAGATTTTCTTGGGTTGGTTTTGATATAGCAGGAGGTTTAACAGGATGCTAATGCCTTAGAAAGGCACTATGGAGGTAGGTAAAGCTTCTAGATAATATTCAAAAGACAAGAGGGCATAGGTAACAAACAATCCCTGGCAAACCAGTGTCATCTGCTAACCATATCATCCCAAGCTGAGAAATATTGCATCCCCTTTGAATGTCACCAAAGTCTAAGCAAATTATTATGCTCAGTTATGCAAGAGGTTCTCTGGTTCAATTCTTGGCTGTGGTGCCTTCTCTGTGGAGTCTGCATGTCCACCCTGTAGTCGCATAGGTTTCCTGCAGGTGCTCCGGTTTCTTCCCACATCCTAAAGACATGCTGTAGGTGGATTGGACACTCTCAATTGGCCCTAGGTGTGAGTGTGTATATGTGTGTGTGTGTGTGTGTGTGTGTGTGTGTGTGTGTGTGTGTGTGTGTGTGTGTGTGTGTGTGTGTGTGTGTGTGTGTGTGTGTGTGTGTGTGTGTGTGTGTGTGTGTGTGTGTGTGTGTGTGCGCATGCGCGTGGGCTGGCAACTCGATACCATAAAACTTCACTGCCAGTTGTTCTATGGACCGTTGTTCCTCTTTGGCAACCCCTGACTGGGATAAGCTGAAAGGAGATGATGATGATGATGATGATGATGATGATGATGATTTAATGCTCATATTGTGGCATCATCCTTAAAGAAGGTAGAATGCTGCTTAACTCTAGGCTCATACCTCAGATACATAGTGCAAGGGCCCCATCATGTCTCTCTTTATAAAGTCTGTCGATGCACATCTGTGGTCACTCACACCCATATGCAGTTATACTGGTATTTGTGATTCAATGACTTGAGTACATGCATGACCTGACAGATCCCGGCTCTTGATAGTAGTAAGTCTTGTTTAGTCAGCCTGGTGAGTGGGACATCTGTGTTTCTCACAATGGAGTCTCCTATGAACAAAATATTGAGCTGTGTCATGGTATGCCTTATGACTTTAGAAGCTGAAATACTGTGAGATGTGCCTGTAGATATCATGGTGGATGCTGGTTTGCCCGAGTGCTTTTGAGGTTGCTGAGGAAATGCATTGTAAGTGAAACATCTGGGGAGGTCTTTGTGGTTTAGAAAAATTACAATTAAGAGTCTCAGCTTATGTAAATCCATATATTTTGTGGGTGTGGTGGGTTTAATGTCTATCCATGTTTCTGACAATATTTTTGAAATTCTCTGTGCTTGTATGGGAGACTCTTGACTCAAGTGACATCATTTAACTACATCTCTCACATGGTTGTCAAGGACCATGAGACCATGCCGATGCACCTTACTTGTATGATTTATATTAACAAATAATCTGCATTCTTACTAACCTAACCTCTTGTCATACTTTCTATCTATACCTTTCAACACCTGCTCTCTCCACACTCTTAGGGTGGATTTATATCTTTTTATTGTTATTCCTTTACAAGTAGACTACGTGTCTAATACTTTTGTATATATTGATTGCCATATTTAATCATCAATTTCTTATTTATTTTTATTTTTTTACATCATTGATGTTTCCTCATGCTTTATTGTATCAAATGTATTACACTATTAGACTGTATGTATATGCACTTTTTTTAACTTCATTTGCACTAGTGTTTTCTTTTCTCACCAGGTCTCCTGTAAAAATGGGTATTGACTTTCCCAGTAAAAAAAAAAAATGCCAATAAATAAAATAATGAGACTACTCCTGGCACCCGTATCCAGCAAGCTGGATTCAGAGATAGTAAGAAGGTGCATATCTATTATTATAGATCCTTTTCACATGGTCTACAAGGGGCTAGTACTAGGAGGGGTTACAGCTGGCTAATGTGGTCACTGTAAAGGCTTGCAGTCTACAATCAAGATTACGACTAAACTCATGAGAGGATCCTGCTCAATGTGCAAATTAGCTTATCTTTGCACAACTAAATTCTGAGGAAATTTCAGTAGTACTAGTTTTACGGAAGTTTTCAATTCCAGCTGCCTGCAGCCACTGCACATCCCATAAACTTTATACAGACACTGAAAGTCTCAAAACAAACATAAACTAGTCCTATGCCCAGTCAGAAATACAAACCTTAGGACTTCAAACAGTATGTTCAGACAAGACCTGGGAACCCTCTACCACCACAACAGTACCACAAAATTATTAAAAGATAAAGTACAATTCAGCAATGTTGATCAAATATTCAGCACTTATTTGATCTGTATTCAGTAGCCTGCTATAGTGTTTTCCTGGTAGATGTCCCAGATAGCAAATGGACAGAAAGGCAAGCAAACACTGGCACACACACACACACACACACACACACACACACACACACACACACACACGCACACACACGCACACAAACACACACACACACACACACACACACACACACACACACACACACACACACACACACACACACACACACACACACACACACACACACACACACACACACACACACACACACACACACACACACACACAAACACACACACACACAGCTTAATCAGAGACAGTCAGAAATCACTGCCCCTCTGCTCCTTCTCTAAGTCACCTTTTGAATCTGTCTATCAAGATAATGTAAGGTTCTTGACTTGGAAAATTGCACTAATCATTGCTCTGACATCAGCAAGAAGAGTATTGGAGTTACAAGCTCTCATCGTGGGTGAGCCCTAACTGGCTTTCTGCAATGATAGGTCCTGTTTAAGAGCAAACCCCTCATTCATGCCCAAAGTGATTTTAGAATGCATGTTGAATCAAACCACCAATCTCCTAGTTGTCTACCTAGAATCCAAAAGCAGAGAGAAAGGATTCTGCATACTCTGGATATGCAAATACATATCAGATACTGTCCTGACAAAGCTAAACTCTTTTGAAAAGCTGATCATCTATTCATTTCTTTCCACAAGGCTAAAAAGGGAAAGACTTTGTCTAAACAGATTATTTCTGTATGGTTGTCCTCACCTATTGATTGTTGTTATTTCTACCAAGACAAATCCATTCCAGGTAGTATCAAAGTACATATTGTGAGAGCCTTGTCTTCTTCAATGGCATACTCGAAAGGGATGGACTCTATAAACATTTTAGAGGCAGCTACATTGTGCTCTCTGCAAACTTTTGCACAGCATTACAAATTCAATTTCTTTTTGATGTCCAAGTCTAGCTTTATAAGAACCATACTCCAGGGCTCATGCATCTATATTATACAACATATCAGGTTGGATAGACTTTGGTAATCAACCCATATAGCCTAAAGGCTACTGTAATGGGAATTATGAAATGGTACAGTTGTGGAAATTGCACTAATTCATAGCAGGGGATGTTCACATTTTTCACTGATGCAGTAGCTGCAGCCACCCTCCATTCCTCCTGCTCTTGTATATAGTTGTGATTATGATATAAAGTAGGTTGATTTCTACTTTCTATGTTTTATTGTTGTTATTATTGGTTGGTTGAATCAGAATTGTTAGGCTTTTCTCTCCTTCCATAGGCAAGAAAGTCCTGAAAAAAATGTTCACTCTGACTGCTGATTTCTATCCTTGGGATTAGCCAATCAGCAGTCAGAGTAATTTTTGTGTGTGTGTGTGTGTGTGTGTGTGTGTGTGTGTGTGTGTGTGTGTGTGTGTGTGTGTGTGTGTGTGTGTGTGTGTGTGTGTGTGTGTGTGTGTGTGTGTGTGTGTGTGTGTGTGTTTGTGTGTGTGTGTGTGTGTGTGTGTGTGTGTGTGTGTGTATGTGTGTGTGTGTGTGTGTGTGTGTGTGTGTGTGTGTGTGTGTGTGTGTTGGGGGTGGAGGGGCAGACCACTTTCAAACTGACCATTTGTTGTTTCCTGAATGGGAAAAAAGCCATATAGGCTGAAGTTTAAGACAGCAGTGAGGAATGCAAACATCTATTGCTATGGGTAAGTGCAACTTATACAACTGCATTTTATGTATGACCTTCTTTATTGTCTTTTACTGTCTCTGTATCTGTCACAGTTATTCTTCCTCTTGTATTAACTGGCAGTTTACTAAAATTCTTATCACAAAGTAGTTAGATTTTTTTTTTGTACGTGTTTCCTTTTGGAGATTACTTTCCCCTGTAAGGAAGCATTTTTCAAAGAAGCTATTGACAAGCATACTGTACCTGATCTTGTCAGCTGCATTCGCAAATATAGCTCATGGTTCACTTTGTTTCACTTATTCATTCTTTACATCAATTGTCATTTCTTCCATACAGCTTATTATATCTCTGCATTTATTTATATTTCTTTTTATTGTTTTGGCCTGTAGCTCTGACATATCAAGTGGCCATTAAAAATCAAGGATGTTCTTTACTATTAAGAAATCATTGATAATGAGATTTCTCATCACTATTTGAAAGCTTTACATTTAAATCATCCATTATTTTGTTTCTTTGCTTTTATTGAAAAACTCATAGCTCTTTGAAATTGTTCTTAATCTAGTATAATTAATTTGTCTATTTTCATTTTCATCTAGCAAATGCAGCTCACCTGATCTTACAAATATCAAATAATATATTTTTTCTTTGGTAAACATGCTCATACAAAATTTATTTTACTTTATGGGCTGGCATTGTTTCAAATTACTTGCAAACATTGTCTCCTACTTAACATAAGGGCTTTTAGACATTTCACTGCAGTTACATTTAAAGCAGTGAAATAGTCATTAAATCTGATGTCCTCTGTGTCATTATTTGATACATATCACGGCCATAATCATATACTGGTTAATTGGTATAACTATGATATGTTCTTGAATTTGTTGTTTAATTAATCAAAATTACTGCCTTTATCTAGCTTTTTCAGTATGCTTAATGTACTTCCTACTCTTTTATTATTTCCTCTTTGACGTATGCTCTTTTTGTAAATTTTAAATTAAATGTAACTTAACCAATAGTTACTTGCATGAGCCAGTGGAGAAGAACAATAAGTCCTTACTATAACCTGGGTGACTTCAGTTTGATTAGAAGCTCAGACACTTGACAGTGATGGCAGGGACAATGAGTGTGTCCATTGTTGGTGGAGGCAGTGTGCTCAGGCACACCTATGCAGTTGATCCCTATTAGAGACTGGAAGCATGCAGGGAGTGTTTCCTAATAGGGGTCAGCTCTGTCTGAGATGCACACCACACACATGTTACAGAGATTAGACCTTAAAGGGAAAACTCTACCTTGGCAGTAGCATGTTGCTGCCTCAGGATGTGAAAATATCCTCAATGGCCCAGAACATGGACAGAGGTATTCTGGAAGAGGTAAAGTTATATTTGACAGACTTGGTAGATGAGGAGAGGCAGTGAAAGCAGCTGTCGCTCAGGCAGGCAAAAGATAGATAACTAACTAAATAAATAAATAAATAAATACAACTCCAGCACTGGTTGCTTATAGTCCTCTTGGATGATTACAGGCTTCAGCGGCACATATACTTATAGATTTGAAAAATAATAAAGCAAGCTTTCCACTTATGTTATTGTTGTTGAGTCTTTCGGCTTTTCCCGGTTAGGGGTCGCCACAGCAGAAATCCGGTCCACTAATGATTGGCAGTTGATTTTTACGTGCCGAGTTGCCAGCCTTGACACACAACCTTCAACGAAGGTACGCCCATTCACGAATGTCTCCACACAGAAGAAGCTCTAGCTGAGAATCGAACAGGACAACGACTTACTGTGGAACAACAACGCTACCGCAGCACCACCACCACAGCAGTCCACTTATGTTATAATTTTCAAAATACTGTAAATTATTTTACCTCTTTTCTAGTTTTCATGCTATCTCAGAGATAGCATATTTTGACTTCTTGCCAAAGTGGTCTAATATATGTCATCCAGGTTATAAACGCACACCTCATGACAATTAGAATGATGAAGGTACTTTTTGTTTTGTCTTAATATAGTACAGTTAATGAAGTACTTGGATGTCACAAGTCCTGTTCATTTTGATTGAACTGCCACAGGGCTGTTCAGATGATATCAAAATGAAAAAACATGTATAACTTAACATGGACCTATTCAGTGTACCATCCTTGTGGCACATACTGCTTATAAAACATACCTTTAATGAAACACTGTACAACAATGAGTCCTATGCAGAATTCTGGGTAACATTATTCATGCGCTTTACTTCATAGATTTGCCATTTACTTCATAGATTTGCCATTTACTTCATGGATTTGCCATTTACTTCATAGATTTGCCATTTACTTCATGGATTTGCCATTTACTTCATAGATTTGCCATTTACTTCATGGATTTGCCATTTACTTCATGGATTTGCCATTTACTTCATGGATTTGCCATTTACTTCATAGATTTGCCATTTACTTCATGGATTTGCCATTTACTTCATAGATTTGTCTATTTGTGCAGAGACTCGCACACTTGAAACAAACTGACTTCATTACGATTCATTCCTATGTGGAAGAATGAGTGATTGGATACAACTGTAACTAGCAACGCTGATTTGATAAAGAAAGGTAACATTTCAAGTATTCACCTGCAAAGTATAGGATCATTTATTTTTTTCCTTGACTTTGGGGTACAAAACTAAATTACACTCTTGTGTTTGAAATTTTAGCAAGCCATCTAAGCTTCACATTAGTTTTTAAGATCTATCCACAGTGAAAGCCTATGTACACATAAGTGGCTATAACAAACTCATCTCTCATACTTATTTTATGGCTTACAGCTGACAAGTTGAAGTAATGTACATCAGAGCCTTCTTTGTTGGGTGTTAATCAACTAATGCCAAAGATGTGGATGTTTTTTTCACTTTCTATGTACCGGGGAAACATACTAAAAATCTCATCTGCTTTTCTTTTACACTGCTTAAAGCAACTCTTAGTAAAGGATTAATTCTTAACCTGCTGAACAGGTTGATTTGTAACTGTGGAATCACCTGACTTTTAATATTTGCTACATTAATTTAAATCTTAAGAAGAATATGTTTTCAAACAGAGCAGAATCAGAACAACATTTCACTGGTTAAGATATCTGCCTCAGTCACTTATAGCATGGAGTTTACACGTTCTATCCAATGGTCTCTTCTAAAATGAAGGTTAACTGGCTATCTTAACACTGTCTATGCATTATTCTTACCTGTGACCATGTGGCCTGCATTATGATGGTAAAAAGAGTATGATGACCCTTTCACTTATGAAGTTAACATTAGGTTAAATAAAAAAAAAATACTGTGGCCTTATCTTACTGTATAATGTTCTTCATTTTATTTTATTGTATTTTATTACTTATCTTAATGCTGCTCATCAAATTTAAATCTTCATAGCAATGCAGCTTCAAATACACATTTGTCTTACTTGTTCATTTCAATGCAGACTACTCTCTGCTTCCAGGCCTCTTTTATTTCTGTTCTTTTAATTGTGCTTACTTAATCCTTCCAATAGAACAAGGTGGTTTGGGATCACTTGACTTGAAGGGATATTTCAGAGCTGCACAGTTAAGACTGCTATACATAGCACAAGCAGAAACTTATAATTCAAAGTGGAAAGGGATGATGTTGAAATGTGGAGAAGGTCAATCAAAAGGAGACACTGGGATTTTAGATGCAGATCCTTAAGGAGAATACAAATGACTTTAGAGAGTGTTATATGCATGAAGTAGCAGAAAGTATTCTAAGAACTAAGCCAACACAGAGATGGAGAAATGAGATTCTGTTAATAGGGATGACTGCAATTAGTTGTACAGAGAATAGGCGGAGAAGGCTGGAATTTACTGGGAAAAAATGGAAAGGAACCAAGGTATTGGGAGCCAATAATTATAGAGGGAAAGGTAAAAGAATGGGAACAGGCCAAGCACTCATTTGGACTGCAGGCCAGAGATTGCCTTCCCTATCAAGGATTGATATAAGAGTATAGGAAAAGAGAATGAAATAAGGGGTTCCTAAGCAAAAGACCAGCAATGGTAGAGTTTTTAGTAGAATGTAGAACAGAAGCTGCTATTAAAAAAGGGATAATTAGTAGGGCATGTAAAATATCGTATAATAATCAGTCAGAGGAGTTTATAAAGGAGTGGGAAAAGAGGGATATATGTATGGCTCCCAAATATGCAAAAAAAAGTCTAAAAGATTTAGGATCTTTCCTTGAAAGTGTTTGCATAGGTATTTTTACATCTGAAGCAGACTCCAAATAATTTTTCCTCAGGTAGACTGCAAATATGGAGGTGTGATGGGGAAGAAAGAGGTAATCGGGAACATATTTCCTGGGAGTATAACGAGTTGGCAGACTTTAAAAATTCCCTGAAAACTACTCTATCAGAAATACTGGGTGAGCAAACAGTTTCAAATAAGGAAATTATTTTCTGAGCTGTGATACTGAATCAGAATTGCCTAGACATATTAAGGCTGTGCTGATTTTAATTCTGGTGGCTGCCGAAAAAGCAATGAGAAAATGGAAATCAAAGTCTAAATCAATTGTGCTAAAAGTAGTGAATATAGAAACAGAGATGAAACAACAGGAAGTAAGATCTTTAGAAAAGGGTTGGAGTAAATTACAAAGAAAAAAATTGGAAATGTGGTAACAATACATGCAGAATAATGTTTTAGAGGATGAATGAATTTAAGGGAAGGGAGGAATTGAATGATTATTGTAATGTCTGACTGACAATGACTGGATAGATTATAAGCAATATATAATGTTTACAAGTGAAAATATGTTAATGTTTTCTTCATTTATGTAAATGTATGATTGCCTGTATCAGAACAGATAATTTAATAAAGATGTTTCTTGTTTAAAACAAAAGACCATAGTCATTTTGTTTGACCAGAAAACCTCTAAATTCTATCCACAGTTCCTTCTTGGTCACAGAACTCCCAATTTTTCTAGGTCACAAAATGTAAATATTTGAATCTCATTATTGACCCATATCTAACATTCAAGGCACATACTGAAGCCATGGCTATCAAGGTCAAAGTCCTGCTTAAATCATTTTGTCTTGTATTATAGAGGGGAATACCATCTTTACTGCTTCCCAGATGACCAATGTTCAAGTAAACAGACACTGAAGGGACCAGAGAGAGGAGAAAATGAGACAGAGAGACATTGGTAGCTTGCTCACCTGGTGGTGGTGGGGGGGTGAGGCTGCCTAGGTTCACTGCATAAGCCACTTTAAGAGCATGCTGACCTCTGCAGTATAAGTGGTATATCACATGGTCAGGAGGTTGAGCAGGTACTGAACTGCACATCAACTTTCCAGAGGCAGTGCTTGTAGAGGTATAAAACTACACTGAGGTGGTAGGCAGTTACAGCATACTGTCTAGCAGAAGTAGTGAGCCAGGTTCAGACTGGAGAGGTTGAGGAGGGTCTAGCAGACCAGCTTAATGAAGAGAGGTACTGGTGACAGCTAATAGTCAGTTGCAGGGAGGGAACAAAAAGAAAAAAATACTTATGGCTTGCTATACCATTCCTGTAACAGCCCTAGGCCATTCGTACCCTTACAAGCAAACATTTTAATACTATGCCTAGAAGACACCATCCCTCTTGACAGACTCCACTCTTCCCAAAACCCTTGCATAATAAAAAAACTGTATAATAGAAAACCTCAGTCATATCCAGCTTCCTGCTCTTTTGATCTGCCTATACATTACTTTGTAATAGTTACTGTCCTGCATTGTTGGCTAAACTCCAAGTCCTGCCATTTCTGTACCTTTTAAGAACACAAAATGACAACACTCCACTACTAAAATGACTGCATTTCATAAAAAATGTTGGAAAAAAAAAAAAAAGCTTTTCTACACTGGTCCTACAAACTGGAATCATCTAAACTCTAGACTGAGGGAAATGAATACCTACTGAACCTTTAGGCAACAGCTCAAGTAACACCTCAAACTATCCTATGGATTTAGCTGGTTTTGTAATGGATAGGAAATATTATTTTGGGGAGGGGGAGTTTAGCTGATAACATTTTACTTCATAAATAACAATGTAAATGCTGCAAATATGTATAAAAATAAAAAAAAATGTTGCTATGGATAATGAAGCACTAAATGTTAGATAATCTGTGTTAAAACATTTCTCACTGCTAACGCTAACTGAAGAATCATCATGTATCTTGATAATCAGATTGTGTATTGTATACATATAGGTTCATAGGTTCATATGTGTTTACTAGCCTAATGACCACAAGGGCCTTTTTAAGCCTAGCCATGCATCATAAATCTGCAAATTCCTGACAAGTTCTGATACCCTTGATAAGTGTTAGCATGAGCCTGGGAGATGAAACCTTTACAGGTTAGTGTCCATTAGAGACATAGGTGCCAAACCAGGGATGAATTTTTTGTTTGTCATCCAATTGTCCAAATTGCATTTGAATTTGATTAGGGAGGAACTCTGCTTCACATGGATGGGGAGCCTGTTCCATAGGTGGGGTAGTCTCTGGGATATATACCTATCTCTCCAGCAGGCCCAATATATATCACAGGCAGGTGTAAGTCTTTAGAATGGGTAATTCTGGTGCTGTTTGTTTTGTGGATATGCAGGAGGATGATGCCCTGCATGCCAGGCATAGATCTCCCCTTAAAAGTCAGCTGGAGACAGAATACAGGGATAGGGCTTTGAGGCAGTCTGCATAGGACATATTACTTATGCCCTGTATTCTTTTAGTGAGGAACCTTGTGGACATTCCAGTTGTTGGATATGCCTGGTTAAGTACATACCAAAGAGGGTACTATATTCAATGATAGGTTTGATGAATGTCGAATATAGTGGAACAATGACTTCCTTGAACCTAGATGCCATACCTTTATTTATAAGTTGCACAACATAGAATGATTTACTCACCACTGTAGACATGTGATGAGCAAAGGCTAGATTGCTATCTATGTGTGTCCCTAAGTCCCTGACTACTGGGTCAACTCTATGGGGTGTATTGTCAATATGATAGTTATCAAGGATGGATGACTTCCCAAAGGATACCATTATGCATTTCTTGCCATTTAATTTTAGTCCATGGCTCCGACAGCAGTTGTTTTTCTGTGTCAGCCCCTCCTGGAGAACATTTGTGTCAATGTGAGATTCAATGACAGCTCCTAATTTGCAATCATCTGCAAATTTAGTCAGCCAGAGACCACTGACATTGGCCTTGACATCTGAGAAGTAAATGCCAAAAAGGAGCGGTCCAAAGACTGATCTCTGAGGGACTCCACTTGTGGCTGGCCTCTTTATAGAGGTGGACTCCCAAATACTAACTTTCTCTGTCCTGTCTGTGAGCCACTTGGCTATCCACTGGGTGACATACAGGTTTGTACCTAACCTCTTAAGTTTGTCAACAATTCCTGAGTGGGGTATTGTGTCAAATGCCTTGACCAGGACAAGGTAAGCATTGTGAACGATTTTGCCCTCATCCACTGCTTTGTTGACCTTCTCAGAGAATTCCACCAGGTTGAGTAGGCATGATCTGCCCTTGACTAAAACCAAACTGGGTTGAGTCCAGCATCTGTAGGTTTAATATATCTCTGTTGATAAGCTCCATGATAATTCCTTCCATTGATTTACATATAAGACTAATGAGACTTATGGATCTTTAGCTTCCAGGGTCTGTAGATGGCCCACTTTTGTGCAAAGGGATAACTATTGCCTTTCTCTATTCATGAGGCATGGAGCCTGCTTGGAGGCTACAGTTAAATAACAATTCCAGAGGCCTTGATAGGTCATGTTTCATGCTACTTAGAAGGCATCCCAGGATATTGTTTGGGTCCATTGATGCAGTGTTGTTGGTCTTAGAGAGAGCATTAAGGACCTGTTCCCCTAGTGATAGTAGGGGGAGTTATATTTGATGATATTTCCTGAGGGAAGTTTTATTGGGAGAGAGGAGTAAAGTATGAGCTGAATTTATCAGCTAGGAGGTTTGCTATATCTTCTGGCTCAGTATAGGTGGCTCCATTTACATTGAACTCTGCACACACCTGTGTATTGCCTTTGAGGTTGTGGACTTAGCTAAATAATGCCTTGTGATTGTCCTTGGCCTGGGAGGCCAAACTTACCTCAAATTTGGCTTTGGTAGACTCTATTTGTCCTCTGAGTTGTTTGTTTAGTTTGATGAGAGTGCCTTTATCCTGATAGGTGCCGCACCTCCTAATTTTGCCATGATTTTCTTCCTCCTATTATACAGCTGACTGATTTTGTAATTCCACCAGGGTAGCTTGTTTTTTGAATTAATTCTTTACTTCTTCCTGGTGGGTACAGCTGCCTCTATGCAGCTATTAACATAATTGCACAGGTTTTCTGGGAACAGTTTTGCATAGACAGAAGTGTTCTCAGGGTTTATGGGGGTTGAACTTTTGCCAGGTTCTCATTTAATAGCAGAAGGATAGCCTTAAAATAGTTCCTGAATATTCCAAGTATAGATAGGGGCCAGGTTTTATTTTTACTTCAAAGGAGACCATTTTGTGGTCTGACCTTAACAAGAAAGGCATTACAGTAGGGTCTATGCAGCAGTTTCCCATATTAGTGAGGATGAGATCCAGTTTGGTTGCACTCTTGGTTGGTGTATTGACTATCTGGTCCAGGGAGAAAGTGAAAATACAGTACAGTTTGGTAGTCTATGAAACATTCTTAGCTGTTTTGCAGGGGGATACATGCACAAACCAAGTGACCTAGAGTGAGATTAGAACCCCTACCTATCTATTCTTACACACGTTAGATCACAGTACTTATCACACACGCCATGGCTGACATCTGTAATTATTGCATAGATTAGTACTAGGCTAACTGCCATTGTGGGCCATTTTAAGCTTAGCCAATTATCCCATGTGAGAATCTAATCCTGCACCTTGTGTCTGTACGGTAAACACCTTAACCATTACACCAACTTCAATACTTTCTTTTATATGCTCAAAAAGGAGTTCAAATGAGCAGAGCCAAATAGCTGGTTCATGTAGCATGTAAGTGCCGACCACCGAGATATTGTCCCATAAAATAATGAGCAAGCAAAAAAAAAACAACAACAACAAAAGGAATCGTCACCTTAACCAGAGTGCTAGGTTTGATGTTGAGCTTCTCATTTTATGGAGGAAAAAAAGGTCAAACTACTTGCTACATTTGTACAAGTTTACTATGAGCTATACCACACACAAAGTGTGGAAGCAAGCATTTTGCTTCATTCATGATAGCAGAAGTAGTATTTCCATACTGTCATTTAGAAATGTCTTGGCAGAAATTAATGCAGACCATGCCCTCTAACACCTTGGTCTCAGGGCAGCAGCCCCCTTCACACCACACCAGCTATGCTGCTGCAAAAGAGATATTTTCTATAATGACCTTCAAATGAATACTGTCATGTACAGTATCAGTGTCTTTTGCACTAAATCTTCTGTATTCCTTTTTTGAATATCATATACAATGACAATCAATTGTTGGAATTTAATATGCTAAAAGTATACATTTCTTACCTGATTTTTCTGTTTTAAATATACCACTTTTACATACTGACTTATATCAATGTAACTATATTACGCCTGGATTGGAGCTAAAATGGCCAAAGGAGCAGCCCACCAAATGGTTATAACATATACATACACAAATAGCCAAATAGACAAGCACATAAAGAAACAAACAATCAAAAAGGAAATATGGCTGGGAAACATGAACATGCATGAATGCATCCAGCACACAGCTATTTACCTTTTTTGTGCAACAAGGGCTAGAACATATTAACAGTTAAAAGTAAGTGAAATCAATGCAAGAAGGAACTCTTATTAAATACCATGCTCTTGACTGCAGCAGATTCTGTGGTTACAGGGCACACTGCTGAAGTTTGGCTGCAGAGAAAGACATGGGAAAGCCATGAACATCACTCATGCAAGCATCACCAATAGAGTTTGTGTGATCACATGTGTGATGTAGCACCAAGATTAAAAAGCTATGTGGAAGCAGCTGATGTTCATTATGCATGAGACTGTACTAATATTCTGATTGGAAGTGGAAATATATGAAAGTGATGAAAATGAGCAAAGCCAGCAGATGGTCAAACATCAGGTGAAAACATAAAGAATGACCAGAATGGAGGAGGGGAAGGTTGATAAAATATTTTTGTTGGTCAGATTCCCAAATTTTTTACAGACTTATACACACACTCACACAGTTGTCTATCAGATGCTTGATGTGACCAATGCCAGAAGTAATATCAGCACTCACAATGTTGGAATCCCAAAAAAGCATAACACCAATATCCCAAATGGTCCTACTGCTCTGGATCTAGGAACAAGTGCTTACATGGGTTACTAAGGGGAGCAATTCCAGGAGACTAAAATACTGTGTTTCCAGCATCGTGAGTGTCAGTGTTGTTATGTCAGTATTAGCAATTTTGGTACAGGGGGCCACTTTGAGCATCTTACAGACAACCCCCCCCCCCACACACACACACAGAAAAGAAACATGGAAGAGGCCTTGGATCATGTAGCCCAGGCAGATATGACCCTAGCCCTGAGTAGCATCCTGCCATTGCCCAGAATGATACCACAATATAAGGACAAAATGATTGACTTCAATAATTGGCTGAGCTTCTGGTGTCATTCAAAGAAGATCCAGTATCTGTCAGCCTGGGATGACATGAACGACAAACTATGATGCTTTGCAAGAGATGGTTTGCACCTGTCACCCCTGGGATTAAGGCTACTAGCTAAGGCTCTTGCCAACCCTATAGTTCCTTTTTTAGGCAAGGTTCAAAGGACAAAACTACCACCATAACAGGTACAAGCAAGCCAAATTTGAAGGTAATGCTACTCAATGCTAGAAGTCTAAACCTCAAGATGCACTCTCTTGAGGCTCTCCTAAAAAATGGAGAACATCGATATCTATGCAGTAACTGTGACCTGGTTCAAAGCTCCAGAGAGCATCCCTGCAATACCAGGCTACAACTCATGCCACACTTTCGGCCACCAAACCAGGACCGAAACACTAAAGGTGAAGGAGTGTCCATATTCACCAAGAATACTCACACCTCCAGGCTGGTTGCCCAACACAATGCATCTGAAATTCTCCAGGTGCAACTAACACTAGATAAGACTGCAATACAAATTGTAGCTTGCTACAGATCCCCCACCATGCCCCAAGATTCTCACTACACCTTTCTAAACATACTGGAAAATACTAAGATACAACTAAACACCTTAATACTGGGTGATTTCAACTACCCATCTATGTCAAGCAAAGTTCCTCATTAGCACTCTTCAAGAAAAATCTTGATGAGTGGATGGGAAATAGGAAATACACCCCTGGGGATCACTTCTGTGGCTCTGCTCAACAGGGGCATAGGAAAATAACTTTCTTGGGTGGCATGAGCCAGGGAACCTTGTTGGCTAGGCTTACTTAGGACCTTGGGCCAATAGCCTAGTACCTAGCTATTAACTGGGAACACTACTCCTCTACCAACACTTTTTCTTAACAGTTCTTGGAATTCATAAATTCCAATGCCCTAGAGCAACTAATTCATAGTCCCACCAGCGATACTGATATTCTGGACCTGGTCATTGCCAACATGGGAGACTGATGCTCCAAACCAGTGGTCACCGCCTCGTTGGTCAGATCAGACCATAAGCTAATCACCCTTGACATCCACATCCCACCCCATTCCCCCTTTAAGTAAACCTCTGTAAAAAACCTCTCCAGAGCCAACTTCATGATTCTCAAGTCAGAAATAACAAACTTCATGACACCCATGCAGATGGGAACTGGAAGTTCAACTGCTGAATCCTACACTAAGGTGCTGTATGAGCACATTCACTCAAGTATGGACCGAGCCATCCCATATAGAACCAATACACTGTCCTCTAAAAAAGGAAGCCAATCTGGTAGTCCCCTGCCATAAACAAGCTGTACAACAGAAGAAAAAAACTGTTGCAGAAAAGAGGAAGAACCCAGGATTCAAAAAACTCCCTCACCAGCCTCAGTAGAAAGCTGAGATCCCTCATAAAATCTTTCAAATCTAGTTATAAAAACAAAATTGCCAAAGATTCCAAAGACAACCACGAGGCATTCTATAGCTATGTCAAGAATCTAAATGGTAATACTCAGATCTGCTCTGAGCTACAGCAGAATGGCACTAGATATACTGACCCCAAGGATATTGCCAATATCCTGGCAGATAGATTCAGTGCCAGCTTCAAACCCTCACACCCCGTAAAGGGCCCATCTCAATACCAAAAGAATGCCAAGTTCCGGTAATCATGGCCACCCAGGTAAAAAACACACTCTCCAAAGCCAAGAATACAACATCCATGCAACCATATGACATCCCAGGCTGTGTGCTGCATGAACTACAAAATGAACTGGCACCTCACCTATGTGTCATGTTTAATCATAGCCTCAACTCAGGCGTCATGCCCACAGAATGGTGCACAGCTGCAGTCATTCCACTCCACAAGGGGGATCCACTTTAGATTCTGGGAACTACTGCCCCATCAGTTTGACAAGTCTGATCTGCAAGGCCATGGAACGTATTATCATGGAACTTATAATCAAAGACATTGGCAACTTTCAAACACTGGATCCCACCCAGTTTGGGTTCGTGAAAGGCCGATCTTGCCTCCTGAACCATATTGACTCCAGAGCAGTGGGCGAGGGTAACGTGGTTCACACAGCCTACCTGGACCTCGCCAAGGTTTTTGACAGTATCCCCCACTGCGGAATCATAGATCAACTTACTAAGCTGGGCATTAATCCTTACGTCACTTGATGGGTTGCAAACTGGTTTACTGACAGAACACACATTGTAAAAGTAGCTGACTCCAAATCTAGCTCCAGACTAGTGACAAGTGGTGTACTGCAAGGTTCTGTCCTGGGACCACTCTTGTTTGGCATCTACTTCTCTGAAGTACAGGCCAACACTAAGGGACTCTGTCTTGCAAAGTTTGCAGATGACTGTAAGCTGGGAGCCATTACTGAACCCCCAAATGATGTGGATATACTACAAAAGGGCCTTACCGAAACAGATGCCTGGTGCCAGAGCCATGGGCTCAAGCTAAATGCTAAAAATGTATAGTTGTCCCCTTTGGGAAAAAACATGTACCTTTGAACTACAACTTAGATGGCAGTACACTTATCACTGAAAGTGTGATAAGAGACCTAGGGACACAGCTGGACAGTGCTTTCACCTTTGATAACCACATAGCCACAACAGTTAGAAAATCCTTCTACATGGCACACCTCATCACTAAGAGCTTTTCATCCAGAAAAAAGGAGGTAATTGTCCCTCTGTACTCATCCCTCATTAGACCCATTATAGAATACAATGCTCCATTTGGTATGTACCTCACAAGACATCTGCAACAACTAGAAATGCCGCAGAAATACCTCACAAAAAGAATCATAGGCCTAAAGTAGATGCCTTATGCTGACCGTCTAAAGTAACTCCAGCTATACTCTGTCGCATATCGCCTACTCAGAGGTGATCTCTGCCTAACATACAATGGCATGTCAAACCCAGAGTTGTTGGACATGCTACACTTAAAGAAACCCCAATCCCTCTGAGCCACACGCTCCAGGGATCTTAACCCTGTCATCATGATGAATAGAACATGCTGGAGGGATAGGTTCCTCACCCAGAGACTCCCCATACTCTGGAATAGGTTGCCCATACATGTCAGGCAGAGCACCTCAATGGCCATCTTCAAAAGGAACCTTGACGAATGGATGGGAGATAGGAAATTCACCACAGGGATTACATCAGTAGCCCTGCTAGACAGGTGTCCAGGAAAGTAAATATCTATGGGAAGCAATAGCCAGGGAATCATTATGGCTAGGCTTGTACAGGCCCTAGGGCCAATAGCCTAGTACCTTCCTATGAAATTATGAACCTATATGGTCTCTCTTGAATCACCAATTTGCACTTTATCAATGATTTAGTATAGCAAAATGATTAAGTCAAACTTCTACTTACACCTCCCTCCTTTTTGGGGGGAGCTTCACCTGTCCCGTTATGTAGAGGTGCAGAGGTGCAGACTCCTTGAACCCCTGCTAAATATCACTATATATATATATATATATATATATATATATATATATATATATATATATATATATATATATATATATACATATATATATATATATATATATATATATATATGTAAACAAACTCTGAGATCACACAAACTGGAGAAAAAAAGTAAATTCACTAATCTTATTGTATGTGAACTTGCACGGAAACACACAGCTTCTGTCATTGCTAACAGTGCAAGTGTTGCTATAAGTAAGATTCACTCACACTACTGAACACACCACCAGCCAACCCTTGCCCTATAACTGCATCTAGGAAAAAGATTCACTTACAGTGTTGAACTACTCATTATGCACATAGTCAACCATCTGTATCCATCAATGTTTTAAACACTGACAAAGTGCAGAAACTGCATTTTTTGGCTATGTGCATGTTGATGAAAAGACTTGTACTAATATATGCATAGGCATACCTCTCATTTGTCTCCTGCAGAGTTAGTATTAAGCAAAAAGTATTATCTTACAGATCACAAATTAGATACAGAATTTAAGTGCTGGTCATATTTTATTTATTTATTATTTATTTTATTTTATTTTACATTTGTTGACCGGGCTAGTCCAACTGGATAATTTCCATTTTCAGTGGAGGCCCGGGGAGAAAAGCTCCAAGATTAAAACAAGGTTATAAAAATTAAACATTTACAATAATTACCTGTGTTACAGACATTGAGCAACAATGCTTACATCTTAGTCTAGGTCAAGTAATAAAAAGACATAGTACTATCCACATATTGAGAGAGACAGTAATTCTTTACAGTACAATTATGTGAGGATGGGATATTACATATTTTAAACTGTATATACATAGTTGTAAAGGACATTTGTGTTTTTTTTTTTTTATTTAGCAGTACAGTCATTGGGTCCTTTGATATCCCAGAGAAAGATTGCAATTTAGAATTCTGGGAATATGATAGTGGAAAGAAAAAAGTAGATTAGTCTGGATTTGTACAGGAACAGAGCCAAAAGTTGTTCAGATGTAAAATAAGTTGTTTTTGAAAAGATGAAAGGAGGCTAGAGAGGTGATGTGTGAGGGAGGTTATTCCATATTTTGCCTACTGAGTTGGAGAAAAGGCAGTTACCTGCTGAATTTGTAATTCTAGTTGTGTTGACCTGTAGCTTTTCGGAGCGCAGGTGTTTCAAGTTATTATAGGGGATCAGGAGGTTATTAAGAGCAGGTGTCTTTAATGGTTGATATAGAATGTTATGTGTTATTAAGAGTTGTTGAGATATAAGCTTGTTAGGAAGTTCTAACCAGTGTAAGTGTTTTAAGTTAAGACAGTGGTGAGTTCTATACTGGGATGCTGTGGCAAAGCGAGCTATATTGTGGTAGGATGTAGTCAGTTTCTTTAGGTTGCTTTTAGAGAGATTAGTGTAAATAGAAGAAGCATACATTAGTGTAGAGATAAGATGTGATTGTGCTAAGGTGGTCCGTGCTTCTGGTGTAAGGAAGGGTTTAATTCTGTACAGTGAACCAATCTTTTTATTAACTGCTTTTATGGTGTTATTGATGTGGTAATCATAGTTAAGATTATTATCAATAGTAACACCTAACAGCTTGGTAGTAGAATCAGGAGAGATGATGGAGTTGTCACTTGCAGTAACAGTGAAGTTAAGTTGAGAAGATTTGTGGGTAGGTGTGAATAGTAACAGTTTTGTTTTCTTGGGGTTCAGGAGAAGACATCTTTTTGAGAACCACTGTTCGACTATTGAAAAGGTAGATTGTGTCAGTGACTGGAGTTCGGATTGAGTGGAAGCTGTGCATATAATGGTAGAATCATCTGCATATTGTATGCAGGTTGTGTTTTGGATAGATGATTGGAGATCATTAATAAAAATGGAGAATAGGAGTGGGCCTAGTATAGATCCTTGAGGTACTCCTAAAGAGATAGGCAGTAGAGTAGATAGAGAATTTTTCCAGAGTACTGCTTGTTGTCGGTTTTCAAGATAGGATGAGAACCAGGATAAGGAAGAGGAAACCAATTAAAGGGATTTTAATATGTGTAGAAGAAGTGTGTGGTTGACCATGTCAAAGGCTTTTGACAGGTCTAGGAAAAGAGCAGAGGTTAGTTTGTTGTTGTTGCAGTTAGAGTTGATGGTGTTGGTAAATGAAAGTAGTGCAGTGGTAGTACTATGTGAAGGTCTAAATCCATGCTGAGTGTTAGCTAGTAGGTTGTTATGAAGGAGATGGTTAAGTAGTTGTTTGTGTATACATTTTCCATGATTTTGGCTAGAGGAGATAATAGTGCTATAGGGCGATAGTTAGAGAGGTCAGTGGATTTACCTCCTTTGTGTAAGGGTATAATGTGTGATATCTTCCAGATTGCTGGAAAAGTACTTTCATTTATAGATCGGTTTATTAGGATAGAAACAGGGTAGGCAATAGCTTTAGCTGCTACTTGAAGGAATTCAGCAGGGAGCTTATCTGCTGAGGGGGTAGTTGGTTTAAGTTTTTGTAAGAGAGATTGTATGTAGGAGGTGGGTATGGGTTGAAATTGAAGGGGAAGAAGGGAGTTGTTGATGTTACTTAAGAGGAGTTGGGAAGCATCAGGAGATAAGTGGTTAGCTAGACTTTGTATGGAGGTAGTAAAGAAGGTATTGAAGTTATTGGCAATTAAAGAGGGATTATCAGGGTCTAAATTCTGTGGGTGTGGTGTAACTACTTTGCCTGGGGTGAGTAGACTATTGATGGTAGACCAGAACTTTTTTGGTTGTTTTTTGGTGGTTTGCTGAAGTTCAAAGTAGTAATTTTTCTTATCTGAAAGGATGGCTTTTGGTATTGTTCCTGAGCTCTCTAAAGGTTTGATGATCTGTTGGGTTTCTAGAGGAGCGTCATCTTTTCCAAGCTTTATTTCTGAGTTTAATTTTTTGTTTAGTATTAGAGGTTAGCCAAGGTGCTGTTTTGGTCTTTGTTCTAATGGTACGACTTGGGGCATGTTGATTTAAGATTGCAAGGAATGCTGAGTTGAAATGTTCAACAGCATTGTTCAGTGAGAGGTGTTTAAGAGGGGTCCAGTTATATAGTGACAGTTCAGTTTGAAACTGTTCAGGATTAAATTGTTTTTTTGAATATAGTGTTCTGTAAGAGGTAGGTAAGTTTACATTAGTTTTAGATCTAATGACATAGGTGAGTGAGTGATCGCTGAGGTCATCAGGAAGGATGCCAGTTTGGTAGGTTTGTAGGGGCGAGTTTGTAAGAATCCAGTCTAAGGTGGTTTCTTTTTTACTCTTATTGTTTATTCTAGTGGGACTATCAATTAGTTGTTTGAAACCATAAAGGTTTATATGGGAAGTAGGGTTAACATTGTTACAAGATTTCCAATCAATGTTAAAGTCCCCAAGGAACAGTGTTTCTTGAGGGAGGTTATTGGAGAGTTGTTCAAGAAGTTGCTCTAAAGTACTGATGTTATTTCCAGGGGGGAGATATGCACAGATTATATTTATAGCTTTAGAAGTGTTAATTTGAATTTTGGAGCAGATTATTTCAACATTATTGTTTTGAGTGAAGGTAAGGTCAAGAAGAGTAAGCTTCAGGTTTGTTTTATATAGAATAGCTACTCCACCTCCCTTCCTGGATGTACGATCTAGTCTAAAAATGTTATATCCAGGTCGGTAATTTCAATGTCTTTAATTGAAGGCTTTAGCCAAGTTTCTGATAAGCATAGTATATCAAATTTGTGAACTTCTAATAGGGCATGGAGTTGACTAATTTTGTTACAGATGCTACGTATGTTGAGATGGGCCAAAGTTAATAAGTTAGAGGGTGTAGTGGATGAAGGAGAGAAGGGGTTGATATGATTTGTGTGTGTATTGATAGTAGTAGCTTGAGGGCCTGGGTTGGGGTGTATATCACCATCTTGTAGTAGATGGAGTAGAGTGAGATAGTTTTCAAGTTTATGTTTTTGGAAGGTGTCAAGTGATTTCTTTATTTTTGTTCTTAGTAGTTTGCAGTGTAATAGTCTGTGGTATTTGGCAAGTAGGTAATTGGATTGTGAGGAGGTATGTAAGAAGGAAGGAGGTGTGGATGTTGTAGGTGTACTGGTATGTTTTGAGGGAAGTGAGAGAGAAAAAGAAATGGAGTGTTCATAGGAGGTTAGGAAGTAGGTGGCAATGAGAAGGAATAAAAGTAAGAAGCAGATAGGTAATAGGTAATTTTAGTTGTGACTGGAGTATAGTTATAGTCATGATAGTATAGTTGTAGCTTTGAGTGTGGTTTACTGGTGTTTTCTAGGTGGAAATATTGTGGGAGTGTAGGGTGAGTGGTAGGGGCAGTGGTTTTTTAGGTGTGTTAGTGAGAGAGGCGTTGGGCTGGTTAGAGTATATGAATAGGTGTGGCTAAGTGCAGGGTGGTACCCAATTAGTAAGGATGTGAGTATGATTGGGAGGATGAAGTAAGAGGAGTGTCTAGAGGGGAGATAAATGTAGGACCCCTGGGGGTGGGTGGGATTTGGGGGTAGGGTGGGGAGCAGAATGAGCCCGCAGGGCGAATGGAGCGGGAAGAGTCAAAGCAGAGAAGTTGAGAGGAAAACAATCAGAGAGGTGCTTATATTGATGGTAAGTAGTCCAGGGGATGGAAGAATACTTGGTGTAAGTACTGAGTGAGGTAAGGTTGAGTAAGATAGAGAAAGTAGAAGGGAGGAAGTTGCAGAAAAGGCTAACAGATAGTGGGAAACAATAGGAATTAATATGCTGGAAGAAAAGTTTGGAGGGATAAGCAGTTCCAGTTGAAGGGAGCCACCTAGTGGACACAGCAGGTAATTGCTACCAGGATTACTGACTGAGTGTGCAAATGTGGTAGGGGGCAGGTAGTTGGGGTTACTAATGGTTGCTGGTGGTCGAGGGAAGGGAGAAGCTATGGGTGGCTGCTGGCAGTTCTTACTTAGAGATAAGCAATACTATTAAATTAGAATTACTAAAATAAAGTATAGTTTTGTCAGGGATGGCACAAATGAAGTATTCTTTCAAATGATGTAGAGTTGAATAGTATGATAAAAGGGTAATTGGGGGAAGTAAGAGGATAGAAAGAGAGTTTGGGTAGGTAGCAATGATATACAAACAAACACCTAGACAGGCAACACAAACAGGGGAGGTGCTGACGCAATGAGCAAACCTCTTAACTGTCCAAATTTTCACAGAGTATCCAGATTCTTGCCTCATCTTTTTAGTGTATTCCTCATAAAATTTGTGGTTTTCTGCAAAATCACTGGAATGATCTCAGCATTAAGTAGGGCAGCCATGGTGGTGCAGCGCTTAGCTTTGCCACCTCACAGCAGGAGGTTCTCCAGTTCGATTCTCGGCTGGGGTGCCTTCTGTGCAGAGTCTGCATGTCCTCCCTGTGGTCACGTAGGTTTCCCCTGGGTGCTCTGGTTTCCTCCTACATCCCAAAGACATGCTGTAGGTGGAATGGACACTCTAAATTGGCCCTAGGCATGAGTGCTTCCATGTGTGTGCCTTCTGTGGAAGGTTGGGCAACTCGACACCATAAAACTCCACTGCCAATCATGAGTGGACAGGTGATCCACTGTGGCGACCCCTAACCAGGAAAAGCTGAAAGAAGAAGAAGAAGAAGATCTCAGCATTAAAGTCACACTAAATATCTGCATATAGTTGAAATTCAGACTTCAAACCCTTCAGAAAATACATATTAAAACAAACCCTGTTATTCTACCAAATTGCTAAGACTCAAAGAGCAATATTTAAAATGATTCCCTATTGTGGGTTGTTGTCCTCCCATTATGAGAGGCTTTGTCAATATTTCTTGCATTAAAAGATTGAGAGCTATGGCATTGAGAGAGGGCACACACTGGAAAATGCAACATCAGGGAAACAGAGGGTTGGTAATGGTGTTTGAGAGGACTGGACAACAAACAGGGGTGGGTAAACACAAAACTTTAGGGTAATATCAGGATGGGAGAAAGCAGGGGATGGAGTTGTTCAGCTGAATCTCTGCTAGCTATCTCCAAGTGGAAACTTACTCACTGCTTTGAACTCTGTCACCACTGTGCCCTGGGTTACTGAGCTACAGGAGATGTTTTTAGATGGATAATGTGGACATCTAGCCACCGGTCTATCAGCTGTACTTAATGCCAGTCAGCTGCGGATGTGTGTTGTGAATGTCACCTCCACTCCCACTGCTACTGGCGAAAACAGGTCCAACCTCTAGTACAGGATTGCCTGGTGTGTCCCCTGCAGCTGATGCATGAAGTTTGGAGGTGACAGTGGCAACCTGGTCTGCAGTTGTTGTGGTAGTGATTTCACATGTGGGAGACTGACAGGCTTTGCTGGAGTGATGGGTGCAGATCTAGATGCTGCTTTACATAATTGTAAAATAAATAAAATAAATAAATACATAAATAATTGTAAAGTAATCAGGGGAAAATGAATTTATGATTAAAATAAATGCATATAATTCAGTGGCTAGTGAGAAAGAATGTGGGTGGACAGAAGTATGGATATAATAAACAAATGTAGCTCATATCAATTGTATCTCTAATAATAATACAAGTTCTATATTCAAAGGGACAACAAATAGCCACACCAAATGTCCAATGATAGTAGAATTTACAATCAAGGGGAAAGTTGAACCTACAGCCATCAGCATGTGCAGTCCAAAAAGGCACTCTCTTAATGTGTTGAGTTTCTTGTAAAAACCTGCTGAAGTCATTCCATCAAGCACACAGTAATAATATCAGTCATAATACAACATTTGAGCTATGAAACTTAGCAGATACCTGGGAGCACAATATAATAAGCTGTGAATGCATGTAATTCAAAGCAGTTTGACAAACTGAGCGGAGGAGAGATATGTGCAACACAAGGTTGCCAAATGTTTAAAAACCACAGCACCACAGAAGAACCCTCCTGTATTAAACACATAAAAAGCAAAAGCACAGATGCACGGATAAAGCAGAAATCTTTTATTATCACAAATATGGTAAGCGCTTTCACACTCTAAATCAGTGCTTCATCAGACCAAGTTAAAAAAATAGAACTAAACCATGCACTTAAATAATAATAAAACCAACTTTAGTATTCCCAACCCACATCATTATTACATTCAAATTAACAAATCACAGCGATCTACTAATAAAATATTAAAATTAGTTAAAATGTCCTCTCCTTTTTAGGGCTAGTTTTAAAGAAACCTTGCCATTCAATCCTGGAGATTTGTCTGCTTGTAAAGTAATAATCCAATGTAATTCGCGTGCTTCAGTATAATTCCTAAAATCACCCTTATGTTCACTCATCCATGTTCTTTCAATCACCCTAAATATAAAATAGTGATCTTCTCCTCTTTCAATAATGCAATTAGCTAGGGAATTCCTAGGGTCTTTCTTCTGTATACAATACAAATGCTCCCTAATACACACTGCAAGAGACCAATTAGTTTTTCCTGTATAAAAACTTACACATTTCGAGAGGTTAACAATATATATATATATATATATATATATATATATATATATATATATATATTTAACATTTATTGTAACACAATCAGCTTGTGCCCTGAACTTAAACTCAGTGCCTGTTAATGGATGAACAAAAAGGTCTGAGGTGTTAATACATGTGCAGTAATTACATTTATTACAGGGCCGCATCTTGTCTCCATTGATATAAATGGGACTCTGTTTCAATGTTCTTATAACACAACTGTCTTTTTAGGGATTTCCTGTTCTTAAAATGAAAAGAAGGTTTATATCCCACTATTTCTTTTATGTGCTCATCCATTTGTAAAATAGCCCAATTCATTCTAATGGTGTCAAAAATCATCTTAACATCATTAGTACAGTAGAGTGACAATGGAACAACTGGAGATTTAACTCGTGATTCTCTAGCAGCCACTAATATGGCAGCAAACTGATGACAGCCATGGGCAGGAACCACTTTTATTTCCCTTGGTACAGATTGATCAGGACAGTACTTTTGTCAATGGTACAGTGCAAAAATACATATATCCCATTTCCTGTTGATATAGGAGCTACTAGATCTATGATTACATTGGCAAATGCTAAACACCCTCCACTTTCTAAATACAAAATTTGGGAAATAGACATTTCTGGGGTTCTGTTAAATTATCCAGAAACTAAACCTGTTCCTATTCAAATCAGTCAGCTAATAGTTCAGTATCCTTGTATTGTAGGAAATTTGGTCCCTTTAAATCTGTTAGGTAGAGATTTGTTATGTAAGCTTAGCTGTACTGTTTGTTGTACACATGCTGGCATATTTTTAGATGTTCCTAATGAATCGTTAGATTATTTTCAAATATTATATATACAGATGAAGATGCCCTTTATACTATTATAATGTTGTTGTGTCTTTCGGCTTTTCCCGGTTAGGGGTCTCCACAGCGGAACTCCGGTCCACTAATGATTAGTAGTTGATTTTTACGTGCCAAGTTACCAGCCCTGATGCACAACCTTCAGCGAAGGTACACCCATTCATGCATGTCTCCACACAGAAGACGCTCTAGCTGAGAATCGAACCGGACAGCGTCTTACTGTGAGGCGACAACGCTACCGCAGCACCACCACCACGGGTCCTTTTATACTATTATAATATCAGAACAAAATGCAGACGATGCTAGTCTGAAGAAATTAAATGCTAGTCCTCTGCTATTCTGGAGCACTGATCACAATTCAGAAAGAGCATATCATTAAAATCTTGTGAGCGCATGCATATGATAGCTCAGTATCCTTTGTCGGTAGAAGTAGAGAAAAGGATTGGACCTATTATTTCTACCTTGACACAACAAGGTATCATTGTCCTAACTTGCAGTCCTTATAATATTCATATTTAACCAGTTAAGAAACCAGGAAAATGTACATATAGGTTTGTACAAGATTTATGCGTAGTGAATGATGTGGTAACATTTCCTGTTGTTCCTAAACCTGCAAAAACACTGAGTTCTGTTTCTTCAGATATCACAACCTTCTCAGTGATAGAGATTTCATCTGCTTTCTTTTCCATCACTATATATCCAGACAGCGAATACCTGTTTGCATTTACTTATAGTGGACTGCAATACACTTGGACTAGATTATTACAAGGGTGTCTAGAATCTCCCACCCCTTTTTCTAGAGAAATGAAGAAACAGATAAGATCAAGTTTCCTTATGGGTCTACTTTTATTTAATATGTAGATGATTTGCTTTTGGCTTCACAAACTTCTCATGATTGTAAACAAGATAGTATTTTTCTTTTGACTCATTTAGCAGAATTAGGACTTAAGGTTAATAGAGAGAAACTGCAGTTGTGGAAATCACAAGTTCAATACTTGGGCCATCTTATAACAGAAGGCACTAGACAGATTTTGTCTTCATATATTGATGCGATCCAAACTGTAGCACACCCTCCTACATTCGAACAGTTGCAAACTTTTCTAGGATTAACAGGTTACTGCCAATAATGGAGTTCTAACAATGCAGAGGTAGTGAAACCTCTGTTAGAATTATTAAAGAACGATATCCATAAACCTTTACCCTTGCAGGATTATCATGAACAAGCTTTTAAATCCTCCTGTACTTGGGTTGCTGGCTTATTCTAAAAGATTTTTCTTTTTAGTGAAAGAAAAAAGTAGCTTTATGGTTATTAGCATAATGTAGAAATGATGGTTTTAGATCTGTTGCTTATTTTAGCATGAATCCTGAACTTGTAATTGTAGACCATCCCCACCATCTTTGAGTGGTGGCTGTAATGGCATTCACATTAGATATGGCAGATGCACAACTCCCATGCACAAGACTTGTGTGGCAGTTCCTCATGCTATAGAAGTTTTCTTACTGAAGACCAAACATGATATTGATCTGCAATACAATTGTCAAAATATGAATTGTCTTTACTTAATAACCTTTCTTTATAAATTGTTTGATGTCCACCACTTAACCCTGTTTCTTTAATCCGTGCAGCAGACAAAAGAGAACTCCCCCAATTGTGTAGTTGTTATTAACACCATGCTTCCTGCTTGGTACAATTTGCACAACATTCCTTTATGGAGTCCAGACCTAATTCTTTTTGTGAATGGTTCCTGTGTTCAAAAAAATGATGGTGATCTCATAGCAGCTTTTTCTCTTTGCACACAAGACAGAATTTTATTAACTAGAGAATTAAATGGATAAGTATCTGCTTAAGTAGCTGAGCTTGTAACTATAATCGAAGTCTGTAAGACTGGATAAAAAAAAATCAGTCAGTACATTTTTACAGGTTCTTGTTATGCTCATGGAGTAGTTCATGATATTTGTACACTTTGGAAAGAAACAGGTTATTTAACATCAACAGTGACAATTATTAAACATGCTGTTGTTGTGAGTGAATTATTAGATGCCTTATTATTACTGAGGAATTAGCTGTAGTGACATGTGCCACACATAACACTAATGATTCCTTTGTGACACAAAATTATAACTTTTGTAAATATGGAGGCAATACAGGCTGCATTGTCTATCCTGTTCTTTCTGTATTTTTGCAGCAATTAAAAGAAAATAACTTTTCCTTACATGAGTTACTGTCTTTTCAAGATCACACAGAGGATTCAAAGAGAAGAAGGTGGATAAGAGATCCCTGCAGTCAGTCTCTGGACCTTTTATCTAGTAGCCCCATACAATTTCTTTACTCAATTAGTAAAAATCTACTTTCCATTTGCACAAAAATGCATTAATAAGACAATTTTCTACCAAATGGTATGCTTCTCATCTCTCAGAAGTTTCTTGTAGTTTATTTAGAACATAATATATCTAAAATAGTAACCACATCTGTTTAGTCATTGAAAAAAGCCTTGGGGATCATTCTGTTCCCTACAGTGGGACTTTATTGAGCTTCTTCATGTGCAGAACTTCAGATACACATTGATTGTAGCAAACATTTTTTTTTCCTGAATGGGTAGAAACATATCCTTATGTAAAGAATGATGCATACGCATTAGCAAAAAGATTTTAACTGAACTTATTCTTAGATTCAGTGTTCCCTGCTGCATAGAGTCTGATCAGGGCTTTCATTTTGCTAGTTAGGTAATATGGCTACTAAATATTAAGCTGCAATTCCATTGCCTCTATAGACAGCAGGCTTCTGGGATACTGGAATGGTCCAATCAAACATTAAAAGTAAGATTAGCTAAAGTCTGTGAGACAAACTGGTCTAAATTGGCCAGAAACATTGCCTTTAGTTTTAGTCATCATTAGTAGGGTAGTTAGTACTCGTAGGAAAATTGTACCCTCATGAAGTCCTCATGGGCAGACCTATGGAAATGCCTGCTACCACACTCCCTAAAAACTTAGGATAGCAAGATATTGATGAAACCACTCTTTTGTACTGTAAATCCCTGTGTTCTGTTTTGCAGAAATACCATAGTGTCATTTTGCATGCAGTCCAACAACCAAAAGAGTAGGACATTATGACATGTACCACCAAAACTTTGTGTACATTGAAGTACATTCCTGAAGAAACTCACTTAGTCCCAGATGGAAAGGCCCATACTTAATTTTATTCACAACTGCTTCTGCCATCCATTATGAGGGTCTCCTAAACTGGATCCATGTGTCACATGTCAAAAGGACCTTCTCTTGGGATGAGCACAGTTAAGATACCATTGAAATCAGACCATATGAAAGTGCAGAACCTACCACCAGCCCAACCAGGTGACAATCCAGGGATATCGTTGCATCCATAAGTGACACCCTATGATGTTTCACCATCCAAACCAAATCTAGAATCAACTGTGATTTGTTTGCCATCCAACTTGGTTCCATACCAGCCATCCAGATCACACCCACAACTGAATGCAGTTAAGTTACCTTTTTTACCAGACCAGGAAGTCAAATCACATGATTCTTCTGCCTCATCCGTATCTGATTCAAACTCCAGTGATTCTTCTTCAACATCAACAACATTTTTTTCTTCCTTCTAAATCCAACATCAGATTCATCTTGCCCTTTGCACACAGATTTGGATATTGCCTTATCAAGACAATCCTCACCTGTATCATTGTGCTAATGTCATGATATACATTTCATTCACTGAAGTGTGAATTTAGTGAATAAGGTCAAAACATTGAAACGGGTTGGAATTGGACCTCCTACCTACCCAATACACAATGTATGGAACTCAGAGTTAGACAAAAAATATATGCATATGCATACACACATGCACAAAGGGAAACCGAAAGAGAGGCAAACATGTATACATAGAAACAGATAACTATATTTACTGATACACTGACTATATATAATATATAATATATATCGATATGTATGTATGTATGTATGTGTAGGTATATAAGTATGTGTTTCTGTTTGTATGACATAGCCACAGCAGTTATTTAATTATTTATACATAGAAGGTAGCTCAGTCATGTACTTTCAGGCACATGTCTGTGTAAGAGATGTAGCTAGATGATAACAGACCATGCTTACATAACAATGGAGGGATCACCCTGCTTAATGCTCACCCATAAAAATGGTATTCTGTAGACAGAATTGGTATACTTGCTTAGCCCTCATTCTAATGCACCAGCATGTGTATTCAGTCTGTTATTCACCTGTATATGTACTACATTGCTTGACTGCTGCATAGTAACATGTCATTTCTACATCTCTTCTCTGCACATATGATCAGACAATTTGCTTTTGCTTTTCTGTCTGTATTGTCCTTTGCTGAGTCAGTCATATGACTGAACCTTTTACTGGCAGGCTTGCTGCAGTACAAATGTTAACCTGTCCTCAGATGCATACACTGTTACTGTGAATCATCTTATAGTGAAGTTTTAAAAAACATAATTTATGCACAATAGGTCCCACTGTGCTGTTAATACCCAAAACTTTCAAGTTCTTAATTCATTAAATTAATACTTTTAGTTCATTATGTATTGTGATTTAAATGAAATAGAATCATGCTGTTCTCAGTAAGTTTTGTTTCGTGATGTTTGTTGAAATATATTCACAGATGTAATGAAATCTATACCATCAAGTGAAATAATGCTATGCTATACATATGTAAGCATATTTTGCTCTAGTGTTTCTGACTTCAATTACTAAAATAAAAAGGATAATGTGATATGAAAAGGAATATTAACAGAAGCAGTCCGGTATACCACTTTAATATTTTTCACTAAATTTGTCCATTATGAGTGCAGTCCTACAAATCAGGAGAAACAATAGATTTCTTGATAAAATAAGCACTGAAAAGCAGAACCCAAGATAACTATTTCAAGCACACCACATGGCTCAGAGTGCTTTCACACTTCAATGAATGAAATCTATGGCATGAAATTAGCACAGCATGATACAGGTAAGGACATCAGAAAAGTCAAAGCATAACTTTCATCCATTGTACAGATATATGTAATGAGGCACTTGTCATGATAAGTAGTTTTAAAGGTGCATGTTCAAAAGAAACAACAGACAGAGATAGAGAAACAAAAACGCCATGTCTCTTAAAATACTAATGATAAGCAAATGCACAAAAAGGAAAAAAACTTCAAAACATACATAAGGCAAGCTCTTTTAAAAACCATTGCACAGCATTTCTAACATTATCAAGTTTTTTCAGCAGAATGTGAAAGCATAGAGATCTTAAATCTAGTAATATCCATACAAACTGAACTACTTGAAACCACAGTTCTCTTAAGCCTAACTCACTATCTAACGAATCATTTATATTGATTTGCAATGAGTTTCACTTACACCCATTACTGTTCTTCCAAACTTTTTCAGTCCTGAATAGCCTTTAATTTAAATAACGTGAGGTGGATGCATTAATAATTATCCTCAAGAAACTATAAAGAAAGAGGTGGTTTTCTACTCAATATAAACTCAGTTTAATCAGCATTCAGCAAGAGTGTGTAATAATTAACCAAACTGTTAGCTTCAATAGAGATGGAACATATAGTGACATCAGTGATACAGAGTCAACAAATAGAAGTAATATTTTCCTGTAGCACTTCTGCATTCTTCAGATTCATTTTCTTCTCTTATATGGTATGTGATAGGCCTTGGTATGAGTTCTCACAATCATCAGACCATCTTAAAATATTTACAGGAAACCAAGTACCTATATACCGATATCCCATCCAGCAGATGAATTATTTATAAAAGTATGTGAGACACAGGTCTCAAAACTTAGACATGAGCAACAGAAGAAAATTTTCCAGAATTTAAGTAGAAAGGAGAACAAAGCTTTGAATGATTTGGTCAACAATGAAAATATAAATATTAGACCAGCTAATAAAGGAGTAGGCATCGTCATTGTGGATACCATAGACTATAGAAAGAGATGCTGATAATGATCAAACATATAAGCTCTTGTCAAAATGGGAGGTGAATAGGATGATTAAAAAAGTTCAAGATGATATATACAACTTGCTAATATCATGACAAATAAATGAAGATTTTTATGAATATTTAGTGATTGATAAGCCCATAATCCCTGCTATAAATTCACATGAATGTGTCAACTCCACAATGTGACCGATTGTATCTGGGGGAGGGTAAATAAGGGAACCAGCATCTATTTTTGTTGAAAATTCATTGAAACCTATAGCATTAAAAACATCTGCTATCTTGAGAGATACATCACAATTTTGAATTTCTCTTTTTGAGTATGTTGGCAACCTCGACCAGCATACAAAACCAATCCTGGTGACAATGGATGTAAAAAACATATTCACTGTGATACCTGATGAAAATGGAATAAGAGCAATTCATAGTTTTTGAAGCTGGATAACATTATTGTGAATTATAGCATTGAACAGATATGTTCCCTACTTAATATTATTTTGGAAAATAATATCTTTGTCTTTAAGAGCATTTAGCAGAAGTGGGGAGTAGCTATGGGCACACCATGTGCAAATAGCTACTCCAACATAGTTATGGCTCAATGGGAGTGCAGTTATGTTTTTAATTATGCTAATCCCTGGAAAATATATTATTTTATAAGTGATTCATGGATGACATATTTCTGCTATGGGCAAATAATGATTCAAATTGGACATATCCACTGCATATCTAAATGGGACCACTTCATTCCTTAGATTTGACATTAAACATTCAAGAATAAATACAGATATCCTGGGTGTTAAATTAGACTTAGTTGTTGACAATGCAATGAACATGCATGTTTTTAGAAAAGAATGCTGGAAAAATCCTATGCTGCATATATCAAGTATGCATCCTAATTATATCTATCCATGCATTCTAACTGGCAAGATACTTAGAGTCTCTAAATTGTGCACGTAAGATAACAATTATGATCTAGAAGGTGAATCTTTATCAAAGAAATTCTTAAAATAAGGATACAGTAAAAGAGACATTGATATAGCTATTAATGAGAGCAAGATACTGAGGAGAATGAAAGGTAGACCATATTTTTCAAATTATGATGCCATCACAGCACAAAAGTCCAACGAGAACACAGACTCAAGACTGGCTAGGTTTCCTTTAACTTTTAGTAACAATGCTAGAGATATATGTCAAATTATCAGAGATAATTGGAAAATTTTAACAGCGGAGTCAAACATTACGAAGGTAGTCTGAGAATATCCTACATTTTGTTTTAAAAATAAAAAAAATGTAAAAAGACTCTTGTGTGACACTTCTCAGAGAAAACCTCAACAAGTAATTACTCATTTTGGAACACATCTATGTTGGAATTGTAAGGTATGTGTTTTTACTAATATGATTGGTTCTTTCATACATCCTATAACCAAGAGGACATATGCATTTAAGTTTTATGCTGATTGTACAAGTTGTCACCTTGTTTACATAGCAACTTGTGAGCAGTGCACATGTTTTTATATTGGCAAAACTAACCACGTTTTTAAATAGAGGTTATTACATCACTTAAGTGATATACGTTTGCTGATTAAGACTAATGAATTAACCCAACATATTAAAACCAACTCAACACAAAAGTTTTGTTTTATGGTGATACAACTTGCTGAAGAAAATTCAAGAGGCAGCAACATAATTAATAACACTAAATATTTAGAGATGCAGTGGATAGCAAATGCAAGCAGCGAAGGAACCAGGGCTCAATGGCTTGGTTCCCTTGAAACCAGCCCTAAAAAGGCAAAGATTAGAGAAAAGGGCTACTCCTATTGGTGAAAGATACTGAGAAGGTGAAGATTGTTGTAACAAGGGTTTTCCTATTGGTGGAAGCTGATTTTAAAAACCTTTATAGAACAGGAAGCAAACAGGATCTGAAGAAGGCTGGAAGAGCCAAAAGCACCTGCCCTGTTTTTACTGAATTATTTATAGATGTTTGTCATGTATTTTGGATTTGTTTTATTAAATACTTTGGATTTTAATATATTCTGCTCTTAGTAGCAAGACTTTCTCATTTTTCATTTTGATTACTTTCTCTCAGCAAGGCTTGCTTTTAGTGCTATCTGCACATTTTTGTTCTTAGTTTGTATCATCATAATTCTGATAGGGGTGACAACTTGCAAGTTCACTCCCGCTCTACTGTTCTCTCAAATAACTTGTATCAATATATATATTTTTTTTGGTTTCAGGCAGTCAAAAAATTGAGAAGTGACATTGCGATGTTTCTGTGAAAATAAAATAAAAGGAAATGGCAATACATTCCATGCATGTACCTGTAGGAATTGTTAGATCCACGCAAAGCAATTGTTCATCTTACTACCTGGATTATGGACCCACAATAGTTGGAAAGTTGAGTTGCATTTATATTCAAAACTGCAACTAGATTGCTTAACAGCAAATAATTGTCAGTTAGCTAGGAAAACTTTTGTTTTAGTGAAGTGAATTCTAGGTCCTGAGAAGGGGTCTAATTCTGTTAATATGTTATTAAATGTCAAGTATTATTCCCTGGATGTAGCAAGAATGGGAAGCTCCATCTGCAAAGTGGAAAGTTCTAAGAATCTCTTCATGTAAAGCCCAGGCTGTTGTATCTTGCCAGGGTTTTCATTGCTAACAAAACAAAGATAGTATTTTGAGGAATCCAGGGGGGTAACTCTTTCTAACTGATAGGTTTTGGAGTAGTCCAATTTTTTTTAACACATGCATAGCTGGTGTTTTGTACAGACGTTTGATGGCTATGATCTGGACTAAGGGAAGAAAAAGCAACCCTATCAGCTTCTATTAGAGGGACCAGTGAATGGAACTGAATATCTTCTCAAAACATCTAACTTAAATGCAACTGCTTAGCCTGGATTATTTTTCAATGCATATAATGCTGAATTAAGTAGTCAATCAGAGGTTATCTGTTATGGAACAGCCCAAGCTTGAGAAAGTGATAATGTGGTAGCAGTGCTTTCATCATCTGTTAGGACACTGGCATTCTATTTCCCATTAATATTTTTGGGAGATGTGGGTCGGTAATTACACATTATACTTTTGCCCATGTCAGGAGAGTATAAAACTGTGATAGCAGAGATAAGTTATACAGGATTTATGTTTTCGTGAGACTGAAACTATCATGGGATCGAAGTGAAGCTATTGCAGCTGTACCTGTATCCATCTGGACTTTTACTGTTCCCGTAGGTGTGAAAGATTATAAACAGATCCTTAGAACAATTTCAGAGAGGACTTGGGAACAAGTAATTCAAATATCTAATGAGGTTGTGTGCTTAGAATTGAACTACATTACATTGGCATGCTTTCAAGAAGTTCTGGGCAGTTCTTAAAGTTGGTAACCAAAATACAAATATTTATATAAACATAAAAAACATTTTTTTTTCGGAAGTGTATTTGTAACAAGCTCCTAACTACAATGATAACAAGCTCAGTGCTATTGTTACAGATACTTTGCAGTAATAAATACAAGTGCAAATGCAGTACAGACATTTATTTAAAATGCCATGACATCAGTTTCATTTTTTTAAATGAATGCTGGTACTACACTCACTGCAGTTCACGCACCCCAAAAGCCTGCACCTATGTCAGATGCCCCTTATGCCCTACCCTAGTTACAACTCTGTCATTAAATCATCAGTAGGGTTTTTGCATATATTCTTGCAGAATCTGAAAAAAAAAAAATTGTTTAACTGAGGATTTATGATAAGTCCACTTTCTTCTGAATCTTCCTAAAACACCTTAACATAGCTTTGTCTATAAATGTGGGATATGCCATACTTGTCATGGCTCATTTGCATGTGGTTCTAATTCTAGCACATGTTTCTCATACATTTGCCTTACTATGGCTAGGGCATAACAGACACAGTTAATGATTTTCAACTTCAGGATAACACAATAGGGAAGATCCCAAGGAGGTATTAGCTACAAACCTTCTCAGATCCTTTTCAGTGTATCTTTTTCTGTTGGCATAAGTCAGTCCATTTTCCTAGATTTATACTTGCTCACCTCTTTCCTCTCACATAAATATATGTTTACTACTGCATTGTCTGTCAAGAAGCAATAATTTTCTCTACTACATTGATATTTTTTTGGTTAAATCATCTATGAACTATAAATTATTCCTAACCAAGAATGCAATTTATATTCAACAACACAAAGGTTTTACAAATCTCTATATGTCTGCTAGGACATTATAAGTTGATATTGTCATAATTATATGTTAAACTTGACTGTTTCTCACAGACATGGTATAGTTCTATCTATATCTAAGTCTAGAGCTACATTAAAAATATCTGACTACTAATAATGGAATCTCCCTTCCACAAAAATTTTAAAATTTTTAATTTAAAATAAAAAAAAATGTATCTGCTTTTACTGTATTTGTGTTTCTTCCTACTTTATTTTGCTTTTGTGTCATCTTAAAAGTACTCAATTGTATTTATTACTGCTTGGTGTAACTCATTCTAAGCCTTTTAGTTTAAGCACTTGGGCTTCAGACCAGTTGTTTTACATTAAGAAGGTTTGTGGTCTGCACTGTAGTGGCAGAACAGGTAGCTTACATCCTTCCAAGTTGGGAACTGCTGACTGAGGGCTCAGTGTCTGTTATTCTAAAAGTGTATTAGTTCTGGTTTAAGCACTTGGGCTTCAGGCCAGTTATTTTACATTAAGAGGGTTCGTGGTCTGCACTCTTGAGGGAGGAGAGGCTGGACTCTGCCCTTCTGAGCTGGGAATTTCTGGTTAAAGGCTTATAGTGCCTGCATATTTGAACTGCTTCTTACTGAAATTGGTACACCTTGTTTGCTGTAGCATAGACTAGATCCAGGCCTGTTGAATCTAGCTTTGTTTGTATAACTTGAGCACTAATCCAGGCATTCT
Source organism: Protopterus annectens (assembly GCF_019279795.1). NCBI lineage: Eukaryota > Metazoa > Chordata > Ceratodontiformes > Protopteridae > Protopterus > Protopterus annectens. Next base: position 1,431,672,084 of record NC_056737.1, read on the forward strand.
TTAAAGTATTCAGTTGTATTTATTACTGCTTGGTAGTAACTTGATTAAAGTGTAGCTATCATTCTAAGTCTTTTGGATTAAGCACTTGGGCTTCAGACCAGTTGTTTTACATTAGGAAGGTTTGTGGCCTGCACTGTGGTGGCAGGACAGGTAGCTTACATCCTTCTACGTTGGGAACTGCTGATTGAGGGCTCAGTGTCTGTTATTCTAAAAGTGTATTAGTTCTGGTTTAAGCACTTGGGCTTCAGGCCAGTTATTTTACAATAAGAAGGTTCATGGTCTGCACTCTTGTTGGGGGAGATGCTGGACTCTGCCCTTCTGAGCTGGGAATTTCTGGTTAAAGGCTTATAGTGCCTGCATATTTGAACTGTTTCTTACTGAAATTGGTACACCTTGTTTGCTGTAGCATAGACTAGATCCAGGCCTGCTGAATCTAGCTTTGTTTGTATGCTTGTTGTTTGTTTGCTTGTTATTTCCCTGAAATGCTAATTCCACCTAAACCGTGGCTTTTCAGTTCTTCTGTGGATCCCTAGTGATATCTGCATTGCTTACTGTACTTATTTCCTTGTTTCACTTGAAAGAAAGTTACTGTTTGTCGTGTTTGCATTTAAGTTACCTGTAACACGATGCAGTTAAGCTACCTGGCACATGCTCACTAAGTCAGCACTAAAAAATTAAAAGCACTACACCCTCACAAACTCCCCTTGAGTACCTTGTTCCCCATTGGCCCTTTTTTTCAATTATAAAGGAATTCCCAATACTATTCTAGCATGTCCAGAGGTCAGTTGTCAATCTCCTCTCTGGTCCAGCTGGCGAATCTGGGAATCTTGAGGCAATGTTACAACTGCCTCATGTACACAGACAACCCTCTCCTCCTCCCAACAAATTCCAACACATGGGAGAGATGCAACCATATAGCCAAACTGGAGGCTAAGCTCTCTCAACTCAGTACTGGCATAACCAGTCAGGAGGAGAAGGAAACCACACTCACTACAATTCCAGTCTCACATAGACCTACCATGGCAGCAAACCAAACACATAAACACACAAAAACATACTCAGAGGTTCTAAATAAAAATCTGCCTAAGCAGCAGAGTCCTCCAAAGCAGACACCCAAGCAACTACTACCCCAAAACAAAACACGTGCAACACATAGCTCACAAGGCCAGTGTGCCGAACAGTCACAGCCCTTAAGGCTAAACAACACACCTGATACACTTGTAATAGGTGACTCTATCGTCAGGCACACTGACGTCCTGCTCACCAGGCTGAACAAGGAGAAGGTCACGGTGAGCTGCCTGTCGGGCACTAGGATATGCCACATAACACAAGCACTCAGGTCACTCCAAGGCAAGTACAAATATGACTCAGTCATTGTCCACGCAGGTGTGAATGACCTGAGACGTACCTCCCTGGACTACATGAAAAAAGACATAGAGGAGCTCTCTGAGCATGTAGCCAAGGCCGGTATGACTCTGACCTTGAGTAGCATCTTACCCTCACCAAGAATGATGCCACAATATGAAGACAAGATGATCAATTTCAACAATTGGCTTAAGTATTGGTGTCATTCAAAGGGGATTCAATGCCTGTCAGCATGGGATGACATGCTCGGCAAGCCACGATGCTTCGCTAGGGACGGCTTGCACCTGTCACCCCTAGGCTTTTGGATATTGGCAAAGGCTCTTGCTACCCCCATAGTGCCTTTTTTAGGCAAGGCTCAAAAGGCAAACCCACCTCCATAGGTATCACAAGGGATAAGAAACTAAGAGTAATGCTACTCAACGCCAGAAGTCTAAACCTCAAGATTCACGCACTCGAAACTCTCCTTAGCATGGAGAACATCGATATCTGTGCAGTAACAGAAACCTGGTTCAAGACTCCAGAGAGCACCCCAGCACTACCAGGTTATACCTCATACCATGCTTTTCTGCCCCAAAACTTGGACCGAACCACAAAAGGAGGGGGAGTATCAATATTCGTCAAAGATAACCACACCTCCAGGTAGGTGGCACAGCACGAAGCATCAGAGACTATCCATGTGAAACTAACAGTGGGTAAAACTGCCTTCCAGTTTATAGCCTGCTACAGACCACCCTCCCAAACCCAGGAACCCCACTCGGCCTTCCTGAGAACACTGGAAAATATGAAGGTCTCTCCAAACACCATTATATTGGGCGACTTCAACTACCCAAACATAGACTGGGAGCATTACTCTAGCTCCAACACCCTAGCCCAAAGGTTCCTAGAATTTATAAACTCAAATGCTATGGAACAACTTGTTATCACTCCCACAAGAGAGGAAAACATACTGGACCTGATCATCAACAACATGGGGACTCTATGCTCCAGACCAGAAGTGTATCCCTCACTGGTAAGATCAGACCATAAACTAATCTCACTGGATATTCACATCCTGACCCCATCCCCTGCCCAGAAAACCACAGTAAAAAACTTCCCTAAAGCAAATTTCACACTCCTCAAAACTGAGGTGAAATCCTTCAAAGCCCCTGGGCCTGTGGAAAATATGGCCCATACCACAGAATCCTTTATAAACGCATTCTATGAACACCTTCAGGAATGCATAGATCATGCAATCCCAAATAAAACCAAGACCCAATCCTCCAAAGGCAGACGTCCTGTCTGGTGGACCCCAGCCATAAAAACCTATACAATAGAAGGAGGAAGCTACTACATGATAGAGCAAAATTCCAAAAAGGGAAGGCATCTCTGATCAGTATTAGCAAAAAACTACGGGCACTCATAAAATCGTCTAAGGCCAGCTTCGAGAGAAAAATTGCACAGGACACTAAGGATAATCACAAGGCTTTCTTTAGTTATGTTAGGAACCTGGGAGGGAATTCCCAGATATGCTCAGAATTAGTCCAAAATGACAAAAAATACACCAAACCCACAGACATTGCCAACATCCTAGCTGACAGGTTCAGCACAACCCCCTCCCCCCCACCAAAAGGGCAAATATCTATCCCAGCAGAGTGCTGCCCCCTGACATCTCAGATGCTCAGGTAAGAGCCGCCCTCTCCAAAGCAAAAAACCGCAGCATCAATGGGACCAGACGGTGTCCCGGGCTGCATCCTACATGAACTCCAAGAAGAGCAAAACCCAAACATAAAACTACTGTTCTATCTCAGCCTTACTACAGGATATGTACCCAAAGAGTGGCATACAGCTACAGTGGTCCCTCTACACAAAGGTGGTGCCTCAATGGATGCTGGAAACTATCGCCCCATAAGCCTAACTAGCTTGGTCTTGAAAGCTATGGAAAGGATCATCATGGACCTCATAAATAAAGATATTGGGGACCTATAGACACTGGATCATACCCAGTTTGGCTTTGTTAAGGGCAGATCCTGCCTCTTAACCTGGTCGATTTCTTTGAAACAGTCATCAAGGGCATTGATGAGGGGAAGGTCGTCCACACAGCCTACCTGGACCTCGCAAAAGTCTTCAATACAATACCCCACTCAGGCATTATAGATAAGCTCACCAGCTTAAATATAAACCCCTATGTCACTAGATGGGTTGCAAACTGGCTCTAGGACAGAACCCACATGGTTAGAATTGCTGGAGCCATGTCAGACTCCAAACCAGTTACAAGTGGCATCCCACAAGGCACAGTCCTGGGACTTCTCTTGTTCGGTATATATTTCTCGGAGGTACAGGCCAACATGGAAGGACTGTGGCTGACCAAATTCGCAGATGACTGCAAACTGGGCGCCATAATCAACTCTCCAGCCGACACAAGCATCCTCCAAAAGGGCCTCATAGAAACAGACAACTGGTGCCAGAGCCATGGCTTCAAGCTAAATACCAAAAAGTGTATAGTCATCCCCTTTGGCAAAAACAAAGTGCCCACAAATTACCACATAGGTGGTAATCCATTAAGTACATAAGAAGTAATTAGGGAACTGGGGACCCAAGTTGATAGCAATCTCTCATTTGACAACCACCTGGCCAAAGTGGTTAGAAAAACATTTTATATAGCCCACCTAATCATGAAGGGATTCACATCTATATCAGGGGAGGTCATCGTGCCTCTTTATTCATCCCTCATCAGGCCCATAATTGAGTACAATGCCCCTTTTGGGATGTACCTTACCAGACACCTGCAGCAACTGGAAAGACCCCAAAAGTACCTCACCAAGAGGATCAAATGGCTCAAACAGATGCCATATGCTGCCCAGTTAGAGAAACTCCAGCTCTACTCAGTGGCATACCGCCTGCTCAGAGGCGATCTGTGCCTGACATATAAAGCCATGTCCAACCCGAAATTAATGGATATGCTGCACCTCAGAAAATCCAAATCCCATCGAGCTATGCGCTCGAGAGACTTGAACCTCAGCACTGAAATAAATAGGACATGCTGGAGGGACAGATTCATATCCCAGAGGCTCCCTTCACTCTGGAATAAAATCCCAGTCCAGGTTAGGCAGAGTCCCTCATTGACTCTCTTCAAGAGTAATCTTGATGAGTGGATGGGAGATCGTAGGTTTACCCCGGGTATCACTTCTGTGTCACTGCTAGACAGAGGCACAGTATACTAACCTCGAAAAAGGGCATAGCAAAATTAATTTAAAATGGGTGGCGAAAGCCAAACACTCTCTGGCTAGGCTTATAAATGCCCTAGGGCAGATAGCCTAGTATTAACCTTTGAACAACTTCTTGAAGAGCAATATCATAAAATATTTTCCAAAGAAAAAAGTTGAATCTACATTAAGGGCATACAAAGAATTTACTAATAATTTGCCTTCAGAGGTTTGAATCTAGCAATTTCCAACCTTGCTTCAACTTCTTTCTTACATTCTTCTAATCACCAATGCAACCTGTACTTTATTAAAATTAGAGTCTTCCTTTCAATTTCTTAATCAACTTTTAAAACATAAGTCCCCTTCCAAAGATTATTTAAATATCTGTTTTATTCATGAACTACCTTGATTTCTAACTGTGCAATTATATTAGCTTGACATTTATGTAAGAAAGCCTTAAACTATATCTTTAAACTGAGAATTAATACCAATAATATTTAATGTTATACATATAAACACTGAATAAAAGAGAAAATGTACAATGTAGAATTATCTCAGAATACAGAAGGTAAACAAAATGCTGTCCTACTATATTATCATTGGGCAGCTTTCAGGCTGAAAAGAAAAAAAAGATTCAGTCAGAGCCAGTAGTTGTTGTATCTTTCGGCTTTGCCCAGTTAGGGGTTGCCACAGCGGAACTCTGGTCCGCTAATGATTGGCAGCAGATTTTTACGTACCGAGTTGCCAGCCCTGACGTACAACCTTCAACGAAGGTATGCCCATTCACGCATGTCTCCACACAGAAGACGCTTTAGCTGAGAATTGAACATGGCAACGTCTTACTGTGAGGCGACAATGCCACCGCAGCACCACCACCGCAGTTCAGTCAGAGCCAGTAGTGAAAACAAAAAATGGTATGTTATTAGCACACACAACTACTACTTTACTTTTTGCACTATTATATGCCCCAAGTCATAAATTGTAGTCATTACTAACAATAAAGATTTTAAACAGATTAGTCCCACTGGGTCATCATTTTTAGGGGAGATCCAAGGTGGTATTGATATAGATTAGAAGAAATGTGGCCAAGACACTGGGGAACTTCCCTAGTCTTCAGCTTATGGAGACATATTTTGATGCTACACTTCCTGTCTCCCGATCCAGGTGCGTAGGTGTCTCAGAGAAGCAGGAAGCTGAATGGTAAAATTGCAGGATACAGTAGGAGTTCTGGAGGTGTTGGAAATGAGTGAAGCTGTTAGTCAAACAGCAGAAAACACAAATGATACAAAACATGAACCGGGTGTTAAGCAGAGCATAGAGAACAGAGAAATGTTGAAAAAAAAGCAGGAAAGAATATTCAAAGGCAAAAAAAAAGTGGCAGAAAAAAGCATCGTGGATCTGGAGGAATTATTTCAGCTAAATCTGTTTGCATTAGAACTGGCAACACAAGAATGTGTTGTTATAACCCTCCAGCCAGGGGAAGGGGGTTGTGGGATGTATATTTAAAAGAACTAATTGAGCAGAGTGAACCAGAGAGTGAAAAGCAGTATTGTGGGGTAAAATAATAGACAGAATACAAAAAGAGGAAGTAAAAGAAATAAGGGCAGAAAAAAAAGAAGTCATATGCACAAACTGTAACAGAAGGCGAAAGAAAGGTTGAAACGAAAAAGGAATTAAGAAGAAAACATCATGTAAGGATAAGCAGAAAACAGAAAAAAGAGGTTGACAGTATGAAATATGGGACAGTGTCATTTCGCCACTGGGGGTTGAACCCAGAGAGGCAAGAGCATTTATTTGTATTAATAAAGACTCTTTTTTGACATTTTTGTTTGAAAAACCACAGTATATGGAAAATATATATTATGTTTTGGAGTTGGGGCTATAATGTAATATAACATTTTATGTCCCATATATGTATAAATGTATGTCCAAGTATTTATTTATTTATGTCTAAGTATATATGGTTTTAGGTCTATGAGTCTTCAAATATTATAAGGGATTAATTATCTAGTTAAATTGCATAATTGGTTGGTTTTAGTATATATATATATATATATATATATATATATATATATATATATATATATATATGTGTGTGTGTATATATATATATATATATATATATATATATATATATATATATATACTTGAGTTATTGTTTTTAAACATTTTGGACCCTGAAGACATAGCAGCCAAGGCACTAGTTCACAGTTTTTGTGGCATTTGATTTCTTAGCTTCCTTTCCCTCACTGCCCTGTTTTTCTGTGGTAAGACTTTATCTGTTAATAATTTAGCTGCTCAGTAATATATTCTTTTTCCTTTTGTTATATCACATGAAATTACATTAACAGTCTTGATTACTGTGTTCATTTGTTTTATCAGACTTCTAACATTCTGGGTCTTAATGGCTTTCTATAATCAATTTCTTTCATCAATCTTAACATGTCTATCCATCTGTATTAAATCAAGCAACTCTTTCCTTAGATCATTTTCTTCTAAGCTAAGGGCACATTCTTTGTTTACTGTTTCTTGTGGGCATTCTTCAGAAAGTTCCAGCACATCTTCCTGTGACATATTCTCTTCAGCTGCATCTTGCCTCTCCTGTTGCTCTTTCATTTGAGAACTCAATGGCCTATCATTCGACAACATTGTGTAAGAGTTGCCACTGTTTCCTCTCCTTCCCCTGCTGTTCAACTGCAACTAAACATTGGTAGTGGTTTCCTACCGACATTCTCCAGAGTATCTTCAAGTGGCAACTGATGAGATACTTCCTGTTCCACCTGTCTCTTTTTAATTTGTAGACACATTGCTCGGTTGCACTGTGACATTACAAGAGTTGGATTTATAACGCAAAATCTTTCACTTTGCAGGTAACCATAACTTCAGTTTCTACATTTTTAACTTTTCCATTACTAATCCTATTTTCTACTTTCTCCCTTTGCTTTCTTATGTTTTGTATTGTAAAACTTTCCTTTGTGTGGATTTCTCTTCAAATATCTTTGGTGCTGCTTTTATGTATTGATTAGATTTGCTTTTTCTTTGGCATAAATATTGCACCATATTAAATCTCTTTTTCTTTCCTCTGTCCATATTTCTCCTTCAGATGTCTCCCACTCAACCTGTGTCTCTTTACTTTGTTTACTCATTGTTTCATCATGCTGTGATGGGTATACCTGAAAACACCGACATGCAAAAAGACAGACGAGATAACCGACACCACAAAACCGAAAGTTCAAAAACACGAAACTTCCCATGCCCGACAAACCACAATCCCGACAATCAACAAAACAAAACAAATACCTTTTCCGTAAAACACACACACAACACAAGCACACCAAAAACCTTACAAACCTACACTAAACTTTACATACACAACTATCTGTGCACTAACCTTAACCCAAACCCTAACCCTAAGGTCCGTCACTATCGCACACTCACCTAACCCGCGCCCTAACCCTAACTCACTTAACCTGCCCCTAACCCTAAAGTCTGTCACTATCACACACTTACCTTACCCGCACCCTGACCCTAACATCCGTCACTATCACACACTTGCCTTAACATGTCGGTGTTCTCAGCATCGGGATTTTCAATCGTCGGTCATCTCCGTTGTCGATCTTCCAGTGTCGGTTATCTTGTTGTCAGCATTGTCAGTGTTCAGTGTTTTCATGTAGACCCTATGTGACCTAACCTGTGTTAGACTTTCTACACTAAATTCTTAACTTCACAGATATTCCATAACTTCAGCTTCTATTTTTTAACTTCTACTTTAATAATCTTCTGTTCTATATTCCCCCTTTGTGATCTTATTTTCTGGATTGTGAAATTGCCCATATCTGGGTGCCTTTGCCTGCATCTCTCTTCAAATGTCTTCAGAACTGCTTTTTGTATTGATTAGTTTGGTATTCCTTACAACATATCAGATCTCTCTTTTTTTCCTATTTCCATGTTTCTTTTTTATACTATTCAAAAATCTGTAAGGTTGTTCTTTATATTTTCGCACTTCCACAGTCACTTCTTTTCCCAAAAATCCCAAGGTTTCTTGGTCTACATAATGTTTTTCAAGAATCTGTTGTATTAATGAACACAAATATGCATTTGAAGCCTTTAATAGTTTTTCTTATGCAGGTATTTTTATTAACTATAATTTCTCTCTTTATCTTTTTGAATGTCTTCTATCCAAAAATTCTGGGCATCTTGCAAAACAGTAACAATACTTAATTTCTTTCTTATCCTCAATAGTCCGCGCTATCATATTTATGGCTCTTGTCTGGCCTGTCAGTTTTTGTGTTTTTATGGACTAGTACTTCCTTGTACAATGGGGGAGCATCCTCCCCCTGATTCTGGCCTAACCCCATTTAGGAATGTTTCAATGTCTTGAGGATTCTACACGGTCATTTTTTCTAGTCCTGGCACCAGTGCAGCTACCAGGATTGTTTTAATTGTGGCTTTTATGAACATTTAATACAAACATGCCCTAACAGAAAATGTACTCAGTATGGAGAATTTGGTCACACTATTCATAACTCTGCAACTTTCTGTTGGAAATGCAAGAGTACTGAGTATTTTGGTTTTGACTGCTCTCAAACTGAAATGTATAATATCAACAGCATTCGCCTGTTAGTACTACAGTTTCATTAAGTGGTGTGAACATTTTAGAGGTAAGGTATGCATAATGTTGTGGGAGGAGAGAGTGACATAGGTGAACAAATCACACATAGTACTAACGTTGCAGATGATGAAGTTGAAAAAGAGGCCAGGCAAACATGGCTTCTATAGAAACTGACCTTAGTGAAAATACTGTTGATCCTTCTAATACTATTGGTAAAAGAAAAAAAAAATTGATGAGGTATAAAAGTCAGCAGAAAAGGGGAAAGGATAACCAAAGTACATTTTACCTTAATTATCATTTATTATTATTTTATTTTACATTTGTTTACTGGGAAAACCTAGCTGGACATGAGTCCTTTTTCAGTGGAGGCCTGGAGAGAAAAGCTCCAGTGTAATCTTATTTATTTACTTATATTTATTTTATTTTACATTTGTTTACCGAGAAAGTCCAAAACAGTATTGTTAATTGAACAAGGGGTTATGACTATTCATGTGGACATAGCTGTCTTTTGGATGTTCTTTTGTTTCTTCCTAGCCAACAACACCAGGCACAGGTATTGTGGGGTTGCTAGATAATTCTGCAAACACAGTAGATGAATTACAGATTACATGGAAGCAAAATAGCCACTGTGTTAAACTGGACTGATGTGTTCAGAGGAAAAACAGCAGATGGAATGTGAAGAGTTTTCAAAGAGAAATTGTCTGAGTGCAAAAAATAAAAAAAAAAATGTTAAACATCATGATCTAGGCATAAAAAGTCAGGGGTACATATTTCCATAAAAACGAGATACCTGGTTAAGGTGAGAAACAAAAAATATAAGAAATGGAAGAGAGGTCAAACTACTACTTTGAAAACTAAAATAAACACGCTGGACAAACAGATTAAGCATATTGTGAGACAAGATCAAGAACAAATTGCAGAAAATTAATATAAATATATTGACCATAATAAAAAACCTTTTTATAGATAAGATATGGAAGGAGTAAAGACATAAAATTGAGAAACTATGTGCAGATTCTAAATATTATTCTAAGACACAACAGATTATAGATACATTTACAAATCTTATGCAAAACAGTTTGGCTCCACAAAAGGGGTGTAAGTTGTCCTATTGATATCTAGGTAACTTCAGATACTGAAATCATATTAGATTATATTGAAAAAGAACTGCATATCTAAACAACCCAACCTTTCTAAATAGGTTGGATTGTTTAGATATGCACTGGATTTTCCTCTCTGTAGTCTGTGTGAATTTATAGTCCTCTAGGCCCCTTGGGGTTGCTAGAGCTTGCTTGCCTAACACGTATCCCTTCCTATCAACTAACAGTGAAATTAAAGGTAAAACAACAAAATATGACTCAAAGTAAATCTTGTTAACAAGCTATCCCTTCCTACCTACAAAGAGTGAAAACAGTAATAAGAAGTAAAACATAATTTCAAATAAAACTTCTCTTACCAGTCAACTGCACAGTAAATCACAAACCAAGGTAAGATTGTTTAGATACACTCTAGATTTTCCTCTCTATAGCCTGTGTTAATTTATAGGATTATTTAGATAGTCTCTATGTTGGAGTCATAACGTTTTTAGGGAAAAATAACTAAAGGGACACAATGACTTGGAGGATGATAACACTAGTATGTTGATATATTATGTTAAACATTTATCAGCGGTCATATTTGTTCGATCCTTATAGCCAAAGACACACAGCACAACAAAGAACCAGGCCACAGTTAAGCCAGATTTCTGATCAAGACGTAATAGACATATATAGCTTAGCTTGTGTGGACTGTGTATGTTATACAGTCCCCCCACATATCTGCACACAACCTTTGGGGTAACTCGGTCTCAGCAGAAAAAAAAGTGTGACAGCATTGGTATATCAGCCTCTAGACCATTCCAGAGGCAGAAGGCTGATACCATTGATGTGTCCCAGACAGCTGCCAGTTGAATACTATAACAGTTCCTGGCAGTTATATGCAGCAAGGCTACCCACCAGCACCATGAGAATTATATACTGCCATGGAATGGTTCTTTGCCATAGTCGATTTCTTCCATATGCTTAGTGTAACTGATTACACCCATATACCAGTCAAAAACTGTAAGGATACAGTCTGAAGTGTAGTGAATGAAAAAGTATATATAACAGTATTTCAAAATTGTTGTACCTCTTCACAAGAAATAAGGGCATGCCTTATGGTTTCCTCACAATATCATAAATGACAAGGTCTCTGGTCTTTAATTTTATATTACATTAAATCTTCAACTGCTAGTTTACCCAGGATTAGTTTCCACATATATGAATATTAGATCATATGTCAAGAACATTAGACTATTAGAACAAGAATACTCAAGCATCTCTTTACTTAAGTGAATAAACTGCTTGAAACTTCAACAAGCCATATTTTTCCTCCCACAGGGATGGTATCAGGCAGACAGTCTCCTAGATCTGCTAGCTAAAGTTATTTTATCTGCACTAATCCTTTGTACTCTGATTATTTATTAAAGATGTAGACTTCAAGCTAACTTCACTCCTGGGGTGGTGCCCTTGTGCCTCGTAGACAAAGGAAGTCAGTATTAACTACCATAGACCCTTACTTCTGCAAACTTCACTCACCTAATCACCAACAATTGGGGCAACTCGGGATAAGTATGGAGAGGCTTATACCGGCTGTAGGGCTGTTAGCCTAGTAGCCTCCTATGAAACTATAAACTATAATTTCCAACTTGCCAAGTTAAGGCGATACCATGATTAGGTAATGATTTTAAAAACAGAAGCATCTGCCATTTATTGATTGCTGTGAAATAAAGTTGATAAAGGTGGAAGACAGTTGTGATAAGAATTCAACATTTCATTTGGCTCTTTACCATTATATATGGTTTTAATCATCTTGTCCACCTTTTCATTCAGAAAGGGTGCAACAGGATTATTTTTTTATCTAGTTTAATATCTGTAAGATTCATGTGTTTTAAGAAACACATGACCTCTTTTTTTAGCCTGCTATAGTACACAGGTGGGAAGGAATAAAAAGGAGAAAAAAGCTCTCTAAATGTTTATTAATGTCTCAGCTCTCAACCATTCCAATTTTTGCAGAACCCCTGGATTTCTTGCATCACATGGTTTGTCTTTTCCTCATAAAATTTGTGGTTTTCTGGGAAATCATTGAAGTTTTAAGTCATTAACTAATAACAGATATTTGAGTTTCAGAATTTGTATCTCTCAGAAAATGAAAGCTAATACAAAGCTGGAGATCTATCAGCTTTCTAAGATTGTAAGAACAATATTAAAACCTGTTCATATTTTTGGGACCTTACTTGAGTTGCTTGTACTGAGCTGTGTTATCTTTCTTCTTAAATTTCTTTCGGGCACATTTCATCAACTTCTAAATCTTTAATGTGACTGTCTATTTCTACTATATTGTTTGTTTAACTGATATGTATACTGCATTCCTGTCTTTGGTGCTAATTTAAGTATACAATTAAGAAGGTAAAGGAGATAATGAACAGAGGAAAAATTAGGAAGGATAGGAGTTGGTATAAAGAGCCACCAAAGTGGTTGTATGATTTTAGAACTTCTTGGAGAATTTGGATCTGAGATCTTACATCTCTAAAGGCATATACTTTAGAAGTAAGTTAGCGATAGTTGGGCATATGCTATTTTCATATAGAATTCTTTGTGCATGTGTGTGTGTGTGTGTGTGTGTGTGTGTGTGTGTGTGTGTGTGTGTGTGTGTGTGTGTGTGTGTGTGTGTGTGTTTTAACTGGTTAAACGGTTGAAAATAGTTCAAAATAATCTGATATAGGTGGAGTTGAAAAAAGCATAGTCAAAGAGGGGTTAAGGACATTGAAAAGATGCTTCTGTGAATGCCATTGTGTTCTCTTCCTCCTGTCCTTTGTTGTGACCAGTTAAGTGAAGGTTATTGTGGTTTTGATGGTTTCTGAGTCTCACATTTGTAGAACTAAATATAGGCTTTGAAGAACTGTTATCATGTTCTCTCAGCAGTATGACTGGATATTTATTTCTAAGGCATGGCATTCCATTATTGCTTTAGTTTTCCCTGTCAAACTATACTGTTTTATTTTCTCTGTACTGAGTATGCTATCTGGTGAATATTGGGTAAAGAGAGCAGATCCTGTTTGATTAGAAATAAGTATTTAAAACTGTCAAATCTCAAAGGATTTATGCAAAACATTTTTCTGACTTCCCACAAACACAAATGTACATAGTCTACTAGATTACATTATGCATAAATATCATTCATGGTTGTAATACCTGCTAAAATCATGTTCAGTTCATAAAAATGCTCCTGCTTTGTAATACATTCATGTTCATGCATTTTCAATAGCTCACAATTATTTTGCTAATTTCTTTAAAATGAGAAAGTTTATAATGTATAAGTATCAATGAAATAATGGAAAAATGATTTATTATATAATTACATACTAAAATAATCTCGATATTTATATATACCCTAAAAGATTTTATTTAATTAGTAGAGGAAGCAAAAGAAAAAAAAAGTCATATTTCATGTTTGTTCTTTTCTTCCACAGAAGTAATATTTCTTTATGGTTGCATGAATAATTTGCAACGTAACTATGAAATAACTCATCAATCTTGTATAGCTGCCTGTGGCCCATTGTAGCTAACTGATGTGTGGCTGTATAACGTGTGAGGTTATTTGAACTTGTAGACAGGAGTATAAGAAAAATGAGCTATTTTAATATCGCACATTATATGCCTGCTTTTCTCTATGTATTTATTTATTCATAATACTGTAGGTTGACAGCAAGTACGGTCTCTCATCTAACCATGTAAAGACTGATGCATTAAATAAGTGTTATATAGATAGGTACAAAGAGATTGATATTTATTCATTTAACTTTTAGACCTTCAAGATAGCATTTTAAGAACTGCATGGAAGTATAACATTTTGAACAGTCAAAACAATAGTCAGTTTACTTCTTCAGTAGTCGCAATGTAAAAATGATGTTTATACCCTTCACATGCCATGTTAGTATACACTACCCATGGCGTAGAAATATTTAAGTGCGATGGTGCCATCATGGTCATGAAGTTGATCTATTTGGAATTTATAAATTAATTTACATCTATATTGATGGGTTGGGAGTGAAAGTCCCATAAAGTAGCCTCTTATATTGTGCATGCATGTGTTGTAAAACAGTTAACTACATAAAGAAGAAAGTAATATACAGGACAAAAACTGTCATTTTTTTCTGTTTAATTGATTGGTAAAGGTGCATTACTTCTAATGCTTCAATTTCTTCTTGAAGATATTTGATATTATATTGTGTATGAACTTTTGAGGAAAAAGCTAAGTACTTTTAATCTAATGTTACTTTTGTGAAAGTTTCGCCGAATGTCCTGGATTTCCTTGCAAATATTATATCAGTATGCATAATGATTAGCATGGGTTGCAATGTCTTAGTTGTCCTTGTTTTTCACAGACACATAACACTTTAGCACACTAATGTAACATGGATTCAGATAAGGGTCACAAGAAAGCTTTGTTTTTCTTTCTTTTTTTTCGCAAATATTATAATTCTATGCAGCACTGGTCCTTACAAAGCATGGTTCAGTTTCTCAAAGTTATAAACATATTGCTATTAGTTAGATTAGCTAGATTACATTAGATAGATTACCATAGATTGGTGAAAGTATGCTGTGGTGGTGGTGTTGCGGTAGCGTTGTCGCCTCATAGCAAGACGTTGTCCTGTTTGATTCTCAGCTAAAGCGTTTTCTGTGTGGAGACATGTGTGAATGTACGTACCTTCATTGAAGGTTGTGCATCAGGGCTGGCAACTCGGTACGTAAAAATCTACTGCTAATCATTAGCGGACCGGAGTTCCACTGTGGCTACCCCTAACCGGGAAAAGCCGAAAGATACAACAGCATACATTTGTGAAAGTAATATTTTGACATGACATTACTCTGTGTGCTATGAATTCCAGGACTGTAGCACTGTAGAATCCTCAGACAGCAAAAATGCTATGATGAGCATGGATTATAAAAGGTGTTGCTTTGCAATAAGAATGGTATTATTTAAATTACTACTATTACTAGAAATTACATTTTTCAGCATGCCACCAACATGCTATGAAGAAGTATATCAGTGCTATAAAGTATTACTTTTTGCTTGCTAGACAAAGTGATATATCAAAGTTCCTGCAATATTTTCTACAAATGTTGGAGATATTGTTTCTTTGAAAGACAAGTAGAAGATAGTTAGGGCATAAAAAAGTGAATGAAAGCTTTGTGTGTTATGATGTTAAACAATTTCAAATAAATAAGATAAATGTGGAATACATATTAACATACCAAAATCATTTGTGCATTTGTAATCATACTGCAGAACATAAGTAACCATGAAAAGGGCATTAGAACAGTTTTTAGCATCAGAAATATGGGATGCAATAGGGGGCTGGACAAATTCCTTCAGTAGTACACATTCATTCTCAGTAATATCAGAGCAGTACACATTCATTCTGAGTAATATCACAGCACTATGCATTCACTGTGAGTAATATCACAATAGATCCTGTCCTGCAAGTTAACATAATTCCTATCACATTTTTTTCCAATAGAGTTTCCTAAGTATGTTACTAAAGAAGTATATAACACTGTGGTTTAGATATGAAAGCCTTTGTCAGTCAGCAGAGAGGATTTGAGCAATTAACAAACTTTTAAAAGGGACATAGTATGTGAGTCTAACAAGCTAAAAAGGTACATGGTATGAGTCTTTCCTCTATTGTTTTCCTACAGTGTAACTCTCTGCAAGTGACTTAACCAGGCAGTGGTTTGGGATTGCCTCTAAAAGGAACTTTTTGTCCTGTGGGCCCATTCAGTTAACAAACAGATAAAAAAGTCAAATATCTGATATGAAAACCCATTAGGCATAACAATGAAAAACATCCACAAAGGTCCAAATGCACCTCCAATGCTATATTCCCTACAGTATGTATGGAAATGAATCCATAGAAGCTGTTTTTGTTACTTAATCCTGAAAACGTCACAAGCAGCGACATTTAATGGCCATTTTGGTGTTTTCATTAGTAATTACTTTCCTGATGAATGTATTATGCATACTGATCAAAAGGCAGTGCTTGCTATATCACTCCAAAAGATTCCCTTAACACTGTATGCTCACTTGAAAAAGAAGCTAGGCAGCATTTAGCATGCAGGAATAATTGCAAATGTCATGCAGAATATTGATCAGGTGAATGCTTCAGTAGCCTTTGAAATCCTTAAAAGTGTCAGGCTTACAGCATGATTAAATCCCAGGAACTTTTTGTCAGTCATTTGTATTAAATTGTTTAATGTGTAAAAAATAATACAAGAGGTAAACAAAACATGCAAGTAAAACTCATAGATTAGTGCACCGAGTTGTTATATACAACTGTAATAAAACAGACAGTGTTACCAACAATACTGAAGCACCTTTATTTTGAAGTCCAGCTCAACATTTAAGATTTATGGCTGCTAGGAGAAGTCATATCTTAATGGCAATACCACCATTGTATTAAAGCAATACGTGGAAAAAAGTCTGAATGCATCTAAGGCTCCAAGATGAAAACCTGAGCATGGTCCCATGAATGTACAACTACAATAATCATGTGTAATTTAAGTTGTGATATGAAGGTAAAACTGTGATACCCACACAAGGGAAGCTGTGTGTCATAAGTCACCCCCCAAAGATCAGCTCTTTACTTCTTCACTTATTTCTTTTTAAAAGAAGTTTGAGTCAGAATTAATATGTCCGTTTAAAAAATTGCGATTAATACTAATAATCTAACAATGAACACAATTTAAAACTATCTTCACTCAACAAATTTCAACAAAATTAAAACATTAAGTTCGCTGACAATTTAAAATATGATTGATGAGGTTAAAATTAGATGTAGGGAAGGAACTATGAGGGAAGCGATTGAGTTGAGAGAAAACTATTAACATACACAGATGATATACAGAGGTAGATTGGGGTATTTCACTTTAGGGCCCTAGAGTGGGTAATAAACTGAAACAAGGACATGCATGGAAAAATATAAACACGCAGACCTAAAAATAAACATACAACATACAGAGGGAATGACATATAGTAAGTGTAGACGAATGGTAGTGCAAAGCAAAAATGGTTGGAAATAATTTTATTAGCATGCACAATGGACATTAAAATAGCCCCTATCTATTTGAAGCTGGAACTTTAACTGAGACTGTGACTTCAAAGGTAAACATCAACACATTATGGCAGTGAAGACTTAAGCAAAAAAATGTAGACTTTACTGTGGTTTGAATACATTTGTTACAAGAAGGATAGAATATGTCTATAGATGTAGCCTTTCACCATTCTCCTGTATAGTGTGAACAAATCAATACAAAGTGTAAACTTATACAATAAAGTGTAAAATCTAAAGCTGGCAAAATAGCAGATTTTTAAATGTAAACAAGTATCACAGTGACCTGAAGCAAAGTTTCAAGAAGAATTAGGGGCATGTGGAAGGGGATGAGAAAGAATATAATGAGGTAGTCGGCTCTGATTGGGAAATGATTATTTTCACAAAGAGAGACTTTGTTTCCATATAGACTTTCAGCATAGTTCTTTAAACTGTGACAAATCCAATCAATACCAAGAATTAAATACATAGAGGCAAGATCAGCAAAGTCATCCATTACTGAAATATTCTAACAGCAAACAAAAAGTACACAAAGCAAAACTGGATGAACCATTAGCTATATGGTTGCAATGATGTAGAACACAGAATAAAGTACCCTGTTGTCTAGGTGATGCTGTAATTTTAAACCCAGTGTTCCATTGTGAAACAGAAAACAAAACATAATGATAACAATAATAATAGTAATAATAATAATAATAATAATAATAATAATAATAATAATAACAATAGCAAAGAACAAGAAACCAAGCCATAAAATGTAGACAATAATTGAGTTTCACATTTATCATTATTGCAAAAAAAAAATGTTTATAAATACATACATTCAACGCAATCTCATATAGTAGAACAAATGCCCTGAGAAGCTGTGATTTTATACCAAAAATGGCACACAGAGTACAAATGAGTGACTACCTCCTGCTTCCTATGCACAGTACACTTCCTGGGGCTATGATATTTTATAGCTATGGGTTATCGTAGCCCCCAGGGAGCATGTTCCTATTGCCCAGATCTTTTGTAGTGTACAAGAATACCTAGTCTGAATACCAGGAGCTCTTTGGCACATGATCAGCAGGTAGTTCTGTGTAGCCTGATATAGCTACACAAAAAACACTGTTAGGCAGTTGAGAGTGTATTGCATGCCTTAGCAATCAGCTACAGTAATAACATGATAAGTCATGCTGCTCAATAGTTAACTGCCTTTGTCAGTAGTTCTGTACTCTGCAGGTAAGCACATTAACTGTGCTTTCCTCGTTTAAAACAGTTATTGACATAGCTATCTAACTCCTTATCTTTGGGCTTAAGAGGTAATAACAAAGGAAAACAAGACCTACTGTAACCTGTATAGACCGTGGGAGCCAGTTATGTTTTATTATTGGAGTACTGACTGGACCTGCAGTTAGCCTAGGTTCCATATATCCATTCCTGTATCTTCTGTCTGACTATCCTGTAATATTGGGAAGCAAAAGTCTGATCCAAGTCCCACCAATTAGAATTAAAGCCAATAAAGCACCATAATTGGAAGAAGTTCAGTCAAGAAAGTTCCTTTATTAAGGATAGCATAGGTTTTAAAACACAACTAATATTTGACCTATAAGAGCAACAGATCTGCTCCTGTAGATCTCCGGGATAAATGCCACTGTTACCTTCAGCTTGCCATAATCATCAAACCATTTCCCTTCATTCAGAATCCTGTGTCCCACAACCTGCCTTCGTCAATAACTCAACAGTTTTATGAGAATCTCACAGCCTTATACATACTTTGTGACACTGCCTACTTCCCACCTTTATACTTCTAATATAAACATTTTGATAGCCATATATATATCTATATAAAATCTATGAACTTGTTTTATACACAGCCTCTTAACTACAATATTAACATTTTCTGCCTCACTTAGTTCCTTCTCTGTCTCCTGTTTCTTTGAATTTCTAAGCAATAACCACGTTATATGTTAATATACTTCTTCAAATGCTTAATGTTCTGCATCTACTAATGCATAAATATATTTATACTTTAATAGCTGCCATTCATATGAATGTATTCTAACTATTAAATTCTAACTATTAAATGTATGTGCAGTTATGTATATTATTTAATGTTTGTTCATGTTATTGATAGTCTGTTTAAAAATGTGTGTAATATGTTGGAGTTGCTTTCCCATGGCCTCCTGTGAAAAGGAATTATAAATTACCCTAGTCAGACAAACCCAATAAGCAAAATCAAAATAAATAAAATAAAAATGCTATAGCGCACAAAACCCATGCATGCATGCTAGCTTTATAGATTCTGACCAATGATAATACCCAATGTTCAAAGCTGCAAAAGTAAACTGAGGTGGAAATGCTCTGAGAGAATTTAGAGTGGCCTAAAATAAATCTCCACAAACCAAAAAGTGTACGTGGCAGCTCATGAGGTCTTTCTAAACACTTTAAAAGTTAAAAAACACATCTTGCCTTGTAAATCAAAAAGAATGTGTAAAGTAGAAAGCATATAAGGAATATGCTTATATTTGTTTTTGCTGCTAATATGAGAATGTAAAACACAGAGAATGTAAAAAACTGGTTGAATAAATAATAGCCAAAGAAATTTTGAAGATACACAAAGATATGCAGTAGGTACATCGGACACTTTAAATTGGCCATAGGTGGGAGTGCCATGTGAGTGTGTGGTGTGGAAGAACTACCATGGCAGAGCTAGCCATCTGGCAGTGTAAACCATGGTTCTAGATGACTGTCACTGTTGCAGTGACCACATTCTGACCTCATCTTCACAATTGGGAAAAAGGGGTTGTGGATGGATAGTTGGATGGACATGTCAAAATGAAAATAAAAGCAAACAGTCAAGACCCCCTCCCCTGAAGGAACAGTACCATAAAATAATATAAACTCCCATCTTAGCCATCATTAGAACATATTGCTATATATTTAAAAGTGATGTTCTTGTTAAATACCTAAGATATTCAAAATGTATCACTAAATCACAGGTTGAAATCACAGCTAAGAAAAAAATGCAGTGATCTGAAAATTGATTTCTTCTCCTTCTAAATACTCTGAACAATGTTTCAAGAGAAGCACATGTCATGCATGCTTGCAATATCCATTCCTTTTTGAAATTATCTGAGACATAGATGACATACAGGCAAATTGCAAACACCTAGCTATAAGCTAAGAATAACACAGATCTGGGACAATAATAGTAACCAAAATGAAATAAAAAAATTGATAAAATAGTATTTAACCTATACTCCATCAGCGGTAAGAAAATGCAATTGGAAAAAGTGCATTAAAGAACAGTAGTGAAAAAATATGTAAGAAAGCAACAGCCTCGACAGCAGCATGTATATTAATGTATAGTTTTAACATATGACAGCACATGCAGAACTCCAGCAATGCTCGCACTGAAAATATCCTAACACGCTGAAAAAGGAACCTAGCAGTTTTTTGGCTTGGACAGCAGGACAAAGATAACTACTGTAGTAAATTAAAAATAAGACTGTGTAACGTCATCTTACAGGACTCATCAATAAAATCCATATCATTCAGGAATGTTAATGCCTTGATTAGCAGCATAAAAATCAGTATCAAAACTGCATCTGACAAGCATCCCAGAATTGAAGAAAGACAGAGAACTCATTGCTATGTAACTATACAAATAATATATATATATATATATATATATATATATATATATATATATATATATATATATATATATATATATATATATATATATATATATATATATATATATATATATATATATATATATATATATATACTAGCTGTACCCGGCCACGCGTTGCTGTGGCTCAGTCTGGTTAAATGGAAAAGAAAGAAAAGGGAAAGCACACGTTTCTAATATGTTTAATTTCACAATGCTTGTGGGTATACAATATTTTTTGTTGTTCCATTGTCTGTGCAGATATAGAGATTGTCTGGTTTGCCGACTCTAGAACATGCAACATATAATTGTCCATGTGAGAAGCAATCCGTGTGTAGATCTAAACCGCACAATTCTAAAGATTGGCCCTGAGCTTTGTTGATGGTGATTGCAAACACCAATCGAATTGGGAATTGCAATCTCTTAAATTGAAATGGCATATCCATTGGAATCATAGGAATGCGAGGAATGAGGACATCTTCACCTTTGAAAGGTCCTGTCAAGATTGTTGCTTCTATGACGTTGCTCATTAATTTTTTTACTGCAAGCCGCGTGACGTTGTAAAGCTTTGGCTGGTTGATATTTCACAATATGATAATTGGCACGCTGATTTTCAATTGCAGTACATGCGGTGGCATCCCTGGCAGATTGAGTGAATTCAAAAATTCTGTTGGATAATTAACCACTTCATCTGCTTCCACAACAGTGTTGACAGACTTGTATGTGAATGCCTCGCTTTGAATGTTAGACTGAATAATATTGTTAAGTTCGTAGATGTCTTTGTTCTTGGCCGCAAGAATAGCTCGATCAGTCATCCAATCGTGATTCTTATAATTGGTTTGTATATTGGGAAACACTTTTTCAACCAATTCTTCTTTTGATGTCACTAAATTGCAGAAGTTATGAGGCAATGAAATTCGTCCTGAGGTCAGATCAACCGGCACCTTTCCGTTCCCAATTTCCAGCAATTGATGTGAGAATATCTCAGCTGATCGATCGTTTTGCAGCTGGACATGCATATTTGTAGTTAATTTTAACATCTTTACGTGTCACCACAAAGTAGAGTATTTCAAGCAAGCATTTATTTTGTCCGCTGGTGTCGATCGAGGAGAATGAAGCAGATCTAAAGCTGCAGAAAGCGATCGCCGTGCTCGCAACCGTGCATCCTCAAGTCTGGCTGCACGTCACTCTGCTGCTTCCTCGGCATGTATTTGAGCCATTCTTTGTCTGTTTCACTCATTCCCTGATGCCTGTTCTTCCTCAGTTTGATTTGCAATTACTCGTCGCACTGCTTCCGCTCCGCGAGTACGATGACCTAAGTTTGATCTTCTGCGAGGCATTATTTAGATGAACTAATGCAGATCGATTGCAATTATAAAGAAGTAAGAAAGTTATAACAAAAACATATAAAATTGCATATCTGTATACAAATATATAGAATCCATAGTAGGTATATAAAAACATGTGCGTATTTGAATGCAACGTGTGACATATATATAATTGTAGGTATATAAAAACATGCACATATTTGAATGCAAAATTGTGTGAAAATTTCAAAGCAATTGGTGAAGAACTTTCGGAGATTTAAGATTTTGAACAAACGAACATTTACATTTTTATTTATATAGATGTTTACTTACAGGTTTGAATGAAAAAAAGCTTGTTAAAAAAAAAACTTTGTTTCTTTGTAGTCACCTGTCATCTTATATATGTGATTGTTCAGGTAAAATATCATCTGCAAAGAACTTCTTAAAACAAATGTTCCTTTTAATCTAGAATTAGCAAAAAGGAGAACATTTGCTAATTTAAATTCCATTGGAAAGTCTCAGTTTAATTTAAGGTTTTGAATGAGCTAAGTAAAATCTGGTTTATTCCTGGCAGTGTTAATGATTTTTATTGAATTTTATTTAATAATTTGAAGTAAAGTAATCCTGTCAAACCTGAAGCAGACTTTGTGAAATGTGCTCTGAAGAATTATTTTGGCACTGGGTCCTCAGCAACTTGCAAGAGAATGTCCCCATTAGCATTTCAGGAGAATATTGTTACATCTATTTGTTGTTTCAGGGTCAGCCATTTTTTTCTTACCCAGATGATATTTCTTTGAATAACCAGCTAGTTTCACATATAACATTATAAACATTATCTTCACTGGTTGAAAGCAATATTTCAGATTTTACATTCCTAGAAACTAATTCAGGCAAAATAGCATTAATCCCACTGAATTGTGCAAACATTTCTGCATAGCTACATGTAATGGCTGTTGGACTTCTTTCTGCCCAGTGAGATGTATATTTCGAACAGATCACTAATAGAAGTACATTTTGAAACAGGTTGTTTTACTTTCTTCCTTTTGTGAAGATTTTATTTATTTATTTTAAATAAATAAATAAATAATAAAACTTTCCTGCCATTTTGAAGTCCTACATTAAAGACACTTAAACAATGTCATCAATAGATGCCTTTATGTCTTACCCACGTTTGATGAGGTTACAAATTAAATGGAAGATGAGAAATTATTTTACTTGATTCTTAGTGGAATGAATGAAAATCCTTGACTTTGGCTAAACCCCATTTAATTATCAGTCCTAGCAGATGTTTTCCTATCAGCTTCCTAAGATTTTGTGTTATTCCCTTGAAGCTTTCCCAGCATCTTATAACTATTGAGATTAACCAGTGGTTGATGATGTTGAGAAGCCCCAGGGAAAGAGCTAGCTAACTTAAGGCTGCTAAATGAATGTGGATAGTATTAGGTGCCTCATTTAGCAAGCACTTCTGCATTAGGAACTGAACCATAACTGGTACACTCCAGTGTCTACTACACAAGAGAAGCCTAAATCATACAGATTCCTGGACATAAAGGTATCTTAAAATACTATGCTCCTGGTGCCATTTGCGAAAACCTGGGATAAACTATCAATTATGCCATTGAGTTTGCCTGGAATGTGGCAAACAGTAAAATTAAAATTGATTTGTAAGCTTAGCAAGACCAATAGTGTTAAAAATTATATGAGTCCATTTTGATTTTTCTATTAGACTAATGCTTGTACAACTGCTTTGTTGTTGGAATAAAAAATGACCCTTCTGTTGGTGATAGGAGTGGCTACTCAAATTGGTAAAACTTCAAGAAAAGTCATGCCTTGTCCTCTTTTCTTGGACCGAGATTTGGGCCATTCAGCTATGAACAAAGTGCCCTGAAAATATCCTCCCATAGTCAGACCTACAGCGGCATCAGTAAAGAGTTTGAGAACATCAGAAGAAATTCTGGGCATCTGCACAGGGTTGTCCCATTGTATTTGTTTAAAAACATCTTCCACAGCCACAGCTTGACTTCCTCTTTGATCTTATAAGAATGCATACCCAATGGTGCTTGAACCACCCACCTTTCAGTAAGTGAGAAATTGATCTTGCAAAGGTCCTGCTCAGGGAAATAGCACATCAAAAGTTGCAGTGGAGTTCATGTAATTGCATGATTTCACTAATTCTAACCTTGTTAGGCTGTCAATCATTGATCTAATGAAATGTAACTTGTCAGCTGATAATTTAAATGTTGTTGTCAGTATGGCTATCACTAAGCCTAACAAAGTAATAGCTTGGCAGGGCCCATCCTGTTTGTATAAGGCAACAAGAACTTCAAACTATAAAGACATGTCCATGAAAATTTTCATCCCTTCTTTGGTGCCCTCCTTCCCCACACCTAATATGAGAAACTTGTCAAAGCAATGGATGGCAGCCTGAGTAGAGCTTGGCACTGCCAGCACCAATGAAAGGCAGTGATAAACATTTCAAAGACAGAGCAAGCCATGGAACATCACATGGACAAGGCCTTGTCAAATTAAAATTAGTTTCAAAAGTTAAATCCTAACAAAAGCCAGCCAGGTCTGCACATTTCTTGATAACATATGTTGCTTAAGGATGCATAATGCACTTTGTATTGCTCCTTGTAATGGATTGTGAATGAAGTGGAATTACTCTCCATTTTTTTAGGACCAGCCCTATGGAGGAAATTTTAAATAATGGTCGAGGGGGAGGGGTTAGTAAAAGGGCCTTCAGTGTGGCCCTCTTGAAGTTTAATTTCAATTAAACTGAGGACCTTCTTTTCTTTAGTTAGGTTCTTCACTATTTTTGGTATCTTCCTGCATGATGAACCAATAGTGAGGTCTGATGAAACCCCTTGAATAAGAAAAGTAGCTTCTTGTTTCTTGGGGCAATTAGAAAGCTTTCTTGATAGAAGTCCCTCTTTGCCCTCAAAGCTTGGATCTACCTCTAGGTACCAGGTCCTGCTTTGCAGTAGGTGATTTCTCACCAATGACTGAAATTATGTACTTTGTTGGTTATCCAGTCTTTGACTAGCATCTGGTTGCCGAAAGGTTCCTCTCACAATGGAAACAAAGGTGAGAAAAACAACAAACTGGCCAAGAGCATTTGCCATTATTTAATGCCCAACAAAATTTTGCTTTAGAATGGCTTTTTGGTGGGTTGGATCAGATCAGGACAACCCCAAACCTCACCTAATACAGTAAACTTCCCTTATCATGAGGAAATAAGCCAGTAGAGGGAGAGCCTGATAGGAGCCTTTTTCAATTATAATGGTTATGTAGACTGTGAAACATAATACCCAGCTATACTAATGTTTCATAATTACTTTGGAGGAAACCTTAACTTGGCAAGCAAAGATGCAGCTAAATCTTTGGATTCTGTATTGTCAGCCTCAATTATCCACTGAATGCCATCAGTGTCAATTAAATTGACAAAGACTGAGCAATCTCTTTTGACTACCTTCTCTTTAATGTTGGGAGGCACATGCGCAGTAATTTGAGATCCAGGAAGGGCACAGTTTGTGGATTTGGACATTGCAATAGCAGCTAGGAACTGAGTTAAGTTCTCATCAGAATGTAGTATTAACTATATTTGTAAGTTGGTATAAACTGCAACCTAATTCTGTAGGACTAGTGATGTGATGGAAGGGCTATCTATATATATATATATATCTATATATATATATATATACATATCTATATTATATAATATTTAACAGCCTAACCATGCTCATCTCCCAATTAGACTGTTTTTGTTGTATCGGTGTTATACGTATGCATCTTTAAAATTACTTGGTTTGTGTTTTACAGCCTTGGCACTCATACTATACTAAATGTGTGACCTTTTTGTTAAGCTGGCCAGTATGGATCTGTATTTTTCTCTCATCTTGCATGCTATTATCCTATGCTAAAAGTTTTTTTATTGTTACTATCTGTTACATCATATTCTATTCCATATGCATGTATTCTCTGTATAACTGTGGACCTTATCTTCCCAGGCATTCCTAGTAAACAAATGTAAAATAAAATAAATAAATAATTAGTTGCTCCAGGGTTAATACTGCTAATGTTAGAGTGTTTGCACCCAAATCCCTTCTCTAAAAGCAAGACAAGCATCATAGCTCTACCTTGTTCTGGAAGAGAATCTAAAAATACCTCTAAATATTTATCAGCTGATTTACCCCCTTATAGTACTAGTATGCCTGGATCCATTCCACCCTTATTACCGTCTATGTCCTGACTGATCTACAAAGTCCATGTTGGAATTTCAGAACCAAGTTTGGTGGATTGGAGGTATCTTTTTGGAATAGCTGCCTAGGTTTTTTTTTTGGTGGGTGATTCAGCCATTGACTTCTCATTTTCAGTAAGAGACTGACATTTCCTCTTGTCTTGCAATTTTTTTACTTGCTCTTCAGCATCTTCAAAGTCCAAAAACAGGCTGTGGGCCTCTAATGTTAACTGTTCCCATCCATCCTCTAAGGTCTGTAAGATTATCAACCTTCAAAAATAAAATGTTTTTAGTGAGGGAATGCAATTAAAGAAATGTTAAGGAAGTTAAAATAATTAGTTTGGTTTACATAACCTATTATACCTGTAGCCCAAACCCAACAGTGTCCACGATTCTCCAAAAATAAATAAATAAATAAATAAATAAAATGAAAACATTAAAAATAAATAAATAATTATAGGCATTAATGAAGACTACTCTTTAGCAATTATACTTAATACTGTTTCATCCAGCAGCTGAGAGGCTAGATTAAATTGAGTGAAAAAGCCCCTTTAGAGAGACACAGAGAAAATAAAACTCTAACTGGAATTGGTTCAAGGCTAGGATTGAACCTTCTACCTTGTGCATGGTTTAGAAAAAGGTAAACTTTTCTGCCACTGAGATATTTGAACCCTGAGATTACACTCTTAATATGTGTTGGGATGCCAGATAGTAGCAAACACCTTTTTTCTCTTTTTTTGGGGGGGTGGGGGTTACTGGTACCATAAGATTAGTGTGCAGTACCATGCAGGTAAAGAAACAAAAAAAAAATTAAACTTATAGAGGTAGGTGTATACATAAATCATGTGGCTTACTGTAACAATCCATTGCCCTAATTAAAGTGCTTAAATCTCATAATTAAGAGGTTATCTCATTTAATCACGTATACTGCCCTTGATGGTGACTAAAACGAAAAAGAATTGATTTAGCCTTCTTTTTCCATCTCAGAAGGAAAGGGGACTGTAGCATGTTCAATCAGAACTCCCTTGTCAATACAAATAATAAACAGTCCCTCTGTGATAAAATGCCCTGAAACGATGCTGCCTCATCCAGATGCCCTTAAGCAAAACAGTGTTGGTAAAAAGTAAAGTTTCCACAGAAAATCCATCCTTGACTGAGATTTACTTGTATAGGCTGGAATGAACAACAACAATTAGCAATATGGCCTTGATCATAAACATGTGTCTGCACTGCCTAGGATGCCTTGCTGCTGTATGCGTTTGATAACACAACAGGTTCCTGATTCATCCATAACAAAAGAAACTAATTATACTTGACTGAAGAAGTAAATCGTCTCAGAAACCAGCAGCAAGTGATCTCACAACCCAAATCCCTGCAAAATTAAGACACCACAAATTAATTTCA
The DNA here is from genome assembly GCF_019279795.1 of Protopterus annectens. Lineage (NCBI taxonomy): Eukaryota > Metazoa > Chordata > Ceratodontiformes > Protopteridae > Protopterus > Protopterus annectens. The sequence continues at coordinate 1,431,700,040 of NC_056737.1, forward strand.
AACCACTCACATGCTTTACAATATAAACAGCCCAATGCCAGCAAAGTTCATATGTAAATACTAGGCTGTTGTTATTGTGGGCCATTTTAAGCCTTGACAATTATCCTTGGTGGGGATCAGACTTTGCACTTCTGGTCTGGGAGGTAAACCCCTGTAACCATTATGCCACCACCTAGCTCCTCAGAGTTATTGACCCAGGTGGAATTTGAACCCATAATCCTCAGCTCTGGAGGTGATGCCTTATCCATTAGGCCAGTGTCACACAATTGTGCATGTAATGTTTATAAGAAAGGCCAAACACACCTTTTTGAAGGAATCCCTTAAAAATAGAGTCCAATCATATGCCTTTTTGAAGATATCCCTTAATAACAGAGTGCTATCTTTTTCATCAACCAAATCAAACGGCACTGAGCTAGAAACCTTCCTGCATTTGATATTGGTGACAGCCTGGATTTTTTTTAAATTCGTTACACCCATCAAAGATGCTTAGTAACAAGTTGCAGTCAGGGTGACAAAACTAAGATACTGAACAAGTACCACGTACCCAATGTAATTAATTCAATTCTGTCATACTAATGTTAACTCAACCAAATCAGTGAGTTAATCAAAACAGAAATGCCTTAATATCAAAGGAAAAATAATCTAAAGTTAACACACAGAAGATTAATTAAAACTTGGTCTTGAACCCAGGGTCTTCCACTTCAAGACACTCAAAAGCAGTGTCACCTTGTCAATAGACCCAACTGCATAGGATTTTACTAATATAAAATCAGGATATTCAAATTTATCTTTCCTTCCACTTACCGAAGCAGGATCTGTCAGAAGGCTGCGTTTGAAATGCTAAGTCACGCTAATGATAATGACATTAGATGAATGAGAGGATTTGAATCAGAATAAGTTTAAGTAAAGTCCTCAGCTCTGGTCACCACTGACTCACTCAGGGGACAACTCCCCTTGTTGTCAAGCTTCACTTGTACATAATCCTGAAACAATGATACAGTTAACTGTTCATTTTCATTGGATTATCTTGTCCAAGCATAACACAAGCAAGAGGGAGAACATTGGATACTTCTACCAAGTTCATGAACTTTGTTAAAAAGGTAAAAGCAGGCTTTTGTAGATGATCCCCTGTAGTTAACTATGATTAAACTGACAAAAATGTACTAAATCCCATAGCCAGTAAAGCTCCAGAGAAATGTTATTTTTACACCTGTCAATCAACTTGCCTTTCTGCATTCATACCTGTTACTATTTATTGTACCTGGTCAGACTAGGCCTGCAGCATAAGGATTCCTGTTTTTAATATGTGGTAAAATGTCTACTTCCCTATGACAATTCCACACTGATTAAGGCCCATTAAATTTAAAAGACCCTTACCCATATGATTGTCAGTATTCCCAAGAACAGCTATAATCATGATTTGCATGCTTCTGTGACAGTGGGATTTTTCTATTTTCAGTTACTTTATTGTGCTACTTAAAAAAAAAAACAAGAAAAAATGTGTCCTTATGTAGTCCCTAAAACACAACAGTGATAGCGTTCCTCCCTGGTGCTTCCCCTGCTCAGTGATAATTTCTATCAATTACTCCTGAGTAATGGATCTAGTAAGGAACTCCATTAACTTATAAAGAGTCTTCTTCCAATTCATTCTATGTAGATACACACTTATTTCATTATCATTCTGGAAGTAACCTATACAGCTTTTATACAACTTCTGGCAATGCATATGAACATTTTGTAATATCAACATATGGTTCCTCATTCCCCACACAATGACAGAACTTTTTCAAAAAAGTTGATACCCTCTCTGAATCGTGCTTCCTCATTGTGACAGCCCATACCTTCTGATAAACCAAGGAACCAAAGAAATATTTATATTTTATGATCTTGTAAAGCAGCAATTTACAGTCATGCAGTTACAATATTTTCTCCTGCAGTTTTTACATTATTGATCTGCTACTGTCATCCCTATCAGATTCATAGGTGATTACTAGGCTAATGGCCACAAGGGTCTTTTTAAGCCTAGCCATGCATCCCAAATCTCTCACAAGTTCTCGTACCCTTCATAAGCAGAAGCTAGTGAGGTGAAACATTTACAACCTGGGAGTGGGAGATGGACCTTTTACAGGCTGCCTGTGTCCATTAGAGACAAACCAGGAAAGAATTTCCTGTTCCCCATCCAATTGTCCAAGTTACACTTGAATTAGGTTAAGGAGGAACTCTGCTTCACACGGATGTGGAGCCTGTTCCAGAGATGGGGTAATCTCTGGGATGCATACCTCTCTCCCCAGCAGGTCCTATTTACATTCTGCAAATCTTCTAGATTTCTCCTGTTATTTATCATTTATTAACTTATTCAAGCCATGCAAATCCCATAGTAATTTTAAGATATCTTTGTGTAATCTGAGCAGATTCATCTTGTCATCTACTTTATAAATCACTCAATAAATGCAGGCTGCTAACAGGAGAATATTATCCAAAAAAGGCTGTAATCTGATGTGTGAGCTTCATCAATGCAAGTCCTGAAACTGTGCCAATTCAAGTATGATTTGACAAAAGCAAGAGTGAACTTCAAAAGCTTCTGTTACATAGTTAAAGGATGTTTTATGGGTGACAGTTTCCATACACCCAGTAGAAGAGGTGCTACATTCCCACACTCTTGCTACTTATATTTACTAAATCCAAATTGCTATATGCCAGAAAAGCTGGAATAGTCCAAGCTACAGCAATTTTGGAATTAGCATACATTTTTCCATAATCACACTTTCATAATCTCAGCTCTCGGTATTGTCTTAATATCCTTCACTTCATGTGTGTGTGTGTGTGTGTGTGTGTGTGTGTGTGTGTGTGTGTGTGTGTGTGTGTGTGTGTGTGTGTGCATCTATCTATATATAGATATGCATGTCTATAAGTCAACTGATGTAAATGTAAATATCATTATGTCAGCAGTCAAAATGTCAACAAAAATAATCAAACCCAAACGATGACACATTCAGCATGTTCTCAGACATAATTTTAGATCATGCAATAAGGCATATTTTTTGTAGGGAGCAAACTTCCTATACCCACACACACACACATACACCTGAACTATACCAACTCAGAGATCACACAATACCTGGGAAAGGGCATATTCCCCACACTGGTATCAAGGCAATCTCCCACAAAAGTCAATGGCTTTCATGTTGACTAAATTAAATTAGTAAAAAAAGCTGTTGACTAACTCCCAGTCAATTAATGTCAACGCTGTCATACACACACACACACACACACACATATATATATATATATATATATATATATATATATATATATATATATATATCAATACACAAACACACGCACATATATATATATATATATATATATATATATTTATTTATTTATATATATTTATATATATATATATATATGTGTGTGTGTGTGTGTGTGTGTGTATATATATATATATATATATATATATATATATATAGAGAGAGAGAGAGAGAGATCTTTATCTATCAAGCTATATGGATCCCTAATGTTTAGTTAAATGACAAAATAATATAGTTGAAAGCTACGTGTGATGATTTAAAAACAGTGAATATTAGAATTTGAAAACAAGAAAGGCAATGAATGTAGAGTATGTTTGAGTGTAGTTTATGTAGTTTTAGTCAAACATAATTTTGATGAAGAAGAGTTGCATTTGAGTGCAGTTGGAGTCAGAAGGAGGAAGCTGGATAGTGGAAGATGAGTGTTTTTCAGTGTAATGCAAAATGTTTGGGTATAAACAAAGTTACAGCAGTATCTTTTCCTATTTTCATCGTAAGCATGTATTTCACAGAAAGCATTACTGCGTGCAAACATTATATTTTCACCAACTAATAAATAAATGAGCATTTTGTCTTATTATGAATGCCTGCCAACAGGTATATCCACTTCCCATGTAAGATTTTAAAACACAACAGTATACATTAAAAAGCATACTCTTGGAATGTCCACTCAACAAAGCAGTGAACACTAACTTGACAATCTCTCAGTATGTAGTCATAACAGAACATTAATTACAGAATGTGCAATTCTTTTGTTATGCTGCATAAGTTACCTTATGCAACTGCAAGTAATTTCTATGACTTGAAATAGGGAAAGATATTTATGGCTGGAGTGTAGCAAGAGTGGGGCAAAGGAGGGTTGCTGCCCTAGGCATTAAGTGTTGCAGAGGCACGATCGGATTCAGGTCTTCAGTGCGTTACCAGCATTCATTAATGCAAGTCTTCCATTTGTTGCATTAACTAAAGCAGCACTTTAGTGCTCCATGTGGGATTTCATTCTAAATTAAAGCAAACTGCTTACTACATTTGTACACTACTACATTTTAAAATTAAAGATTTTTTTTCCTAATGTGGTTTGAATTGAAATGTATTAGTGTTCCATGTTTGATCATAAACTACAGCAAATTGCTTGTTACAGTTTTTTATTTATTTATTTATCTATTTATTTATTTGCTAGAGAGGAAAGAATGGACCAGGCTTGCTCCTTAAATTAGGATTTCCAGATCTGGTAATTCCTCATGGAATTAGAAGTGCTGGATAAGGGAATAGATTTTTTTTTTTTGCTGATGCAGATTGAAGGATGGCACAGGGTGCCTGCTTAGCCAGCTAAACTTCTGTTCCTAGACCTCAGAAAAAATTTCATTACCAACATTTGAGCAAAGTGAACTACCTACTAGCATGATGGCTAAGTCTGTGCTTCAGAGGCATGGTAAGGCCGCATTGAACTAGGCCTCATCATCAGCTTTTTATCATATACTGCTAAAATGAACATTGCTCTATCTTACCTGATCATGCTCCTTTTCCCTACAAGGCTGTCGTTTTCTTGTTAGGACACGAGTAAACAAATCCTCTTGGGTTGTATTCAAGCAGCTTTATTTCATATAAACACATTACTATTGTTGACTATTGACTATAACTTAAGTAACTTATATACAAATTAACAACTGCAATGCATGCTCACTCTCTGGCTGCTTCTACAAAATGGCACTAGGGAATGCACGTGTCTGGAATGTATACTTGCATGCACAGCATCTCATGCTTCTGAAAGGTATAGCACACACACTTTACACTCTGATCTATATCCTCCCTCTTTGAGAAATAGATCATGCAATTTGTCATGAGATTATCTGGCATGCAGAAATCACAGGTAATCTATAGGCATGCATTATATAATACTAAATACACACACACACACACACACACACACACACACACACACACACACACACACACACACATATATATATATATATATATATATATATATATATATATATATAACTCATCCGTATCGTGTGTCATAAAACTGGGAAGTACATTTAGCAATTGGGACAGTTTCTGCAAAATGGTTGACGTGGAATGTTAGAATCACTTTCTGGAACAGAATCAGACTTTTGAACACATTCTGGTATGGAAACAGTGTCTGACTCAATCATTGATTGACAGTTTGCATCATAGATACAATTTTATGACGGTAATGATGTTGATTCTGGACGGTACAGGAAGAAGATGTCTGCGATTCCTCCTATACGACACACCTTTGAAATTTACCAAGTAGAATCTCAGCTTGGCACAGATGCCTGTAATCTGTCCTATTCGATCAAAACCTTTTGTCATCTGGAGGCATACCGTCTCTCCATCCCTCAATGGATGAAGTAATCTGCTCGATCTCTTGTAAGTAGTTTTCTGGATACTATGCTTCTTAACAATTGAACCTTGATGGTTTTATTGTTCTTAGGTGTAGGCTACAGCAAACTGGAAGAAATGTTCTGTTTTGCCTGGAAAGTAGTCTTTGAGCAGGTGAGCCAAGAATATCATCACAGGGTATGTTTCTGAGATTAAGTAAATTTAAGAATACATTGGCATTGTCATTCTTTGACCTTTCAAGTCAGAAAAAAGTTTGTGTGGATTACCATTAAAAGAGAAATGATGTTTTAACTTAGTAATAACAGTAGCTGAGGTTAAGTTTGGTTGTAGATCAATTTCAAACCAATTTGAATAAGAGTCCACCAAAACCAAGTAGTGTTGATTGTTTTACTCAGAGATATCAGTTGCTGTAGTAGACCAACATACTTCAGGAATTGGATTTTGCTGAAGTGGTTCTCTTTGCAAATGTGGTCTAGTACTATTGCATACTGAACTAGAAGAAAGAACTCTATCAAAGTCTTTTGATAATGAAGGCCAAAATACTAATCGTCTTGCTCTTCCCTTAGTGGATGTGGATTCTGGGTGGCCACAATGCAAAATCTGAATATAGTCTTTTTGTAAGTAAGCAGGAACAACAATTTTAGGACCTTTGGAAATCATGTCATCTTCCGTCAACAATTCATCTCTGCAAGGAAAATACACTTGCACCTCAGGTGATACACCAGCTTGCTTTGATGGCCATCCATCATTAATATAGTGATTGAGCTTCTGTGAAATTGGATCAGTCTGAGTGTGATCTCTTAACTCATTAAGTCTAGTGGTGGAAAAATTACACACTGACATCACATCTAAGACAAAAGTCTCTGCATCAAGTTGTTCTGTTGGGGTCTATATTATGTGATCGAAGAATCTCTTCTTTGAACACATAATAATCGACACATATACAGGGAATGCCATATCCTCAAAATTTTTCCTCGGGAAAAAATTCACTTGGCCTTAAAATAAAAAACAAACTTTAAAACACTAATCAAGTGGGGGGTTTCCTCCCCCACACCCCGATGGGGGGGCTGTGCCCCCCCAGACCCCTAACTAAATATACCAACTTTGAGATCACTCTACATTGAAGAAAAGAGCAATTCCTGATAACAGCCAACTGAATTTTTTCCAGAGGAAAAAATTCAAGGACGAGGCTGTTCATAGTTTACAGTGTTCACTGTATATGTCCAAGAACTGCTGTTGTAAAACAAACTCCAGGAGATCAGCAACCAGTCACTTCAAAGTGTTTAGTCGACAAATGAAAGAAACTGTTGTTAAGCGCTTTCGTTAGACCTTCATCAGAACAACATCAGTTAATCAAAAACATTCACAGTATATATCTCAAAAGACAGGCACAGCAGATCAGCAAGAGATGTTTATTTTCACTCCACGAACAAACCTCACAGTACAAAAACAAAAACAATAATGCTGCTACAGTTCTCAGCGCATTTTCGTCGACATGCAATTCATCAGAAAAGCTACACAGTGCTCAGTATGCTAAATTTATGTCAGATGTTATTTGAATCTACCAATGGTGTCTCCTAACTAATTAAAATGTTAACACATTCAATTAACATCCTTGCTATCGAAATTACAGATTTCTTAACAAAATCAAAGAATAGAAAAAGAAATGAATACTTGTTGAATGTTTTATACAATAGTTCAAAACATTTAAATACTTAAAAGAACATTAAAAACCAAAAAAATGACACTCAATATATATATATATATATATATATATATATATATATATATATATATATATATGGATCACCTTTAAAACCTCGAAACCGCGTTTGCCCGAAACACTAATGACCGAAACGAAAAGACCGAAAACATAAAACGCCGACAACGCAAAACACCGAAAACCATTACACCAACACACTACACGTAAACAACACAGTACACTACATAACATATGCACTATCCCTAACCCAAACCCTAACCCTAAGGTCCGACACTACCGCACACTTACCCTACCTGCACCCTAACCCTAACTCACTTAACCCACCCCTAACCCACAGTCCCTCACCATCGCACACAGCCTACCTGCACCCTAACCCTAACTCACTTAACCCACCCCTAACCCACAGTCCCGCACTATCGCACACTTACCTGTCCGCTCCCTAACACTAAATCCCTCACTCGATCGCACACTTACTGAGTCCCTAACCCACAGTCCCTCACCATCGCACACACACCCTACCTGCACCCTAACCCTAACTCACTTAACCCACCCCTAACCCACAGTCCCTCACTATCGCACACTTACCTGTCCGCTCCCTAACACTAAATCCCTCACTCGATCGCACACTTACCGAGTCCGTCGGGTTCTCACCTTTTCGGTCATCTGCGTTTTCGGTATTCTCGTCCCGTCGGATTCCGTTTCGGGCAAACGCAATTTCGAGATTTTAAAGGTGACCCATATATATATATATATATATATATATATTTAAATACATAAGGATATTCAAAACAATTAGTACCACAATATCACCATCTAGTGGTGAATCAAAAACTTTACAGGCAGGAATACATAATAAACATGTATATAAATATAAATAAATATTGTATGCTCCAAAAAACATTTTAATTAATACATAAAAAATGTACCTGTGTGCAAAATGTTTGAAAAACATGTAAAATGTATGTATGAAAAATATTAAAATGTGTATAAAAAATATTATATATATATATATATATATATATATATATATATATATATATATATAAGTACAACTGATGTATGGGTGAGTGGTTATAACTTGGCTGATCTCAACTTTAATATAGGTTTTAGATTGATCATTTAATTTAAACCTGGGTGACTGCTAGCCTCAAGCATTAATTGCCAAAATAACTCACTGTATTCTAAAGAGGCCTCCCAAGGACCACCCCTGGGATAGGGGAGTAATAAATACCTCTATGACAAAGAATAGAAATTTTGCAGATTTACATATTAAAGTATGTTTAAACAAAGCGTTGTTAGTGTTTTCCTTCCTTACGTCATATAGGTGCTCATACACCCTTCGTCTCAGCCTTCTTTCGGTTTTCCCTATATAAAAGGAATCAGATGCCTCACAGGTCACCATGTATACCAAACCACAAGTATTGCAATTTGCAAATCCTTTAGTGGTGATAATTTTGCCTCTACTTTTCAAATATATTTTCTCACCTTCACTGATGTTGACACAGTAATGACAGCTTCCACATTTATGTGTACCCAACTTGTTTGAGAGATGTGTGACCTGTTTTCCACCCTCAAGTATGTTCTTAATGTTACATCCTTTTTTGAATACTACTTTTAAGGGTTCTTCAAAGTTCAGATTCAAATCTGAAAAACTGGCAAACCTATTCCACTAGTCATTAATAATATTTTTAACTATGTTGGTTTCGGCGTTGAAAGTAACAGTCAAAGCTGAATTGTAGTGTTTTATATCTACTGGAGAATTGTTTTTAGTGTTGGTGTTGCCAAAAATTTTTGTTGAATTCCCCAGGATAGGCAAAAACCTTGTGGTCCTTGCTGTTTTAATCTCTTGTATCAGTCTTTCTAACAAATCATCGGGGTAACCTCTTTCTCAAAACATACTTGAAATAAATTCACATTCTATCTGGAAATCTGTCTCATCTGAGGTCATCCTGCTAGCTCTTACTAGCTGACCCTTGACAATGCCTTCTTTTGATAAGGGGGTTGAGAACTAGAAAAATGCAAGTAGGTGTTAGAAAAGTTCTCCTTCCTATAAATTTTAGATTTCAACCCCTGATTTCTTCTCTGTATGCTCACATCTAAAAAACTAAGATGGGAACTGTCTATTTTGTAAGTAAATTTTAGAAAATCAGTGGTATGTGAGACATATTCATAAAACTCAAGAAACTGGTCAGCAGTGCCATTCCAAAAAAGACAAATGTCATCCAAAAAAGCGACCATAGTAATTCCACAATATTTTGAAATGGGAATTGAAAATGAATTTATTTTCCCAACTGAGTAATATACTGTTGGCATATAAGGGGGCACAATGTGCACCCATGGCTACACCCTTTAATTATCTGTAATACTCACCCTGAAGGTTTATAAAATTGTTTTTCAAAATTAAGTCCATAAGATTCAAACAGGTAAGAAACTTGTTAAAGGAAATGGGAATTTGACTCTCCAAAAATTGCTCAAACCATAAAAGACCTGTTTCATGGAGAATACAAGTAAATAGGTCCACCACATCCAAAGAAATAGAAAATGGGGCATTTGCTTTCTGTAGTGCATCAATGTGTTTCAAAAAATCCCACGAGTCTTTTAAAATGTTGGAATGTTCCAATATAAATGGCTTCAAATGGAAGTCAATATATTTGGCTAAGGGGGCTATCAAAGAGCCCTCCGCTGTAACAATGGGTCTAAGAGGTGGGTCTAAATGGTTCTTGTGGACCTTGGCTATACCAAAAATAGCAGGAATTTTTGGTTTCTCAACATGTAAGTAGTTGTAAGTTTCTAAGTCAATAAGCCCCTCAAGAAGTAAGTCGTTAAGACATACTGAAACTTTCCCTTTCGCAATGTTAAACTCATTCAAGGACACTCTTTCATATGTATTTTCATCATTCAACATGTTTAGAATTTTGACTTCATAGTCTGTTTGGTCCATCAGAACCACCCCTCCTCCTTTATCAGGCTTCACAATATATACCCCTCCTAACTCAGTCACATGATATACTTAATTAGCCATTTAAAGTAAAATCACCATAAATTACCACTAAATAACATCTCTAAAAACCAAGTAAAATCATTTTATACTATAAGACAATAATTTTAATAGGGGGGGTAATAGAACAACTATTGTTTAGTCCAGGATAATTGCAGGCGTCCAATAATATCTGCCATCTCAGTTCATGTTTATCTAAATGTGCATTCATTACCCACCCCTGTAAATCTTTCCTAATTTGTTCAATAATTAAAAAATTTAAATTATGATTACCAAAACTTTCCACATGACTATAAAGTGCATTCGTGCATTTTTTATTTTTAATGTCTAAAACATGTTCATATATCTGCTTTATAAAGGGTCTGCTGTTTTTTCCAATATAAAAGGCTGAACATTGGTTACATTGCACAAGATAAACGACATTGGATGTATTACATGAAAAATATCCTTTAACCTTGTATTTCCTATTCCTAATACAGAAACTATCCATAGTATTTATATAAGAACATAAAGAGCAACAGCCACATTTCTTTGTACCAAGTTAAACTTGTCTCCCAACTGTGTTGTCATAAGTTCCCCATTCTAATCTAACTTTTAAAGACCTGTCCTTTTGATAAACCACTGTTGGTATCGGCCCCAACTTTTCCACCAAATCATTGTTTTTAATCATCACAAACCAGTTTTTTTGAATACTACTAAAAATCAGATCACTATCCACATTAAATGTAGTAATTCAACTAAGTGCATATTTATTCTCTATAGTTAATGAATTAACATTGTCATTTCTATCAATCAACTGGCGTACCAATATGGGTGAATATGTACCATTTCCCCTTTTGATAATAACTTCATTATATACACTATTTAATAAAACATCTGGATAGTCCCTTTTATGAAATATATCCACTACTTTGTTAACTTCCCTAAAAAACTGATCATTGTTAGAAACCATTTTGGCCACCCGTAGAAGCTGCCCCTTTACTACTGCCTTCTTTTGATATTCAGGGTGCCAGCTAGAGTAGTGTAAGTATGTGTTAGAAAAAGTTGGTTTTCTATACAAATTAGAATAAAAACAATGATTTTCAAAGTCCTTTCCAACCTCAACATCTAAAAAATATTTTTTTCTGGATGATAATGGGAGGAAAAAATCAAAAAATCAACAGTGTTGTCTATATCAACTAAAAATGTATTCAGTTTGTACTCCGTATCAATCCAATATATAAAAACATCATCCAAAAATCTAAGATATATGGACCAACAGTTGGAATATTCACTATGTAAAATGTACTCCGTCTACCAATGGGCCATAACATAATTTGCAAAACTGGGGGGCACATGCTGCCCCCATCGCCACACCAGTGATCTGTTTATAGGTCTGGCCTTCAAAATAAATAAAATTATTTTTCAAAACTATCTCCATAAGGGTTGTACAGGCATTCACAGTAGTATTACTCAGTATTCCTGTGGAATATAATTCCTTTTCATACCAAATTAATCCCATTTTATGGGGTATAACAGAAAATAAATCATGAACATCCATGGTCACAAAAAATCCAGTTTCACTGTAAGGTATACTATTTAATTTATCCAAAAAGTGCCATGAATCTTTCAATATATTAATATTATTTGATATACCATTTTTAAATACATTTAATACATAATGTAATACATCCAACGTGGTTTGTCTTGTGCAATGTAACCAATGTTCAGCCTTTTACATTAGAAAAACCAGCAGACCCTTTAAAAAGCGGATATATGAACATGTTTTAGACAGTAAAAATAAAAAATGCATGAATGCACTTTATAGGCATGTGGAAAGTTTTGGTAATCATAATTTTATTTTTTTAATTATTGAACAAATTAGGAAAGATTTACAAGGGTGGGTAATGAGCAAACATTTAGATAAACATGAACTGAGATGTCAGATATTATTTTACGTCTGCAATTATCCTGGACTAAACAATAGTTGTTCTATTACCCCCTATTAAAATTATTGTCTTATAGTATAAAATGATTTTACTTGGTTTTTAGAGTTGTTATTTAGTGGTAATTTATGATGATTTTACTTTAAATGACTAATTAAGTATATTTTGACTGAGTTAGGAGGGGTATATACTGTGAATGTTTTTGATTAATTGATGTTGTTCTGATGAAGGTCTAATGAAAGCGCTTAACAACTGTTTCTTTCATTTCTCGAATAAACATTTTGAAGTGACTGGTTGCTGACCTCCTGGAGTTTGTTTTACAACAGCAGTTCTTCACTGTATATGTGTTTATTATTATATGTTCAAAGAAGAGATTTTTCGATCACATAATATAGACCCATTCTGTTGTATTTCTGGGAGATCTGGATAAGGTATTAGCCAGAAAGAGCAATTTGCCTTTAATGTAGACAAATGTAAAATTGTACTTTTGCAATTTGAGCCTCATTCTTTGTAACCTCACTGGAACTGAATGCATAGGCTACTTTAGAAGAGTAACTAGAGCTTGATGATCAGTTTCAATAGGAATAGCATGACCATAAATATAATCATGATACTTGGAGCATGCAGATACTATATCCAAAAGCTCTTTCTCAATTTGAGCATACTGCATCTCAGTTTGGGTTAGTGCTGTAGATGCGTAGACTACTGGTCTGCCTCTTGAAGTATAACTGCACTTAGGCCAAATTTTGAAGCATCACAGGAAAGAATAACTGGTTTGTTCACATCATAGTATCTTTAATGTAGGTGGGGTGACATTTTTCTGCTTCAGGTCTTCAAATCCCTTCTGATGATGTTCCATGATGACCATGCAACTTTTTTTGCATGTTAACTCTCTTAAAGATGCTGTCAACTCACTGAAATCTGCTATAAATATGCCTAAATGATTGACCATGGCAAGAAAATGGTGTAAACTTTGTACATTGTTTGTGGCTGACATCTCTAGAATAGCTGCTTGCTTGGTTGGGTGAGGTCTCAAGCCGCTATTTTTAAACAAATGTCCTATGTATGTAACTTCTGCAAGTCTAAATTTGCACTTCAAAGGATTGAGCTTTAAGTTCGCTTCACTTGCTCTGTCTAGAACTTTCTTGAGGTTTCTGTCATGTCCTGCTTCACCATTGCCTTCAAACAAGAGATCATCTACTATTATTGCACAAGGATAGCCTGGAAATATTTGTTCCATTGCACTCTGAAAAACTTCACTTGCAGAATTTACTCCAAATGGCATCCATAGGAATCTGTATCTGCCAAATGGAATACCAAAAGTAGTTAGAAATGAAGATTTGTGATCCAGCAACACTTGGCAATGAACTCTTTGCATCCAAAACAGAAAATACAGTGGCATTTGGTATTAGAGCTGTAACGTCTTCAACCTTGCACATTGGATAATATGATCTTTTTAATGCTTTGTTCAAATATCTTGGGTCAATGCATATTCTGATTTCATCTGAGCCTTTTTTGTGATTGGTAACCATGGACAGCACCCATTCAGTTGGTTCTGTGACTAGACAAATCACACGTTGTTGCATCATTTTATCCAACTGAGCTTTAACTTTTTCTTGCATAGCTATCGGAACTCTTCTTGTGGGTTTGGCTACTGGAGTGACTTCTGCATCTAACTTCATGGAATACAAAACTGGAAGTTTGCCTAATTTGTCATCAAAAACATCAACATACTCTGAGAAAATGGCATTGGAGAAATTGGAACATGGAACTGCACTCACAGGATGAACTTCTTTAGCAAAAGAAAGCAAATTCATTCTTAAACTGTCTTTGAGACCCAATAAAGATTGCACTGGGCTTCGGACTACATAGAATAATAAGTTGTAAAAGTTCTCAGCCATATAACATGAAAGTATCCCTGAACCTTTGGTCTGAATTTTTTCACCTCCATAAGCAACAAGCCTTGCACTGCTAGTTACATTGAGTTGTTCGTTAGTTCTCACTTTTGCAAACGTGTCTGCTGATATAGCATTACACTTTGACCCAGTTTCTACTTTGAGCTCTGTGGATTTTACATTGATGTGGACAGCACAAAACACTTCACTTCTTGTTAATAAGTTTACTTATTAAGCTTACTGCATCAACTCTTTCATCCAGCCCACATACATCATCCACAAAAAAAGCTGTTTTGGCTCTACTTGATCAACTTGCTTTTTTGTGCGACCTTTCATTACAACTATGTGAGGCTTACTTGATTTACAAAATTTTTGCAAATGGTTCCATTTTTTACACTTGTGACATTGCTGACCAAATGCTAAGGACTTCTCTCTTTTAGACTCATGATTCGCACCACAGTTGTGACAGTTAACAATAAAGATAAATTTGGGTTTTGCTGATTCATGTTTGTGTAGCACTGAGCTGACGCTGGAGCTTGCACTTTTCCTGGAACTTTCTAGAAAACCTTGTGGCTTTTTTGAAAATCCTGTCGTTGCCATGTGCTTAGACCTGTTCTTGTTTGTTACATGTTGCATACTATCTACGTTTGCTCTGGAGCAAACCGAATCCTTGATTTTGTCACTCGCAACTATACTTGTATGTTTTTCTGTTACCTCATAGATTTGACAAATTGCTATGGCTTTACTCAATGTTAAATCAATGTCACGAAGTAAAATATTTCTCATAGCAGCACTATTAATAACACATACCAGCCTGTCTTTTATCAGCTCATCTTTTAGATCACCAAACCGACACATCTTAGATCTGTTTCTCAAGTCTGTTATATAAGCTGCAAATGTTTCCCTTGGTTTCTGATCTCTCGTGTAAAACAAATGCCTCTTTAATGCAACATTTGTCTGGGGGTTGCACATTTCTCTAAACTTGCACTTCAAACACTCGGGGTCTTCCCTTGATTCAGCTTGTAAAACAATATGGCAGTCTCCACCTTCTCCTTCATACACTGCTGGTGCATGCACAGATGAACACTCTCTTTCTATGGCCTCAGACCCTGTTAGATTTAGCAAAATGAATGCCCTGGTGCATGCATCTCGATCTGCATAAGCTGCCTGTATGAAAATATCATACTCTTGCTCAAATATTCTCCAGTTCTCTAAACCAAAAAACAAATAACTACCCAAAGACATTGTCCTTAACGCTTTTGTTCTTTTAATGCAGAACTTCTTCAGAAACAATACATTCATTCCACTTACACCAATAAATATTAACAATTAGCCAATGCTACTAGTTAGCCACTCATACTAAATTTATCATGAAGTCATAACTAGCTTAATTTTGTATTTAAACATGCAAATCATATCAAATCAAAAAATACCTGTTTACATATATAAATAATCATCAATTTTAACAATAGAAATGTATGTATCTAAAAAACATTATTGTAATAAAATGAAAATTATCTTCAGTTGTTTTTAAACTTTAAAAGGCATTTTATGGAAATCTTTTCATTAATGCCTGGTATTATATCAGCTTTTAAAATAACTTGCCATTTGAGTTCCAATACTTCAAGATAAGCATTAAATTTATCCATAAATTTAACTGTGTTCACTTTCTCAACTACCATAAATTGGAATGTTTTGAAATCCTGACACTTAATAGAATGTCTAGCTAAAGCATTATTTAAATCTTTCTTTTTAATAGCTGCTATGCGTTCTCTGATCCTGCTTGATAATCTCCGAATGGTTTTACCCACGTAAAAGCATTTCCATGTAGAACAGAGAGCAGTGTATAATAATCCTTATGTGGTGCAGGAGTATCTACCTTTAGCTATAAATAAAAATTTGTTGTGTTCAAAAAAATAAGTACTTAAAGATAGAATAAATCTACATGAAGAACAGTTATTGCAAGGAAACGTTCCTAGTTTAGTTATGATATTATTGTTCTTAACATCACCAGGCAAATTTTCCAAAAACTATTTTAAATTTCTTGTCTTCTTGTTTATAAACTTAGGTCTATCACCAATAATTCTAGATAATTCTTGATTACCAAGTATTATCTTCCAATTATTGTGAATAATATGCTTTATTTCTTTATTCTGTACACTAATAGGAACTGTCAAGGCGCACCCAAACTCCTGTTCTACTGTAGATGTTTTACAAGTAAACCCATACTTAATAATAGGAAAATTTTTTTGTATCTGTGTTGATTAACTTCGTCAGCTATTTTGTGTAACTTAAGACTAGGATACTCTCTTTCCTGAAATAGTCTTATAATTTTTAGTCTCCTCAGCAAATAAATTGTCGTCACTAACTATCCTACTAAGTCTGATGACTTGTCCCCTAAAAACATTAAGTTTCATATAAGTGGGGTGGTAACTGTTAAAATGTAAATAATAATTAGTAAAGGTATCTTTCCTGTATTTATTACTTGACAAACTTTTTTTCTGTAGTGTTAATCTCCACTTTAATATCTAAAAAGTGTACTGCATTATCTACTTCTCCTACTGTGAAATTAAGTCACAAAATGCTACTGTTGATTTCTGTCAAAAGTCATGAAATTGGTTTGAGTTACCACCCCAGACAAAAAAAAGTAATCAATATATCTTTTGTAGAATTTGATGTATGAAAATTGTGGCATCTTGGTCAGATATTCTTCTCCCCACCAACAAAGGACCAAATTAGCGAAAGTGGGGGCCACTGGTGTCCCCATCGTTATGCCACTAATTTGCTGAAACACTTGTTGATCAATGGAAAAAAATGTTTTTAAGTACTAAGTCAATTAACTGACAAATAATAGGACTGTCTATTTTCCAATGTTTACAATACTTGCTGAGATATAATCTAACAAAGTCAATTCCATCTTTCTGTTCAATGGCTGTATATAAGGAAGTAATGTCCAAGGTGATTATAAAACTTTCATCACCTGTAAACCTATAATTTTTTAATTCATTCAAGAAAAGCCATGAGTCTTTCAAATAATATTTGCTTTTCTGCACTTCTTCTTCTTTTGGCTGCTCCCATTAGGGGTCACCTCAGCAGATCAGCTGTTTCCATTTCTTCCTGTCCTCTGCATCTTGCTCTGTCATACCAACCACCTGCATGTCTTCTCTCACCACATCCATAAACCTTATCTTAGGCCTTTCTCTTTTCCTGTTACCTCGCAGTTTCATCCTTAGCATCTTTTTCCCAATATACTCTGCATCCCTCCTCAGCACATGTCCAAACCAACATAATCTTGCCATTCTGGCTTTGTCTCCAAACCTTCCAACCTGGGCCAACCCTGTAATATACTTATTCCTAATCCTGTCCACTCTCGTCACACCCAGTGCAAATCTTAACATCTTCAACTCTGCCATGTCAAGCTGTGACTCCTGCCTTTTTGTCAATGCCACTGTCTCCAATCCATATAACATAGCTGGTCTCACTACCCTTTCGTAGACCTTCCCTTTCACACTTACTGGTATTTGTCTGTCATAAATCACTCCTGACACTCTTATCCACCCACTCCATCCTGCCTGTACTCTTTTCTTCACCTCTCTTCCACACTCCCTATTACTCTGAACTGCTGATCCCAAGTATTTAAACTCATCCACCTTTGCCACCTCTACTCCCTGAATCCTCACCATTCCCCTATCCTCCCTCTCATTCACACACACATATATTCTGTCTTAGTCCTGCTGACCTTCATTCCTCTTCTCTCTAGAGCATATCTCCACCTCTCCAGGGTCTCCTCCACCAGTTCCCTACTCCCACTACAGATCACAATGTCATCTGCAAACATCATAGTCCACTGGGACTCCTGTCTGATCTCGTCTGTCAACCTGTCCATCATCATTGCAAATAAGAAAGGGCTCAGAGCTGATCCATGATGTAATCCCACCTCCACGTTAAACACATCCGTCACTCCCACCGCAGACCTCACCGCCGTCACACTACTCTTGTACATATCCTGCACCACTCTTGCATACTTCTCTGACACTCCTGACTTCCTCATACAGTACCACAGCTCCTCTCTAGGCACCCTGTCATATGCTTTCTCTAAGTCCACAAAAACACAATGCAACTACTTCTCCATCAACACTCTCAGAGCAAACATCACATCTGCAGTACTCTTTCCTGGCATGAAACCATACTGCTGATCACTAATCATCACCTTCCTTCTTAACCTAGCTTTCACTACTCTTTCCCATAACTTCATGCTGTGACTGATCAATTTAATCCCTCTGTAGTTACTACAGCTCTGCACATCACCCTTATTCTTAAAAATCGGTACCAAAACACTTTTTCTCCATTCCTCTGGCATCCTCTCACTTTCCAAGATTTCATTAAACAATCTAGTTAAAAACTCCACTGCCATTTCACCTAAACACCTCCATGCTTCCACATGTATGTCATCTGGATCAACAGCTTTTCCATTCTTCATCTTCTTCATAGGTATCCTTTCTTCCTCCTTGCTAATCCACTGCACTTCATGATTCACCATCCACACATCATCCAACCTTCTCTCCCTCTCATTCTCTTCATTCATCAGCCCCTCAAAGTACTCTTTCCATCTGGTCAACATACTCTCCTCACTTGTGAGTACATTTCCCTCATTATCCTTTATCACCCTTACCTGCTGCACATCTTTACTAGCTCGGTCCCTCTGTCTAGCCAATCGGTGCAGGTCCTTTTCTCCCTCCTTAATGTCCAACCTTTCATACAACTCTTCATATGCCTTATCCTTAGCCTTTGCCAACTCTCTCTTTGCCATGCACCTCATTTCCTTATACTCTTGTCTACCTTCTTCATCTCTCTGACAATCCCACTTCTTCTTCACCAACCTCTTTCTCTGTATACTCTCCTGTACTTCTTCATTCCACCACCAGGTCTTCTTGTCCTCTTTCCTCTTTCCAGATGTCACACCAAGCACCTTTCTAGCTATCTCTCTTACTAGCTCAGCTGTAGTTACCCAGCTATTCTGTAACTCTTCACTGCCACCAAGTGCCTGTCTTAACTCCTCCCTGAACTCCACCTCACAATTACCCTTTTTCAATTTCCACCATTTGATCCTTGGTGCTGCCCTCACACTCATCCTCCTCTTCTTGATCACCAATGTCATCCTACAAACCACCATCCTATGCTGCCTAACTACACTTTCCCCTGCCATCACCTTACAGTCACCAAACTCCTTCAGACTGGCCATTCTACATATGATATAATCCACCTGTGTGCATCTTCCTCCACTCTTGTATGTCAGCCTATGCTCCTCCCTCTTGTTAAAATACATATTCACCACAGCCATGCCCATCCTTTTCACAAAATCCACTACCATTTGACCTTCTGCATTCCTTTGCTTAACACCATACCTACCCATCACTTCCGCATCCCCCTCTGTTCCCTTCACCAACATGCCCATTGACATCTGCTCCAATCAACAGTCTCTCACCCTTGGGTACAGTCATTACCACTTCATCCAACTCACTCCATAGATTTTCTTTCTCATCCATCGCACAACAAACTTGTGGAGCATATGCACTAACAACTTTAATCATTACACCATCAATTTCCAGCTTCATAAACATTACTCTATCCGACACTCTTTTCACCTCCAAAACACTCTTAGCATACTGTTCCTTCCGGATAACCCCTATGCCATTTCTCCTCCCATCCACACCATGATAAAACAATTTGAACCCACCTCCGATACACCTAGCCTTGCTACCCTTCCATCTGGTCTCTTGCACACTCAATATATCAACCTTCCTTCGGTCCATCATATCAGCTAGCTGTCTCCCTATACCAGTCATACTGCCAACATTCAAAGTTCCGACCCTCACTATCACAGTCCTAGCCTTTACCTGCCTTCGGGCATGTCTTCCCCCTCTTCTCCTCCTTCGGCCAATAGTAGTCCAATTTCTGCCAGCACCCTGTTGGCCAACAGTACTGGGCCGGTCATTGTTAACCCGGGCCTCAACCAATCCAGTATGTATATCTGTACTGTTATCCACATGTATGAGTTGGCAAAATTTTACACCGGATGCCCTTCCTGACGCAACCCTCCCCATTTATCCGGGCTTGGGACCGGCACAGAGAAATGCACTGGCTTGTGCATCCCTAGTGGCTGGAGATTTGCTTTTCTGCACTATAGGATTTAATATATGATCTAAATAAGCTGATATTTTTCCTGTTTTGCTGTGAGGTGCTGATACAATAGGCCTAAAAGGTGGGTGGACAGGGGTTTTATGAATTTTGGGAACACCAAATAAATGTCCAAGTTGGGGTTCCTCTACTGCACAAAATTCAAATGTCTTAAAGTCGACATAACCTTGATATAAAAGGTCCAATAAACTAAGATCTACTCAGTTCTCTGCAACATTCTGATCAAACACAGGTGGTAAGGATTTTCGAAATTCATCTGCCACATTGGCACATACCAGAGAAGGGTTTTTTGCAAATAAGCATGAATATACACACATACACATATGCATAAGTTTCTGGTATAAACAGAACTTGCCAATGCCTTCATGCTCTGGACCTATACATTCATCGGGCTTATCAGAATTATGCAAATGAATGAACTTGTAGCACTTTTGAATAACTGGACTTTGCAAAATAAACTTCTTTGGCTTTTCAATACTTTACTGGACTTTGCAAAATAACTTTTTGGGCTTTTCAGTGCTTTCAGAAATTTATCAGTAAAGGCAGAAATGCTGAAGCAATACACCATCACTTGGTATACTTTTGAAATTTGTTTGGTAAAGGCAGAAATGCTAAAGTAATTTCTCATCACTTGTTAAAGTCATCACTTTAAGAAACATTTGAGAACTTTATGATGTGACTGAATAACTCACGAGCACTGTAATACTCGTGTAATGTTGTCTTTTGCAGGAAAACACCTCTTATCAGTGTAAGAAGCATATCAGCCAACTGCACAATGTGAATAAATCAAACATCTGTTGCCCAAAACTCAATAACTTTTGAAGTAACTGTACTCGGCGAATAACTGCATGCACCACACTGAAATGTCCCCAAAATGGCAGTACCTTGCTAGGCAACTGTTTACAGTACAAGAAGCACTCTGTAATGGTGGCACTTTGTGAGTAGACACACCCAGCACAAGAACTGTTTCTCAAAATAGCTACACTTTGACTGGATTGCATAAAGTAATTGCACTTTTCACACCATGAACTTTTCAAACTACATGCGCAGTAATAAGCACACACTGTAAGCACTTATACACACTCTGATATACTTCAAATAACTTTAGATATACCCTTGATACAATATAAAGTTGTAGTTATGCCCAAACATAGCACTTTGCCCAAAACACATGCAGTTTCCTTGCTTTATTTTTGCTTAACGTGTCCTTTACTTTTCTTATTGTAATCATTTTGCTCATTTAACAGCTTTTCATGCCCAACATACTTTTCTTGTGCTTGTTTTACTCTAAACATGCCCAACTTTGCCTTAAACACACTTGCTTTGCTTTAAACATACTCATTTTTGCTTTACTGTTGATCATTTCATCAAAATTTTCGTACTTTCCAATTTGCCTGATATTGCGGTTTGTGCCCTTATAATGCCCTTTTTTCCATCTTTTGCATCAAGATTTCCAAACTACAAATAAATAAAAACAAATGTATAAACATAGTATTTGTCTATATTCCCCCAGTTAATAACTCAGGGACCCCAGAAGACATCCTCTACTGGCTGCCCAATGCCTACCCCCAAGAGATCATTGTTCTAGGGGACCTCAATATAGATTGGAACACCTGCACTGCAGAGACCCCAACCACCCACGTAAACCTACATGGTTTTACACAAACTATAACCTCCCCTACTTGGATCAGCAAGCCTTACAATAAAGAATGTATCCTAGACTGGATAATAATTAATAGCCCCCACCACATGTACAAATCAGGTACTCTCCCTGAAGATCAAAGTGATAATTTCTTAATGCATACTATTATGCATAAAGTTGAATGTCTACATCTAATCACCTATAAAACAAAAAGAAATAACAAAAGCATCAACCTTAATAAATTCTTAGAAAAAGTAAAATTATGCAATTGGTCAATTCGAAAACAACTACCACCAAATGAGGCAGTAACATAGGTATTTTTTATTGCTTATTGTAGATTAGTACTAGGCTAACTGCCCATGTGGGCCATTTTAAGCCTAGCCAATTACCCCATGTGAGAATCAAATCCTACACCTTGTGTCTGCAAGGTAAACACCTTAACCATTATGCCATCCTAACACTCATACACACTTTAATAACACATTCCTAGCCATCCTTGACAACCATGCAAATGCACACTATATTAGAATTAAAACAGAAGTTGCCCTCTGGCTCATTAAAGAAACCAAACTAAATATCATCCAAAGAAATAATACCTGGAACACTTGGCACTCCTCTAAAGCCCCACAAGATCAATTCAAGTTTTGACAATATAGGAATGATGCAAAAAAGTCCATATTACTAGACAAAAAAACACAATTTCTGCCATCTCAGCAGAAACACAACAAGCCACAGAAGTTCTAGGCAGGTATTAACAAGCTCCTCCACCCAGGACAATCCACAACTCCAACCTCCTCAGCCCCAACCCAAATATCACCAGAGTCCATTGCCAACAACTTCAACAGTTTCTTTACAGAAACCATCCAGGCCCTTGCTGGCAAACTTAAACCCACTTGTGCTAATGCTGAAACCCCTAAACCCAGTGACATTCTCTCCTTCAGCTTCCAAAAAGTTCTGACTTCACTCATTAGAGCCCTAATTTAAAAACTCAAACCAACCACACTTTCAGCTGACCTCCGCCCTGCAGACTACCTGCAAAAAGCTGCTCATGTTATAGCATACCCTGTCTCTATTTTGATAAACAGAACCATAACTCTCTGGCTGCTTCTACAAAATGACACTAGGGATTGCACATGTCTGGAATTTATACATTTACGCACAGCCTCACATGCTTCTTAAAGACATATCACACACACTTTACACTCTGCTCTACATCCGCAATCTTTGGGAAATAAATAATGCAATTTGTCATGAGTTCATTTGGCATGCAGAAATGACAGGTAATCTATAGACATGCATTATACAATACTAAATACACACACACACACACACACACACACACACACACACACACATATAGATATACAATCAAGTCCATATTGTTGCGTATTTCACACTAAGCATAGATACTCATCCATATCATGTGACATAAAACTGGGAATTAGATTTAGCAACTGGGACAGTTTCTGCAAAATGGTTGACCTGTGGAATGTTCGAATCACTTTCTGGAACAGAATCAGACTTTTGAACACATTCTGATCTGGAAACAATGTCTGACTCCTTATTTGATTTAGAGATTGCATCATAGATACAATGTTGCGACGGTAAAGATGTTTATTCTGGTACAGAAAGAAGATGTCTGCGATTCCTCCTATACTACACACCTTTGGAATTTACCAAGTAGGATCTTGGCTCAGCACAGATGCCTGTAATCTGTCCTATTTGATCAAAATGTTTTGTCATCTGGACTTGTACCATCTCTCCTTCCCTCAATGGCCAAAGTAATCTGCTTGATCTGTTGTAACTAATTTTCTGGACATTTTGTTTCTTAAACAATTAAGGCTTGATGGTTTTATTATTCTTAGGTTTAGGCTGTAACAAATTGGAAGAAATAGGTACCGTAGTTCTAGTTTGCCTGGAAAGTAGTCTTTGTGCAGGTGAGACAAGAATATAATCATGGGGTATGTTTCTGAGATTAAGCAAATTCAAGAATAGTGAGCAATCACACTTTATTGATATAACAGGACTAAGCGCTTTCGCCAGCAATCTGGCTTCTTCAGAGTCAATTAACCACACAATTCTTTCATTTTAAATACCACACAAATACATCTCATTGGTTGAAACTGGCACCACCCTTACATTAATTAATAAAATTAAAATACAATCACTAAATTTAATACAATACTTTCCTGTTACTAATATAAATAAAATGTTCTCTAGTTGTGTGTTTTATACAATAAATATATAATTCTTAAAATCATACTGTTAAAAATCACTTTGTAGAATCGTAATACAAAATTCAAAACATACTTAAATTGTATATCCTTAAAAAAGTTCTACATTGTCTTATCCTGTTAAAATCTCAAAAGTTTAAAAACTTGAAAAATTGTAAGTTTTTAAATTTGCTGTGACCTGAGTTTCAAAATTGGTTTGAGTGAAACATAGTCATTTAACCCTGGGGGTCTACATGAGTCTAGTCTAATCTGCCATTCTGTTTCCAGCGCACCCACCTTGTTGACTATGTCACCACCATTACCATGATCCATAACCCGTCCAATAACAAAAAATGAAAATCTAATGAAATTCTTACAACTTATACTGTGCAAATAAAGTGCGTTGTGTGTGTCTTTTTTCTTTATGGATCTGTTGTGTTCTGCCACCCTGTCCCTCAACCTTCTTATTGTCTTCCACTTACATTTTTTAAGTTTTTAAACTTTTGAGATTTTAACAGAATAAGACAATGTAGAACTTTTTTAATGATACACAATTTAAGTATGTTTTGAATTTTGTATTATGATTCTACAAAGTGATTTTTAACAGTATGATTTTAAGAATTATATATTTATTGTATAAAACACATAACTAGAGAACATTTTATTTATATTAGTAACAGGAAAGTACTGTATTAAATTTAGTGATTGTATTTTAATTTTATTAATTAATGTAAGGGTGGTGCCAGTTTCAACCAATGAGATGTATTTGTGTGGTATTTAAAATGAAAGAATTGTGTGGTTAATTGACTCTGAAGAAGCCAGATTGCTGGCGAAAGCGCTTAGTCCTGTTATATCAATAAAGTGTGATTGCTCACTCGACTGGAGGTGGATTGTGCTTTGTGGTGTTCACATTGAATTTATCGGCATCTGCCCCTGTGGGTGTTTTGCTTTGGTTTCCAAATTCAAGAATACATCGTATTATCACACTTTGACCTTTCAAGGAATTGCTTTGCACTCTCTACTGCACGTTAAGTTAGACCATTGGATTGAGGATATTCAGGACTACAAGTGACATACAAAGTTCCATTCTTTTGCAAATTTCTGAAACAACTGACAAGTGAATTGAGTACCATTGTCAAGAAAAAGTTTGTGTGGACTACGATGAACTGAGAAATGACATTTCAATTTAGTAATAACAGTAGTTGAAGTTAAGTTTAGTAGTAGATCAATTTCAAACCAATTTGAATAAGAGTCTACCAAAACTAAGTAGCGTTGATTGTTCCACTCAAAGATATCAGTTGCTACAGTGGACTAAGGTAGTTCAGGAATTGGATTTAGCTGAAATGGTTCTCGCTGCAAATGTGGTCTAGTCCTATTGCTTACTGAACAAGAAGAAAGAACTCTATCGATGTCTTTTGATAATGAAGGCTAAAATACTGCTTCTCTTGCTCTTCTCTTTGTGGATGTGGATCCTGGGTGACCACGATGCAAAATCTGAATATAGTCTTTTTGTAAATAAGCAGGAGCAACAATTTTAGGACCTTTGAAAATAATGCCGTCTTCCATCAACAATTCATCTCTGTAAGGAAATTACGCTTGAACCTCAGGTGATGCACTAGATTACTTTGATGTCCATCCAACATTTATTTATTTATTTATTTATTTATTTTATTTTACATTTGTTGACCAGGCTAGTCCAGCTGGATATATGTCCATTTTCAGTGGAGGCCCGGGGAGAAAAGCTCCAATGGTTATAACAAGTATAGGGAATACAAAAAAAAATAACAAAGCAAAACACAACAAAAATTAAGCATAAAAGATAATCAGACTTTAGTATAGGTAATGTACATGTCAGAGGAAATATACATAACAAGATAGTATTCCTAAAAAAAAGTTATTAAATAATTGCAATACGCAATTTGATAATATCAAAACGTAGTGTAAATAATACATAGTCATACTAATAAAAAATATATATATATTTTTTTTTCATAGTATATATGAGATAAGTTATATCCACAAGGATGTTATGTCAGTGGGGATCAGTCAGGATGTAGTATAGAGAGAAGGAAATATTGAGGTAGAGGAAAGGAGGAAGAAAGGTTAATCAGGATTGGTACAGGAGCAAAGCCAGTGTTTATTAAGATGGATTCTCAGTTGTTTTTTAAAGAGTGGAAGAGTGGACAAAGATGAGATATTGAGTGGAAGATTGTTCCACATTTTGCCAACTGAGTTGGAAAAAAGACAATCTCCTGCAGCATTATTGGGTTTGGTACTATTAACTAGTAGTTTATCTGAAGAACGTAGTTGTTTCAGATTGTTGTAGGAAGTAAGGAGGTTAGAGAGTATTGGTGTTTTGGATGGTTGATATAGAATGTTGTGAGCTATTAAGAGCTGTTGATAAATAAGCTTGTTAGGAAGTTCAAGCCAGTTTAGTTGTTTTAAGTTCAGGCAGTAGTGTGTTCTAAACTGGGATCCTGTGGCAAATCGAGCAATATTATGGTAAGATGAAGCAAGTTTCTTAAGGTTACTTTTAGAGAGATTTGTGTAAATAGGGGAAGCATATAGAAGGGTAGAGAGGAGGTGAGATTGGGCTAAGGTGGTCTGGGCTTCAGGTGTAAGGAAGGATTTGATTCTGTAAAGGGATCCAATCTTTTTGTTAACTACTATTATTGTGTTATTGATGTGACAGTCAAAGTTAAGATTATTGTCAATAGTAATACCTAGTAGTTTTGTAGAAGAATCAGGAGTAATATGAGTGTTATCAGTGGAAGTAATAGAGAAGTTTAGGGAAGTAGATTTGCGGGTAGGTGCGAACAGTAGTAATTTGGTTTTCTTGGGGTTAAGGAGTAGACAATGGTCAGAGAACCACTGTTCAACAGTGGTAAAGGTTTTTTGGGTAAGAGGTTGGAGTTCCGCTTGAGAAGAAGCAGTGCAGATTATAGTGGAATCGTCTGCATATTGTATGCAAGTGGTGTTAGGGATAGCTGATTGGAGGTCATTAATAAAGATAGAAAATAGAAGTGGGCCTAAGATAGACCCTTGAGGTACTCATATAGAGATAGGAAGGAGGGTAGATAGTGAACTTTTCCAGAGTACTGCCTGCTGACGATTTTCAAGATAAGAAGTAAACCAAGTCAAGGAGGAGGGATCAAGTGCATGAGATTTTAGTATGTACAGAAGAAGTTTATGATTAACCATATCAAAGGCTTTTGATAGGTCTATGAAGAGAGAAGATGAGAGTTTATTGATGTTACGGTTATAGTTGATGGAGTTGGTAAAGGAGAGTAATGCAGTAGTGGTGCTGTGGGAAGGTCTGAATCCATGTTGACTATTGGCAAGTAGGTTATTATGGAGAATGTGGTTTAGTAGTTGTTTATGGATACATTTTTCCATGATTTTAGCTATGGGTGATAATAGTGCTATGGGACGAAAGTTAGAGAAGTCATTAGACTTGCCCCCTTTGTGTAGGGGAATGATATGGGATATTTTCCAGATAGAAGGGACAATACCCTCCTTTATAGATCTATTTATTAGGATGGCAATGGGATAGGCAGTGGCTTTAGCTCCTATTTGCAGGTATTCTGCAGGAAGCTTGTCTGCAGATGGGGTGGTAGGTTTTAGTTTTTGGAGTAGAGATTGGATATAGGAGGTAGATACAGGTTGTAGGTGAAGGGGAGGAAGAGTAGTTTTTGAACTAGGTGAGAGTAGTTTAGAAGTGTCAGAAGAAAGGTGATTTGCAAGAGTTTGGATGGCATTGGTGAAGAAAGAGTTGAAGTCATTGGCTATTTGTGTGGGATTATCTGGGTCAGAATCCTGAGGGTTCGGTATGATTGCTTGGCCAGGGGATAGAAGATTATTAATACTAGTCCAGAATTTTTTTGGTTCTTTTATGGTGTTTTTCTGTAATTGAAAGTAATAGTTCTTTTTATCTGTCAGA
Source organism: Protopterus annectens (assembly GCF_019279795.1). Taxonomy (NCBI): domain Eukaryota; kingdom Metazoa; phylum Chordata; order Ceratodontiformes; family Protopteridae; genus Protopterus; species Protopterus annectens. The sequence goes on from NC_056737.1 coordinate 1,431,728,252, forward strand.
ATAGCTTTTTTGGTACTGTTTCTCAGCTTCCTAAAGTTTTGGTGGTCAGTTTGGTTTTTGGTAGACCGCCATTTATCCCAGGATTTATTTCTGAGAATAATTTTTTGCTTCGTATTCTTGGTTAGCCAGGGTGCTGCTTTTGTTTTGGTTCTAATGGTACGGCTTGGGGCATGGTGATCTAGGATAGATAGGAATGTAAAATTGAAGTATTCAACTGCTTCATTAAGTGGGAGATGTTTTAGTGGGGCCCAATTACAATGTATTAGTTCGGCTAGAAACTGTGCAGAGTTAAAATGTTTTTTTGTACGTAGAGTTTTATATGTGGTAGGTAAGGTTAGGTTAGTTTTGTATCTAATGATATAGGTTAGAGAGTGGTCACTAAGATCATCTGGAAGGATGCCTGTGTTGTAGGTTTGTAAGGGAGTATTAGTAAGAATCCAGTCCAATGTGGTTTCAGTATTATTGGTTTTATTAGTTCTAGTAGGACTATTAATGAGTTGTTTGAAACCATATAGGTTGATATGGGAAGTGGGGTTATTACTGTTACAGGAATGCCAATCTATGTTAAAGTCTCCTAAGACTAGTGTCTCTTGAGGGAGTTTAGTTGATAGTAGGTCAAGGATGTGTTGAAGGGTGTTGATATTATTTCCAGGAGGGAGATAAGCACAGATGATATTTATGGATTTAGTAGTATTGACTTGAAGTTTAGAACTGATAACTTCAGCATTATTGTCAATGGTAAGAGTCAGATTTAAGGTACTAATTTGGAGTTTTGTTTTATACAGAATTGCTACCCCTCCTCCCTTTTTGGCAGTACGGTCGAGTCTAATGATGTTATAACCAGGTGGGGTGATTTCACTGTCATTAATTGAAGGCTTTAGCCAAGTTTCAGTTAAACATAAAATAATATAACATAAAACATAATAAACATAAAACATTAATATAGTGATTGAGCTTCAGTGAAATTGGATCAGTCTGTGTGGGATCTCTTAACTCATCAAGTATAATTGTGGAAAAAGTATGTACTGACATCGTATCAAAGGCAAAAGTCTCTGCATCAAGCTGTTCTTTTGTATGTCTGGGAGATCTGGATGAGGTATCAGCCAGATAGAGCAATTTGCCTTTAGTGCAGACCAATGTGAAATTGTACTTTTGCAATTTGAGCATCATTCTTAATAATGTCGCTGGGGTGGAATGCATAGGGTTCTTTAGAAGAGTAACTAGAGGTTGATGATCAGTTTCAATCTGAATAGCTCAAACATGAATATAATCATGAAACTTGGAGCATGCAAATACTACAGCCAGAAGCTCTTTCTCAATTTGAGCATACTGCATCTCAGTTTGGATTAGTGTTGTAGCTGCATAGGCTACTGGTCTGCCCTCTTGAAGTATAACTGTGCCTAGGCCAAATTTCCAAGCATCATAGGAAATAATAACTGGTTTGTTCATGTCATAGAATCTTTAATGTAGGTGGGGTGACATTTTTCTGTTTCAGATCTTCAAATGCCTTCTGATGATGTTCCAACCATGACCATGCAACATTTTTGCATGTTAACTCTCTTAAAGATACTGTCAATATCCTGGCAGACAGGTTCAGTGCAAACTTCTCTACCCCCTCCCCCCCAAAAGAGCAAGAATCTATCCCAGCAGAGGGCTGCCTCCCAAACATCTCTGATGCTCAGGTGAAGGCTGCCCTCTCCAAAGCAAAAAACACTGCTTCCATGGGACCAGATGGCATCCCAGGTTGCATCCTACATGAACTCCAAGAGGAACTAATCCCTCAAATAAAACAGCTATACAATCTCAGCCTCACTACAGGATATGTGCCCACAGAATGGTGTACAGCAACAGTGGTCCCACTCCACAAAGGTGGAGCCTCTACGGACCCTGGAAACTATCGCCCCATAAGCCTGACTAGCTTAGTCTGCAAGGCTATGGAGAGGATCATCATGGAGCTCATAAACAAAGACATTGGGGACCTACAGACACTAGATCCTACTCAGTTCGGCTTTGTCAAGGGCAGATCCTGCCTTTTAAACCTGGTTGACTTCTTCAAAACAGTCACCAAAGCCATAGATGAAGGGAAGGTAGTCCACACAGCCTATCTGGACCTTGCAAAGGCATTTGACATAATACCCCACTCGGGCATCATAGATAAGCTATCCAGCTTAAATATAAACCCCTATGTCACAAGATGGGTTGCAAACTGGCTCAAAGACAGAACCCACAGAGTGAGAGTTGCTGGAGCCATGTCAGACTCGAAACCAGTCACAAGTGGCATCCCACAGGGTTCTGTCCTGGGACCACTCTTGTTCGGTATATACTTTTCCGAGGTACAGGCAAATGTGGGAGGACTATGGCTCACCAAGTTCGCAGATGACTGCAAACTGGGCGCCATAATCAACTCTCCAGCTGACACAAACATCCTTCAAAAAGGACTCACAGAGACAGATAACTGGTGCCAGCGCCATGGTTTAAAGCTAAATGCCAAAAAATGTATAGTCATACCCTTTGGCAAAAACAATGTGCCCACAAATTACCACATAGGCAGAAACCCATTAAGTACAGAGAAAGTTATTAGGGACCTGGGGACCCAAGTTGATAGCAATCTCTCCTTTGAAAACCACATTGCCAAAGTGGTTAGAAAGACTTTCTACATAGCCCACCTCATCACGAAGGGTTTCACATCTAGATCAAGAGAGGTAATCGTGCCTTTATTCATCCCTCATCAGGCCCATCATAGAATATAATGCCCCTTTTGGGATGTACCTTACCCGACACCTGCAGCAATTAGAAAGACCCCAAAAGTATCTCACTAAGAGGATCAAGGGTCTCAAACAGATGCCATATGCTGCTCAGTTAAAAAAACTCCAGCTCTACTCAGTTGCATACCGCCTACTTCAAGGTGATCTATGCCTGACATACAAAGCTATGTCAAATCCAGAATTAATGGACATGCTCCACCTCAGTAAATCTAAATCCCTTAGAGCCACACGCTCGAGGGACTTGAACCTCAGCACAGAAATAAATCGAACTTGCTGGAGGGACAGGTTCATAACCCAGAGGCTCCCTTCACTCTGGAATAGAATTCCAGTTCATGTGAGGCAGAGCACCTCACCGAATCTCTTCAAGAAGAATCTCGATAGGTGGATGGGGGATCGTAGGTTTGTCCCAGGGATTACTCCTGTGTCATTATTAGACAGAGGCACAGTAAACTAAACCTTAAAAAGGGCACAGTATACTCAAATCAAGGGGTGGCGTAAGCCATACAGAATCGGGCTAGGCTTATAATTGCCCCAGGGCAGATAGCCTAGTATGAACCTATGAACCTAATTCACTGAAGTCTGGTATAAATTTCCCTAAATAATTGATCATGCCCAGAGAATGCTGTAAACTTTGTACATTGTCTGACACTGACATCTCTAGAATAGCTGCTTGCTTGGTTGGGTCAGGTCTCAAGCTTGTACTTGTAAACAAACATACTATGTATGTAACTTCTGGAAGTCTGAATTTCCATGTCAGAGGATTGAGCTTTAAGTTCACTTCATGTGCTCTGACTAGAACTTTCTCGAGGTTTCTGTCATGCTCTGCTTCACCATTGCCTCCAACCAACAGATCATCTACTTATTGTGGCACAAGGATAACCCAGACAAATTTGTTCCATTTCAAACTGAAAAACTCCCACTTGTAGAATTTATTCCAAATGGCATGCTTAGGTATTTGTATCTGATGATCAGAGTACCAAAGGTAGTTAGAAATGTGGATTTGCAATCAAGCAACACTTGCCAAAATGAACTCTGGAATTCAGTATTAGAGCTGCGACGTCTTCAACTGTGCACATTGGATGATATGTTTTTTTTAATGCTCTGTTCAAGTCTCTTGGGTCAGTTCTTATTCTGATTTTATCTGAGCCTTTTTTGTGAGTGGCTACCATGGACAACATCCATTCAGTTGGTTCTGTGACTGGACAAATCACACCTTATTGCACCATTTTATCCAGCTTTGCTTTAACTTTTTCTTGCATACCTATCAGAACTCGTCTTGCTGGTCTGACTTCTTGGGTGACCTCTGAGTCTCACTTCATTGAATACACAACTGGAAGTTTGCCTAATTTGTTATCGAAAACATCAACATACTGTGAGAAAATGGCTTTGGAAAAATTGGCACTCGGAACTGCACTCACATGATCAACGTTAGCAAAAGAAAGCAGATTCATTCTTAAACTGTCTTTGAAACCTAATAAAGATTGCACTGGTCTTCAGATTACATAAAATAATAAGTAACAGTTATTGGCCAAATAACATGAAAGTATCCCTGAACCTTTGCTTTGAATTTCTTCACCTCCATAAGCAAAAAATCTCACACTGCTAGTTACATTGAGTTCTTTGTTAGTTCTCACTTTTGCAAATGTGTCTGCTGATATAACATTGCACTTTGACCCAGTGTGTACTTTGAGCTCTGTGGATTTTCCATTAATCCAATCAGTGCAAAACACTTCACTTACTGTTAATAAGTTTAATGTATCAACTCTTTCACAAATCACTGATACACCATCTACATAGAAAGCTGATTGTT
>NC_056737.1:1431737826-1431962826 GCF_019279795.1 Protopterus annectens
GCTCACGTGCACTTCTATGATTCTTTCCATCATTTTACTACTTAGTTAAAAAGATTATCAGCTTCTGACTAACAAGGTTCATTCACCAAACTATTACAGTCAGTCACAAGACAGTCAGTTCTTATTTGCATTAATCACTAACATAGCATTTCCCACACCTTGTTAACAGCTTGCCCATTTCAAGAAGAATAGGTAGGCTGTCCTTGCTTGTAGCAGGCCGTGTTATGTGCTGGATATGGCTTCTTATCATACTTCTACTCATACTTCAAGCAGTAGGTGGACTGGACACTCTAAATTGACCACAGGTGTTAGTGCATGTGCGAGTGTGTGTTTTAGAAGAACTACCGTGGCAGAGCTTGCCAACTGGAGGTGTAAACCTTGGCTCGAGAAGATTGTCACTGTTGAAGTGACACCCCAACCCCATGTACAAAAATGGGAAAAAGAGGTTGTGGATAGCTGGATGGATAGATGGACTCATACTTTGAATACAAACTAGTGATTGCTGAACTAGGAACAGAAAGTTTTAACTGCAGAATCCAGTATAGCAGTTATCTCCTTTCCTTTCACGCTGTTTGAAGCAAAGTGTATTTTGCCTTCACAGTGTAATTCTGTCTAGTAGTATGCTTTAGCTTTATTTAAACTTTGCAAACATTCAAAATGTTCAGCAAACCCTTTCATTTTAATACTGGGTTATTGTGTTGCTCTACACAGGTTCACAGCTTTATCTGATACTGATATTGATACTGAATTTAATAAATGGTTTCTTATTCCTTTACTATTTTTCATTCTGCTGACAATTCTGTCTCAGTAGTGAGTCATGCTGTTTTCCTCTTATTTTACTATTTTTCTTTCTGGAAATAATTCTGTCACAGTAGTGAGTCATGCAGTTTGAACAAACTGAATATCTTTAGCTATATGCTTTGAATCAGACAAAAATACAACAATATGCTCTGGTGATCCTTGATTTCTTTTGAAAACCAGAAGCCAAATATACTGAAAATTCCTACTAGGCTGATAGTACTGCTAGAGATTGTCTTTAATGACAACCAAATATGCCTGGTGTTCTTTAGTAAGAATAAATGTTCTGAAGACCTAAATTACACTATTCTTAGTGTCTTACACCCCTCTACTTTTTTCAACTAACCCTGAAGCAATGCTGCAAAAATTGAATTTCTGCACCCAAAACTTCCAACTATCTATCAAATGACTTTCTAAAACCAAATATGTTGATAGAGTTAGTATCTAGATGGGAATTATGAGAAATGTTTTAGCAGACATACCACAATGAAAATGCCGGAGAATAAAAGAATTACTGTTTTAGCAGTCTTCAAAGTATTGTTGTATCATCTGTACTGTGCTTACTTTCATTTCACATGTGTTGTGACATAATTTTTCAAAATTCATTTTAGGTTTGCTTTTGTTTTTTAAACTTTTATCATTTATTTGCTAAGCTGTCTGGCTTGCTCGGTACTGGTGTATAATTTTATGTAATACCATGCTGAGGTGCTAAGAATTGTTGTCAGCTAACATTTTATTTTGCTTGTCATGCTGTGGTGTATATTCATCTTTAATGAAACTGTTCACATTGGTTTAGCAGTAAATTCTGAAATCTCTATTTAATTTTTAAATGCAGAGCTTCTCATGCTTAGTTGTTCTATAGTTTGTTGGAGCTTGCAAACTGGCCAAAATCTTGGGAGAAGTTGAATTCTGTAACAAATGCTAAAATCCTACTGGATACCATATTCCTTAAGCTGTATAGCAGACTAAGTTTCACACTGCTCATATATTGCTATCTTGATGGCCACATACAGATGTCTAGGAGAGAGTATATGAACAATCTCAATGTTTACTGTCTTTGCACCAAGGGCTAAGCACGACAGAATCACTTGATAATTGAGTGTGCACTCTAGTCTTATGGGATACATACGTTCACAGTGCTCTACACATTGCAGCAACTATGACAGCAATGATTTATTGAAAACATTTTGATCATTTAATTGAAAAAAGCTGGATTCTATCATATTTTTCAGATAAACAACCTTGGTACATTTTGAGGTAATCTTTTTTATTAATGCAATTAATTCAGCTGGCCCTAGCCACTCAGTCAAAATCACTTGCAAAATCCAATTTCCATTAATAAATAACAGGCTTAATAACAAAATGGTTTAGTTAACATTTGATATATATATTTGTTCCTTAAAGAATCACTTAATTGTAGTATTGTTTTCATTAAACTGCATATCTTACAATTCTTCTTCTTTATTATAGGTTAACATATGTTTTCAGCTCTACTTCAAGTTGTTCATTCTTTTCCCTAGAAAATTACTTGTAAGTTTATGGTATACAATATAACTTACTTCAGGCAATACCACTTAATTACATTAGGTCTCATCTGCTCTTAGTCCTATCCTAACTACAAATCTTGACCACAACTCAAATAATTTTTATTCCAACAAACTACTTGCAAGTGCTAGAGCACAGCACATATTACTTAACTGCATCTACCACTTGTTCTGACAATGCAGCTACAGCTCACAGCTCATATCTCTTTTTACCCATAAAATACCTCTAACATAAACATGTAAATAACTGAAGCTCCCAACCCTTCTTCTTCTTTTGGCTGCTCCCGTTAGGGTTTGCCACAGCAGATTGACTGTTTCCATTTCTTCCTGTCATCTGCATCTTCCTCTGTCACACCAACCACCTGCATGTCCTCTCTCACCACATCCATAAACCTTATCTTAGGCCTCCCTCTTTTCCTGTTTCCTGGCAGCTTCATCCTTAGCATCTTTTTCCCAATATACTCTGCATCCCTCCTCAGCACATGTCCAAACCAACGTAATCTTGCCTCTCTGGCTTTGTCTCCAAACCTTCCAACCCAGGCTGACCCTCTAATATACTTATTCCTAATCCTGTCCATCTTCGTCACACCCAGTGCAAATCTTAACATCTTCAACTCTGCCACGTCAAGCTCTGACTCCTGCCTTTTTGTCAATGCCACTGTCTCCAACCCATATAACATAGCTGGTCTCACTACCCTCTTGTAGACCTTCCCTTTCACTCTTACTGGTACTCGTCTGTCACAAATCACTCCTGACACTCTTCTCCACCCACTTCATCCTGCCTGTACTCTCTTCATCACCTCTCTTCCACACTCACCATTACTCTGAACTGTTGATCCCAAGTACTTAAACTCATCCACCTTCACCACCTGTACTCCCTGCATCCTCGCTATTCCTCTATCCTCCCTCTCATTCACACACATATATTCTGTCTTAGTCCTGCTGACCTTCATTCCTCTTCTATCTAGAGCATATTTCCACCTCTCCAGGGTCTCCTCCACCTGTTCCCTACTCTCACTACAGATCACAATGTCATCTGCAAACATCATAGTCCACGGGGACTCCTGTCTGATCTTGTCTGTCAACCTGTCCATCACCATTGCAAATAAGAAAGTGCCCAGAGCTGATCCTTGATGTAATCCCACCTCCACCTTAAACGCATCCGTCACTCCCACTGCAGACCTCACCGCTGTCACACTACCCTTGCACATATCCTGTACCACTCTTACATGCTTCTGTTACACTCCCGACTTCCTCATACAATACCACAACTCCTCTCTAGGCACCCAGTCATATGCTTTCTCTAAATCCACAAAGACACAATGCAACTCCTTCTGACCTTCTATGTACTTCTCCATCAACACTCTCACAGCAAAGATCGCATCTGTAGTGCTCTTTCCTGGCAAGAAACCATACTGCTGATCACTAATCACCACCTCCCTTCTTAACCTAGCTTCCACTACTCTTTCCCATAACTTCATGCTGTGGCTGATCAGTTTAATCCCTCTGTCGTTACTACAGCTCTGCACATCACCCTTATTCTTAAAAATCAGTACCAAAACACTTTTTCTCCATTCCTCAGGCATCCTCTCACTTTCCAAGATTTCATTAAACAATCTAGTTAAAAACTCCACTGCCATTTCACCTAAACACCTCCATGCTTCCACAGGTATGTCATCTGGACCAATAGCCTTTCCGTTCTTCATCCTCTTTATAGCTATCCTTACTTCCCCCTTGTTAATCCACTGCACTTCATGATTCACTATCCGTACATCATCCAACCTTCTCACCCTCTCATTCTCTTCATTCAGCAACCCCTCAAAGTACTCTTTCCATCTGCTTAACACACTCTCCTCACTTGTGAGTACGTTTCCCTCATTATCCTTTATCACCCTTACCTGTGCACATCTTTACTAGCTCGGTCCCTCTGTCTAGCCAATCTATACAGGTCCTTTTCTCCCTCCTTAGTGTCCAACCTTTTATACAACTCTTCATACGCCTTATCCTTAGCCTTCGCCACCTCAATTTGCCATGCACCTCATCTCCTTATACTCTTGTCTACTTTCTTCATCTCTTTGACAATCCCACTTCTTCTTCGCTAACCTCTTTCTCTGTATACTCTCCCGTACTTCTTCATTCCACCACCAGGTCTCCTTGTCCTCCTTCCTCTTTCCAGATGTCACACCAACCACCTGTCTAGCCATCTCTCTTACTAACTCTGCTGTAGTTACCCAGCTATTCGGTAACTCTTCACTGCCACCTAGTGCCTGTCTTAACTCTTCCGTGAACATCACCTCACAGTTACCCTAATTCTACCTTATCTCTAACAACTATCTAACTCAAATGTGTAATCCATTTCTTTACAATTTCACTTACTGAACACTGGAGGAAAATGTTTTAACTCATAATTTCTGATCTCTGTATGCACTGCATCCATAATGTAGGCCAGTGACTTGTGCATGAGGAAGTGAAAATTGCCATCCATAACAAAATAAGGGTTATGCTACTAAATGCTAGGAGCTTAAACCAAAAACTGCACACACTGGAAGCACTTTTATCACTGGAGGATGGAGAGGTCTGTGATGTAACAAAAACCTGGTTCAAGGCCTCAGAGAGTACCCCAGCTTTGCAAGGCTACAATGGCTTCCACACCTTCAGACCACAAAATGAACATGTGTTTCTGTCTATATTATAGATAAATTCACCTCTTGACTAGTTAAACTGGGCAACTCCACGGAGTTACTCAAGTTCAAATTACTGTGGGTAAGACCTCCATTCAAATAGCTAATTATAGATCCCACTCCATGGATTATGATGCACATGAGGCCTACTTGACCAAACTGGAGTCAATCCAAATATTGCCAAACACTCTAGTCATGGGGGATTTCAATTATCCCACCATCAACTGGGAAAACTACTCTAGCCCTAACTCAGTAGCGCAAATGTTCCTTGATTTTGTTAGCTCAAATACCCTTGAACAAATTGTTCAAACCCCCAGCAAGAGGAGCAAAAATAGTAGCTCTGGTCCTCATTAACATGACAAACAGATACACCACCACTACTGTCAGACCCTCATTGGTTAAATCTGACCACAAATTAGTTGCCTTTGAACTGTCACTAACAACAGAACTCACAAAGGATAATGTCAAACTATAAAACTTCACCAAAGCAAACTATGCCCTCCTAGAGGAAGGTATAAATGCATTCCAAGCCCCACTGCCTGCTGGAAGTGGTAACTACACCGAAGCTTACACTAAAGCCTTGTACAATCACTTGTATAAGTGTATAGACTAGGCTGTTCCAGAAATAATCAAAGCCAGAGCACCATGTAAAAAAAAAAAAAATAGCCACCCTAGTGGGCATCCAGCATCAACAAACTTTACAACATATGCAAAAAGTAACTGTCTAAGAAAATTAAGGCAAGGCCCCAACAATGGAACCGCACCCCTCTTCCTCAACAGGCAAATAAGACAACATGTCAAATCCTCTAATGGTAACTTTGAGAAAAACTTAGCAATCACAGACAAGAATAATCATAAGGTCTTTTACAGCTATGTACGTAGACTAAAAGGTAGATCCTGCAGAGCTAGCAAGCCTGCTAGCAGACAGATTTGGTTAAAATGTCACTCTCTTATCCCCTCCAAACATATCACAAAACTTGCTCCCACCTTCCCCTCCACCCTACATATCTAAAGAACCAGTCATTAAAATCTTGTCTAAGACAAAAAACACAGCCTCTATGGGACCAGATGGCATCCAGGCTGTCTTCTAAACAAACTAAAACATGAACTAGCATCACCATTAAGTACCCTATTCAATCACAACCTAACTACTGGCTTTGTTTCTGTGGAATGGAGAACAGCAAAAGTTATTCCCCTCCACAAAGATAGTTTTGCAACAGACCCAGGGAATTATAGACCCATAAGTCTAACCAGCCTCATCTGTAAAGACATAGATCGTGTCATCATGGACTTCATAAACAAAAGACATAGGTGACCTCCAATCCCTGGATCTGACCCAGTTGGGCTTTGTCAAGGGCAGATCCTGCCTGTTAAACCTGGTTGATTTCTTCAAAAATGTGACAAGGGCCATGTACGAAGGTCAAATCTGTGCACACAGCATACCTCAACTTGGTAAAGACTTTTGACACAATCCCGCAATCAGGCATTACCGATAAACTTAGCAAACTGAATGTGAATCCCTTTGTTGTAAGATGTGTTGCCAGCTGGCTCACAAACCAGTCACACATTATCAAAGTGGGTGACTCCACATTGACCAGCTGACCAGTCACCAACAGTCTGCCACAAGGGTCAGTGCTGGGCCCCCTACTGTTCGGTATATACTTCTCAGACATTCAGGCCAAAACTAAGGGGCTGTGGCTGACCAAGTTTGCAGATGACTGCAACTGGGTGCAATTACTGAATCCCTAAATGATGTCAGTATACTTTAGGAGGGTCTTATGCAGACCAGCAACTGGTGTCTTAGTCACAGTCTCAAACTGAATGCAAAGAGATGCATCATCATTCCCTTGGGTAAAAACAATGTCCCTTCACACTATCAGATTTACAATACCCTATGTAAATATGAAGTGATAAGAGAACTGGGATCACAAGTAGATGGTGACCTTAACTTTGATCACCATGTGTCTACTGTAGTAAGGCAGGCTTTCTCTATAGCCCACTTGATTAGCAAAGGCATCACCTCTAGAGCAAAAGAGGTTATAACCCCCTTTATACTCATCACTAATCAGGCCCATAATTGATAATAGTGCCCCTTTCAGCATATACCATACAAAGCACCTGCAGGAGTTGGAGAGACCTCAGAAATTTCTAACTAAGAAGATCAAGGGACTCCAGCACATGCCTTATATAGACTAAGTCCCTGTCACTATACTCAGTATTGCATAGACTTCTTGGAGGAGATTTATGCCTGGCTTACAGAGCAATCTCCGACCCAAAGCTAATGAATTTGCTGCATATCCATACATCAAATGGAACTAGAACTACCTGTTCCAGGGGCCTAAATATGGTCTGTGACCTGAATAGGACATGCTGGAGGGACAGATTTGTCTCCCAGTGACTGCCATGTCTTTGTTATAGGCTGCCAATTCATGTGAAACAGAGCAACTCTATGACACTGTTCAGAAGGAACCTGGATGAGTGGATGGGGTACCGTAAATTCTTATCGGAAATAGTGCCCACAACTCTCTTGGACATGGCCAGTCACTACTAAATTCAGTCCTGTGTATTGACTAAAGTATCTATGGTATTACATTGGGATTAAACGGCTAGGCTTGAAATGACCTCTGGGTCAACAGCTTAGTAGCCTCCTATGATCCTATGATCCTATGACATTTTTATGTTATTTAATTTATTTTACATTTGTTGACCGGGATAGTCCGACTGAATACATGCCCATTTCCAGCGGAGGCCCGGGGAGAAAAGCTCCAAGGTAAGCAGTTAAGATTACAGATACAACATTACATATTGCAAATACAATATTTACAGTGATTATATATGTAAACAAGTTATACAGATTCCGCAGGTTAGAGATAATCCCGAATGTAAATCAGGATTAAGTAACACAAATAAGATGAATTAACAGTTTTAAATCATTCCAGAGGAGAGTCAGTCAGGCTTAATACATTGACATAGCCAGTTAAGTGTCAAATGGTGTTTGAGTCTTCTCTTAAATTGACACAGGGTGGAATGTAAAGTAATATCAGCTGGGAGAGAGTTCCAGGATCTACCTACAGAGTTGGCAAAGAGAGAGTAACCGGCTGTTTTGCTAGTCTGAACTAGTGTCTGTTAGAGGATCGAAGCAGTCTAGGATTGTTATAAGGGTCGATAATATTTTTAAGTGCAGGAGTATTGTCCAGATTGTAGAGGATTTTATAGGCCATAATCAGTTGGTTATACTGGATTAGGCTGGGTAGTTCTAGCCACTCAAGCTGGTTTAGATTGATACAATGATGTGTCCTAAAAGGCAGTCCAGTGGCAAATCTGGCAATATGGTTTTAGCAGATTGATAGTTTGTTAAGGACAGACTCGTTTAAATTAGAGAGTAAAGGGGATGCATACAGCAGAGTTGAAAGAAGGTGAGAGCAAGCTATGGCAATTCTAGCTGGAAGGGTTAGGAAGGCTTTTATCCTGTAAAGTGACCCTAGTTTTTTATTGATGATTTTGATGGATTGGTTAACATGTAGGTTGAATTTAAGATTGTTATCTGTAGTGACAACTAGTAGTTTTGCAGAGGGGCCAGGGGAGATTATTGTGCCATCATTTGATTTTATGATAAAGGTGAATACAGTAAACCTATGTGTTGGTGAGAAAAGCAACATTTTTGTTTTTTTGGGATTTAGGATTAGACGACAATCAGAAAGCCAGTTTTCTATTGTGTTGAAGGTGATCTGGGTACCTGACCATAGCTCTGTTGGAGATATGGCCGAGCAGATCAGGGTGGAGTCAGCAGCATATTGGATACAGCTGACTTTTGGGATGACAGTATAAAGGTCATTAATGAAGATGGAGAACAGCAGGGGCCCTAGTATAAAACCTTGTGGTACACCAAGGGTATTAGATAGGATGTTAGAGAGTTTGTTTTGCCAAAGGACAGCCTGCTGTCTGCCATTCAGATAGGAATGAAACCATAGAAGGGCTTTAATATCTAAACAGAGTGTTTTCAGGGTGTGGAGTAGAAGTTGGTGATCAACTATATCAAATGCCTTGGAGAGATCCAAGAAGAGGGTCGAGGATATATACTGATTGTTGCAATTATGGTTTATGGTGTTGGTGAAGGCTAGGAGAGCAGAAGTAGTGCTGTGGTGAGGTCAGAAGCCGTGCTGGGTGTCTGCCATAAGGTGATTCTGAATTAGGTGATGCATCAGTTGTCTATGAATACATTTTTCCATAATCTTTGCAAGTGGAGATAGTATAGCTAGTGGTCTATAATTGGATCATTCAGTAGAACTGCCTCCTTTGTGAAGTGGGATTACACAGGATATTTTCCAGATGGTGGGGATTTTAGTTTCTGCTATAGTTCAATTGATTAGGATTGAGATGGGGTAAGCAATAGCATCAGTTGCTTTTTGTATGTACTTGGCAGGGAGTTGATCAGCAGAGAGTGTTTTGGGTTTTAATTTTTTGATCAAGGTACAGATAAGTGAAGTGGCAACTGGTTGGAAGCTGAATGAGAGCTGGTTTCTAGACATACTATATCCCCAACTGCAAACAAAAGGAAAATGCTAAAAACTGTGTTAGTTTATGTGCTATATACATATTGCGTCATTTACTATTATATACTGATGCAATGTTTGTTCTATTGTAAAGTGTATCCTAGGCTGAGACTTCAAAAGGTCAACTTTGATCAGTGCTACACCACTCAACAAACAAACTGAAAAATATAATAAATTCATAAAGAAATAGATAGATAGATAGATAGATAGATAGATAGATAGATAGATAGATAGATAGACAGACAGATAGATTAGATTCAAAAATACTTAGAATTCTCTGTCTTGGTCTAGCTGTATTATTGTTTACTCTCTTCCTGTCTGCATCATTTTTATTAAATTATATATTAATATTAACTCCTGTGTAATATGCACATCATTGCTTAAATTTTGTTTGTACATTCCATTCACTTCTGTACTCTTGTGTGTTAAATAACCTGAATGCAGCAAGTGATGGACATGAAATTGGTAATTTTGGATCGTCACACTACCCCGATAAACAAAAAGGGACAGATTCCATAAAGCTCAGGGAACTGAGCACATTAAGCCAATGTCAGTGCGAAACTTGTGGATAACATTGTATTATGCTAATGTACAAAAAAAATCACAGAATACCTCAGTGCACAATTGAGTATCATAGCTCCAATGGTGTACTATAGAAATGAGCAAATCATCCGTAGAAATGAGCAAATCATCCGCAATTATAAGAAATGATTGTCCAATAATGTTGCATATTACCAAACAAATGAAAGATGATCACAATTCAAGAATCCTGATAGTTGTTTAAAAATATAACAAAATCTGTACAGTAACATCATGGGGAACTATGGACTGTACCTGACTCAATTGTGATAACAAAAAAAAAAAACACTCACATTAAAAATGTCATGTATCCCAAAGTAAGCTGCATGACATCTGAAATATAAATATGCAGGAGTACACGAAGATATGTCTCAGATATCCACAGACATTTCCGTATGCCATCCACTATGTTCTTCCAAGCTACAAGGGTATTTGTAATACATATATATTCACATGACTCATTACACTAAAGTCAGAGACAACTATGCATATCTACAGAATACATGCACTATTAAAAAATATTGGCTTGTACTTATGGATTCCAATGGAATCTGTAAATTTCCAAATTAAAAAAAAAAATTAAAGACAAAGTACAATCATGGCCACATCACCATAGCTAACAGTCCTTTCCAGTGGGTTTGGGACTTGTGTGGGAAACACAAGTAATAAACACAACCAAGTAAAGTTGGAGTTAGAAAAGAAGATTTGGGGTATGGGTGAAAAAGTGGGACAAATAAGAGGGATGTTGGAACAGGAACATTTGAGGGAAAGTCAGATGGGCATCGGCTTTTTTTTGGTGGGAATAGGCCCAATTGTTCTGTTATTTTAAGAATAGAAGGAAAGGTAAATATCAGGATAGAGGAGGTGAAGGTATTCACAGCAGGTATACCCACAGAAACTAATAGCACAACACAAGACCGACAAAGGTTGAAAAAAAACAGTAAGGACAGGTAAGTTACACAAACAGCACAAAGCAGAACAGGGGCAATGGAAAGTTGAAAAATAGGGGAGTGATGCATACCACCCATGGTGAAATGCAGAAAAACAAATCTACCTTTGCACTATCCCATTACCAAGTCATTACAGAGGGCACTCTTTTAAGAATCATTACAGCACATCAGCAGTAACTCACTGAATGCTCACTTGTCAGAGGTACATGTCTGTGTCAGTATGTATCCGACTATGCGAATACACACGTACAGTCCTAATGTATACAACTATTTATTGTGTACACCAATGTCACTACATCATGGGTGTGGAAATGCTACATACAACAAACATGCTGTAATGTACTGTGACAGAATGTGAAATCTGTAACATTGTGCACAGATTAATGTTAACTTGCTGTTTGATGCAGTCAGAAAAGGAGGACTGCACATAGACAGGAAATACCTGTATATGAGCCCACATGGCATCAGTATTGCCAAAGCATGACTCAACACTACATCATGACAGTGGGACATCATGACAAATGCCATCCAAAAACATGTGGAATGACATGTCTGTATATTGCATAAACCTGATATGGCAAAACAGACAAACAAGGCATATGACTCTGTTAGTGATGGATTATGGACAACATATGCCGTCTGCCATTTGTCCTTGTAAGACACATGTTTATAGGCTACCTGTTGCAGTACTGTCAACAGGTTAACTGCCACAATGCATGGACAGTTGAATGTGTATGGACAGTGTAATATGTTAATATGTGCCATGCCCACATTGAAATCAAAGTAAACTTCACACGATAATAACACATAAGCATGACAGATACATGTTAGGCATATAAAAGTGTGCATATACAGTCTAATCAATTAAATGTCAATCACCATGTTGGCAGTATAACACAAGTAGAGCACACGGACAATATCTAATGATCACTGGGACCAGGCTGATATGGTTCAAACTCCTGAATGATCTTATGAGCTGTCATTCTGAAAGAATTTGCATAGCCCATGCCATCACATTGGAGAAGGTCCCCATAATGTCCCTCATCTGTTTTTAGAACTCATCGATCATGACCTCCCAGATCTCCTCCTAAAAATCATCTCTGTCTTGGCCATGTCAATGTGTTCTCCATGGTGGAGACAGGATGTCTCAGGAAGGAGCACGTCCAAGTGCCTTGGCATTATTGTCGTCATTGTCACCATCTTCTTTGGAAGAATCTGCAGTGGCCTCACATGTGCACATCATTGTCATTGGATTGGCAAATGTCCTTGGGTACCATACTCTGTAAAGTGTACTTGCAAAACACAGCAGAAAAGGAAAAAAAAATGTTCATCACACACAACAGTCCCATAAAAATCATAGACAACACAACATTGTCATGATGAAAGTTTACACAGAGACTGAGATACATCCATTATGGACAGAGTTACCTATGGTCCTTTATATTGTACTCCTAAAAACACAACAGTATTCTTTCCTGAACAATTATATATGCTTATTAACACACACACACACACACACACACACACACACACACACACACACACACACACACACACACACACACACACACATCATTGCCTGCATTCAATGATTAATATGAGTAGCCCCAACATGCCACTGAAAAAATGAAGAAAAAGATATCAGGCAATATTGTGGACAACAGCCAATTCATATAATATCCTTCTGAGACAGGCAGCATGATATTGGAATGAACCCACATCAATATCCTGAGTACAACACAAAAATAATGCTATATGTTCAATCAACACAACTTTAATCATGTCAGAATGTAATATATCTGTTAATAGCATTTCATGTGTACAACTGTATGCATTATCTTCAAAAACAATCAAGACTCAGAAGGCTGTAAAAACAAAGCTTTGTGAATATGCTTGCTGATTATGAACTGCTGCTATCAAACAGGTTCCTGCTCAAGTGACGGTCAACCTAGGCTATAGCAGTGTTAAAAAAAAAAACAAGGAGTTGGAGACAGAAACAATGCCAATGTTGACTGCAGGATGTACAGATAATGAACTGCCTCAATCGAATGGGTACCTGCTCAAGGGTCAGTAAACCTAGGCTATAAGAGTATTTTACAAAGACACCCATGATGTCTATGACAGATGCAATACCAATGTTGAACTAATGACCATACCACGCAGTCTGCCTACAGCAGTGCTAACACTGCAACCACAGACTCACATTCACTCTGTGAATAGGCAGGCTATGGAAAGCAGATCAATTAGAAACCACAGCCAGACTACACATCATAAACAATGATCACAGTAGTTACACTTGCATCTAAAACATTATCCTGAAAGCCTGTGAGAAAGATACACACAACAAACTGTCATTTAGGTTATGGATATATTGTTATGAATTATGCTGAGAAATCAGACCAAAAATACATAATACATCAACACTATGGTTTTATACACAGTTGTACTGACGGCTACTGTTTGCTGATTTCACTCACTTTACTGATGCATGATGGGTATTTCTACATTCTAATCAATAAACTGTTAATTGAAAATGACATGCATAAAAACAGCGGGATATGCATTCTAGTTTATAATACATGGAAAATAATCAAGATACCTCTCTCCCACCACTGTTCTTCAAGCTTGTGCATCCATTCAATACACATTGTTCTGTTCCAACTGCAGTATGTGTTATCTGAAATAAAAAAAAAAAATCTTCCACAAATAATGATATACATTTCTCAACACACCTTGTGGGCTGCTTTTCTGAAGAACATTAGATAAGCACAATACTCAGATGACATTTTTACATTCAAGTGTTAACGTCTTTGAGCACAGATTGGAGGACATGAGATACAAACCTGCAACTGCAATCTACATCCAAACTCTAATGTGGAGACCTACCTGCCTACCTAGCACATCAAAACTGTACAACCACGTTTTCCAAGAAGTGAAAAGAATTAATGTTATGACATCACCTTGATGAGGAATGGTCTACTAATGATTTCGGCTTTAGTATTGCAACGTATGAACACGTGCTGCTCATGTAGCTAAACTGTTTGAAAATTACATTCATGTCAGCACTGTGCTCAGAAAATTAACAGTAATGGAGAGTATCCATTCCTCAGACAGTGTGACAGTGTCATGTAATATACAGCTTCTGTGAACAGAACCATACCTGTTGCTGTACATTATGGATACAGAAAGGTATGTGTGAGGGCCATTATCCCTTGTTAAATTGCACATCACTAGTTAAATGCATGCATCTTTCCTGACCTTCATTTCAACTGCTAGTGTGCCCATCACATTCCCTCAAAACTTATAGGCTAATTCTTTTCTATTATTGACTTCAACATTTCATAACAAAACAGTCCTTCGTAGCATTTGTAAAAGGTATATGTAATATTAAACAAAAAATTGCTCAGGCATGCAACAGGATTAAATGAGATTTGGCTTTGTCGCTGTGAGACGGTACTCGGGGTTAATGAGTTAAGCACAATCTAAACAATCGGATGGGTAACTGTAAATTTAGCGTGGGGGTTCCACCTGTGTCTCTCTTGGACAGGGGCAATAGGTGCTGATCGTGGAAACAAGGGCAGAACTGGACTAGGCTTGTAAGGCTCCTAGGGCCATTAACCTAGTAACATCCTATGATTCTATCAGATGTACTAACCCCACTGTTAAATAGCTGATGTTTGCAGAATGTCATGGACTATGGATATATCAGTAGGAATTTGACAAACAAGAGTTATTCACAACAATCAAAATATACGTCAATATCAAGAAGTGCAATATGCTTTGGTAAATGAATGCTATGAGTATATAAAATCAATACAACAATTTAAGATACAGGTGTCCCCTTTCAAGATTTGAACACATACCACACAAAATACAGACATGCTGGCTTGTGTCCTTACAAACTGAGTTACACTCAGCCTATGTTACCCATCAATAAACAGGTGCTGCTCTTTGTTCAACAACTGATGTTATTTTGCCATTACAATATCTTTTTAAAAATGATATGGGTGAATTTAACAAAGGTAACATGTTCCCCTATGCTGTTTAGAACCAACAACATGCCAGAATTTAGACATACTGGCTAGTTGCTTTACAGGCCAAGCTAAAATTCAACTAAGCTTTCAATGTAGAAAATAGGTATTGCAAGTGTTTATTAAAAATTCTGTGATAAACGGCAGAATAAAGTAAATGCATACAATTTTAATACATCTCATAGTGAAGACATAACAGCTTTCAACACATAACTAAATAATATGTTTAAGCAATGGTACAGGCATAAATGTTTACATTAAATAAACATTTTGTCTATGCACATGTTTAGAAAGAATGATATAAGTAAGTTATGTAAGTGTTTGCCTACTTGTAATGGTCCAATAGGTGCTACAGTGGGACTATAATGGAAAACTATGACATGCACAGTGATCCGTGGCCTAGGGGATATGTGCATCTATTATTCTGAGAACAGAGGCTATGTGAAATTATGTACTTAGATGTTGTAAAATGAGTGCACTTCTGATTCTCAAAATACTGAAATATCGAATTTCAGTATCTCAAGACCAAGACTGCACTTTATCGAATCTAATAATGTTTAATGTTCAGTAAGTATGTCCTGGTATGTGTGTATAGTGTGCTGGTGTCTTTAAGACGTAGTGCTGTGTCAGTGTTGAAGATGGTGGCCAGTGTGCAGTTATGTTCAGAGATGTAGGTAATTGTGTACTAGTTAAGGATTTAGGGTAAGGATCTGTTTTGTTATATGTTTGGATGTTGTAGGTGCAGTTTAGAGTAGGTGGGTGAGGGTGTGTGTGTATAGGTGTTGAGTATGGTGATTGTTTTACATGTGTGGTGTGTGTGTAATGGGAGTATAGGGCTCATAGAGGGAAGTGTATTGCTGTTTTTGTGCTAGTGTGATGTCGGAGTTGGTATATATAAGTAGGCGGGCCTGCTTAAATGTAGAGTAGTGTGTTTTGTTGGTTTTTTTTTTTTTTGTCTTGTGTTGTTTATTTTTTTTTTTGTTTTGTGTAGTTTTATGTCGGGGGAAGGTTCGGTGTTTTGCGTATCGGTATTTTGGGTTTTTGTTGTTGTGGAGTTTTGTTCTTCTGGTCTTGAGATGCTGAAATTTGATATTTCAGTATTTGGAGCATCAGAAGTGAATCCTGTAAAACATATGTACATCTACAAAATACATAGTTATGGATATTACTCAGTTATTAAATAAAATAAACACATGGTTGTAAATCCCATAGTTAAGAGGTCAGTATGTACAATGTCCACTGAATTATACCCACAAGCTAATTGTCACAGCTGCTAATATGTGGTTGTAAACATGTCTATATGATATACATGGTTGAAAGAAATATCTGTAAAATCCATAACAATTCTATGGTATACATAGAATATTGGTACTTGCTGTAGGGATCTACAGGCTGCATCAATCCTCCTTTGAAACTCCACTGCATCCCTTTGATGCAGGTCATGATAGCAGTGATGAACCTGCATGCCAGTGCAGTAGATCACCATCCTCCATTGATGCTCCTTCATTATCTGGTTCATTATCTGGTTCCACATGTCGATCATAGTGAAGTTTCTGGGTTTAGCTGTCATCCTCTGCTCCAATCTGATGAACGCTGTCAACATCTGGGTTGTCTTCTTGTTAGTCCAGTTGGGTGCAAAGACACATCTCAGCCTCCTCAAAGTAACCATCATGATCCTCAAAAAAAAGAAATCTGAAAAATTTAAAAACACAGAAATGCTGACTAAGGTACCACTCGGTGGGCAGTTAGGAATGGTTTGATCTGTAGTAGTAGTATCAAAGTCAATATTTGAAAGAGGTGCTGATGTGATGTGATGTTCTAAGATTATTGGAAGATAAGAGACACATGCCACACATAGTACCATTTATTGATGACTGAATAGTGACGTACCATGCAAGTAAACCCAGGTGCATGGAGAAGATATTTAGATGACTGTTGGTCAGTCTGAATGTCAGATATCCCATATTTATTGGAATTTGTTGAATATTTAAATGATAACAAATGGGGTATCCAGTTTAGCATACATTGTGACTCCAGACAAATAACTTTTCTATAAGTGATGGTCACTGTTAAAGAGGATGGGACATTAGACAGTCAAATATTTTGGAAATTTCCCCAGACCAATAGCCCAGTGCATGTCAATAGTTATCAGCACCCTCATGTGATAAAAATATACCTAAATCTCAGTTTTTAAGGTTGAAGATAATATGTTCTTCTGATTTAGTTTATAATAATGAGGCAAAAGATATAGTCAGGAGGTCTTGTGAAAGGGGATATAAACAAGTTGATATTGTGAGGATTTGCAATTCAATAAAAAGGGCAATTACTTAAATATAGAACTAAGGATGGTGTAAAAAGGCCACTTAGGTTTACAACTAGTTTTGGGAGCAATACCATTTTTTATGGATCTTGTTCGAAAACATTACAACACTCTTTTGTTGGATGACAGGTTAAAAGACTATATTGACAGGTAGATGTTATTTTTCTTTCAGAGGAGGAAAAATATTGGGAGGGTGGTTTAGTCATTATAAAAGGGGCAACATGAGTAATCAGTCTTTGGGTCAGTTGACCTTGGAGAGAACCATAATTAAAGGTTGCCAAACCTGTGGTCACTGTACTTTTTGTAAATATATCTCCAAGACTGAATCTTTTTTGTGGACTAATACATCAAAGGTATACCAATTAAGAATATTTGGGAACTGTGACACAGATTGGGTTATATATTTGACCACATGCAGCTGTGCAGCTTTTTATGTGGGGCAGACCTCACATCCATTAAAACTTAGAATTTTGGAACATCTGAGTAATATTAGATGTGCCAGAGTATCAAATGATTTGTTTAAACATAATTTATATCATAAAATGGTGAGGTTTCAATTTACTATTATAAACATAATTGTGTTAAATAGATACTATAAGGGGAGATGGCATAGTAGCCATAATCGAAACTCCTAACAGTGTGGACATGCTACAAAGGGGCCTCACTGAGACAGATGCCTGGTGTCAAAGCCATGGCCTGCAGCTCAGTTCCAAAAAGTGTATTGTCATCCCCTTTGGTAAAAACTCTGTACCCATGAACTACCACATAGCTGGTAGTCTACTTAATGCCGAAAATGTGATAAGAGACCTTGGGACACAGGTGGACAGTAGTCTCTCCTTTGATATTCACATCACCACAGTGGTCAGGAAATCCTTCTACATGGCTCACCTCATCACAAAAGGTTTCTCATCCAGAAAAAAAGAGGTCATTGTTCCCCTCTACTCATCACTCATTAGACCCATTGCAGAGTACAACGCCCCTTTTGGTATGTACCTCACAAGACATCTACAACAACTGGAAAGGCCACAGAAATACCTCACAAAGAGGATTACTGGCCTCAAGCAGATGACCTATGCAGACCGTCTCAAAAAACTCCAGCTTTACTCCATTGCATATCGCCTACTCAGAGGCAATCTCTGCCTAACATACAAAGCAATGTCAAACCCAGAGCTGTTGGACATGCTCCACTTAAAGAAATCCCAAGCCTTCTGAGCTACATGCTCTAGGGACCTAAACCTTGTCACCACAATAAACAGAACATGCTGGAGAGATAGATTCCTGTCCCAGAGACTTCCCATACTCTGGAACAGGCTACCTATCTATGTCAAGCAGAGCTCCTCATTAGCACTCTTCAAGAAAAATCTTGATGATTGGATGGGAGATAGGAAATTCATCCCGGGGATCACTTCTGTGGCTCTGCTCGACAGGGGCACAGGAAAATAATTTTCTTAAGTGGCATTTTTGGCTAGGCTTATATAAGCCCTAGGTCCAATAGCCTAGTACCTACCTACCTATAAAAAGAGAAGGATTGGATTATTAGGTTGGGTGCACTTTTTTCCTCTAGGTCTTAATGATTATTTGTAATTAACCAATCAGTGTTATGGGGTTGTTATTTAAGGGATGTTACTCTGTCTTGATGGTCAAGCAATGAAGAAGGCTGGTTAGCCGAAACCAGTATGCTGCTGTTATTGGAATAAAGTCTTTTGTATTTTGCATTTTCTGCATTTTCATAAATTGGTGCTTTTTCCACCATGTGAATGATGTGATCCGAACTGTTTTCTTTTTCTCCTACACTAGTTGATGTTCACATCATCCCATGAGTGTTTGTCAGGTGTGTTTTTTATTTATTTAATCATCACATATGTTATGTATGTTGACCATGTTAACAGATTATATAGTTATGCTATGTACATTCAGTGAAACATGCTTACAGTAGACTGCAAGTGAAGTAATTTGTGTTTGCAACAATTCAGTGAAATATATATGCCACATGTCTTTGATATTCATCATGTGCTGTAGGCATATTATTCTGATCTGTGTTTATGTATCTTGTAGCACATCAGTTGTCTTTATCATCTATCAGCCCAACCAGCAATCATAATGTTGTTCATGATATGTCTCATAATGTTAGTACGGCCCTTGCCATAGAGGATCTTGAGTTATTTGGAGAGTCCGTCCATGAGATTGGCATTGTTGTTGCACCAGATGCATCCTTAGATTTTGAGGTCCTCTTGTCAATGCATTTAGCAGATATTGGCACAGTAGGTGTTGAACAGGGTGAGGACTTTGATCTGCAAACAACATTTAGGAGCACTGCTGTGGGCAGATCCACACAGCAACCAGACACAGGTCATTCGCGTAGATGTAGGTGAGCAAATGGTGTACATAGCCAGGTGTCAAAGGGTGGCCACCTCCTGCTGCAGGCAAATGAATGGCCACAGCAATTTCACCATTCTGATGTCCATGTACTTGCCCATGCCACAAATCATGAGGCACACTAGGGACACTAAGGACAAGCACACAGACACAGTGAGATTATTGCTACATTGGACATGCTGAATGAGAATCTGAAAGCTGTGGCATGGTCAGTGGAAACCCTGCCCTATACATTACTGCAGTAACATTGTACTACTAGCAGGATTTTACATTCCATGACTATGCACATCATATTGCAATCTGTGAGATGCTGGCTACCTGTCTGCAGACCCAGCATTGGCCATCAAGAATCTCTGTCTGTGATCTGACCTGCACAAATGTCAACTGCTGACCCATCTGCTCTTCAAATCACAGTCATTCTCTTTCATCTCAACATAGTGTTGTACTCCCATCCATCTCCTTTTGGAACAACTAGGACAGGATGTGTCTGTACTTGGTTGTGGCAGGTGGACCATAGTGTGAGACATCAGCAAGGTCAACCAAGTCTGAGTTAGAGTGTGTTCAACAGTGTAGTACACATAACTGGCCCATTTTATTTCAGTGCTGCTGTACTGTGATATGTGTTTTCTGAAATAAAGATGTCTGCGTTATGTCATGCATGATTTCTTTTTTCATGTTACAATATTGTACAGATATGTAAGTGTAGCACTGATGTGTGTCCCTTATTGCTTACCATGCAGTGGTACAACAAACTGTGTGTATGCATATCTGTGTCATTTGTGCCCAGAGTTGATTTCTTTGACACATTTGCATATGTTCACATTGGAATATGTTATAGGTTCATAGGTTCATAGGTTCATACTAGGCTATCTGCCCTAGGGCATTTATAAGCCTAGCCAGAATGTGTTTGGCTTTCACCACCCATTTTAAATTTATTTTGCTATGCCCTTTTTCGAGGTTAGTATACTGTGCCTCTGCCTAACAGTGACACAGAAGTGATACCCGGGGTAAACCTATGATATCCCATCCACTCATCAAGATTCCTCTTGAAGAGAGTCAATGAGGGACTTTGCCTAACCTGGACTGGGATTTTATTCCAGAGTGAAGGGAATCTGTCCCTCCAGCATGTCCTATTTATTTCAGTGCTGAGGTTCAAGTCTCTTGAGCGCGTAGCTCGATGGGATTTGGATTTTTTTTGAGGTGCAGCATGTCCATTAATTCCGGGTTGGACATGGCTTTATACGTCAGGCACAGATCGCCTCTGAACAGGCGGTATGCCATTGAGTAGAGCTGGAGTTTCTATAACCGGGCAGCATATGGCATCTGTTTGAGCCCTTTGATCCTCTTGGTGAGGTACTTTTGGGGTCTTTCCAGTTGCTGCAGGTGTCTGGTAAGGTACATCCCAAAAGGGGCATTGTACTCAATTATGGGCCTGATGAGGGATGAGTAAAGAGGCCCGATGACCTCCCCTGATCTAGATGCGAATCTCTTCATGATTAGGTGGGCTATATAAAATGTTTTTCTAACCAATTTGGCCACGTGGTTGTCAAATGAGAGATTGCTATCAACTTGGGTCCCCAGGTCCCTAATTACTTCTTCTGTACTTAATGGATTACCACCTATGTGGTAAATTGTGGGCACTTTGTTTTGCCAAAGGGGATGACTATACACTTTTTGGCATTTAGCTTGAGGCCATGGCTCTGGCACCAGTTGTCTGTTTCTATGAGGCCCTTTTGGAGGATGCTTGTGTCGGCTGGAGAGTCGATTATGGCGCCCAGTTTGCAGTCATCTGCGAACTTGGTCAGCCACAGTCCTTCAGTGTTGGCCTGTACCTCAGAGAAATATATACCGAACAAGAGAGGTCCCAGGACTGAGCCTTGTGGGACACCACTTGTAACTGGTTTGGAGTCTGACATGGCTCCAGCAATTCTAACCATGTGGGTTCTGTCCTTGAGCCAGTTTGCAATCCATCTAGTGACATAGGGGTTTATATTTAAGCTGGTGAGCTTATCTATAATGCCCGAGTGGGGTATTGTATCGAAGGCTTTTGCGAGGTCCAGGTAGGCTGTGTGGACCACCATCCCCTCGTCAATGGCCTTGGTGACTGTTTCAAAGAAATCAACCAGGTTTAAGAGGCAGGATCTGCCCTTAACAAAGCCAAACTGGGTAGGATCCAGTGTCTGTAGGTCCCCAATATCTTTATTTATGAGGTCCATGATGATCCATTCCATAGCTTTGTAGACCAAGCTAGTCAGGCTTATGGGGCGATAGATTCCAGGATCTGTTGAGGCACCACCTTTATGGAGAGGGACCACAGTTGCTGTACGCCACTCTTTGGGCACATATCCTGTAGTAAGGCTGAGATTGAACAGTAGTTTTATGTTTGGGTTTAGCTCTTCTTGGAGTTCATGTAGGACGCAGCCTGGGACACCATCTGGTCCCATTGATGCTGTGTTTTTTGCTTTGGAGAGGGCGGCTCTTACCTGAGCATCTGAGATGTCAGGGGGGCAGCACTCTGCTGGGATAGATATTTGCCCTTTTGGTGGGGAGGGGGGGAGATGTTTGCGCTGAACCTGTCAGTTAGGATGTTGGCAATGTGTGTGGGTTCAGTGTATTTTTTGTCATTTTGGACTAATTCTGAGCATATCTGGGAATTACCACCCAGGTTCCTAACATAACTAAAGAAAGCCTTGTGATTATCCTTAGTGTCCTGTGCAATTTTTCTCTCGAAGCTGGCCTTAGACAATTTTATGAGTGCCCGTAGTTTTTTGCTAATACTGATCAGTGATGCCTTCCCTTTTTGGGATTTTGCTCTATCATTTAGTAGCTTCCTCCTTCTATTGCATAGTTTGTTTATGGCTGGGGTCCACCACACAGGACGTCTGCCTTTGGAGGATTGGGTCTTGGTTTTATTTGGGATCGATGATCCATGCATTCCTGAAGGTGTTCATAGAATGCGTTTATAAAGGATTCTGAGGTCTGGGCCATTTTCCACAGGCCAGGGGCTTTGAAGGATTCCACCTCGGTTTTGAGGAGTGTGAAATTTGCTTTAGAGAAGTTTTTCACTGTGGTTTTCTGGGCAGGGGGTGGGGTCGGGATGTGAATATCCAGTGAGATTAGTTTATGGTCTGATCTTACCAGTGAGGGATACACTTCTGGTTTAGAGCATAGAGTCCCCATGTTGGTGATGATCAGGTCCAGTATGTTTTCCCCTCTTGTGGGAGTGGTAACAAGTTGTTCCATAGCATTTGAGTTTATAAATTCTAGGAACCTTTGGGCTAGGGTGTTGGAGCAAGAATAATGCTCCCAGTCTATGTTTGGGTAGTTGAAGTCGCCCAATATAATGGTGTTTGGAGAGACCTTCATATTTTCCAGTGTTCTCAGAAAGGCTGAGTGGGGTTCCTGGGTTTGGGAGGGTGGTCTGTAGCAGGCTATAAACTGGAAGGCAGTTTTACCCACTGTCAGTTGCACATGGATAGTCTCTGATGCTTCGTGCTTTGCCACCAACCTGGAGGTGTGGGTATCTTTGATGAATATCGATACTCCCCCTCCTTTTGTGGTTCGGTCCAAGTTTTGGGGCCGAAAAGCATGGTATGAGGTATAACCTGGTAGTGCTGGGGTGCTCTCGGGAGCCCTGAACCAGGTTTCTGTTACTGCACAGATATCGATGTTCTCCATGCTAAGGAGAGTTTCAAGTGCGTGCATCTTGAGGTTTAGACTTCTGGCATTAAGTAGCATTACTCTTAGTTTCTTATCCCTTGTGATACCTATGGAGGTGGGTTTGTCTTTTGAGCCTTGCCTAAAAAAGGCACTATGGGGGTAGCAAGAGCCTTTGCCAATATCCGAAAGCCGAGGGGTGACAGGTGCAAGCCGTCCCTAGCGAAGCATTGTGGCTTGTCGAGCATATCATCCCAAGCTGACAGGCATTGGATCCCCTTTGAATGACACCAGTACTTAAACCAATTGTTGAAATTGATCATCCTGTCTTCATATTGTGGCGTCATTCTTGGTGAGGGTAAGATGCTACTCAAGGTCAGGGTCATACCGGCCTGGGCTACATGCTCAGAGAGCTCCTTTATGTCTCTTTTCATGTAGTCCAGGGAGGTACGTCTCAGGTCATTCACACCAGCATGGACAATGACTGAGTCATATTTGTACTTGCCTTGGAGTGACCTGAGTGCTTGTGTTATGTGGCGGGTCCTAGTGCCCGACAGGCTGCTCACCGTGGCCCGCTCCTTTTTCAGCCTGGTGAGCGGGACGTCAGTGTGCCTGACGATAGAGTCACCTATTACAAGTGTATCAGGTGTGTTGTTTAGTCTTAAGGGCTGTGACTGTTTGGCACACTGGCTTTGTGAGATATGTGTTGCATGTGTTTTGTTTTGGGGTAGCGGTTGCTTGGGTGTCTGCTTTGGAGGTCTCTGCTGCTTAGGCAGATCTTTATTTAGAGCCTCCGTGTATGTTTTTGTGTGATTATGTGTTTGGTTTGCTGTCGTGGTAGGTCTATGTGAGACTGGAATTGTAGTGAGTGTGGTTTCCTTCTCCTCCTGACTGGTTATGCCAGTACTGAGTTGAGAGAGCTTAGCCTCCCGTTTGGCTATATGGTTGCATCTCTCACATGTGTTGGAATTTGTTGGGAGGAGGAGAGGGTTGTCTGTGTACATGAGGCAGTTGTAACATTGCCTCAAGATTTCCAGATTCACCAGCTGGACCGGAGAGGAGATTGACAACTGACCTTTGGACATGCTAGAATAATATTGGGAATTCCTTAATAATTGAAAATAAGGGCCAGTGGGGAGTGAGGGTGTAGTGCTTTTAATTTTTAGTGCTGACTTATTGCTTTAGCGAGCAAGTGCCAGGTAACTTAAGTGCAATGTGTTACAGGTAACTTAAATGCAAAAACAACAAACAGTAACTCTCTTTCAAGGGAAACAAGGAAATAATTACAGTAAGCAATGCAGATATCACTAGTGATCCACAGAAGCACTGAGAAGCCGTGTATTAGGTGGAATTAGCGTTCCAGGGAAATAACAAGCAAACAAACAACAAGCATATAAACAAAGTTAGATTCAGCAGGCCTGGATCTAGTCTATGCTACAGCAAACAAGGTGTACCAATTTCAGTAAGATACATTTCAAATATTCAGGCACTATAAACCTTTAACCAGAAATTCCCAGCTCAGAAGGGCAGAGTCCAGCCTCTTCTCCCACAAGAGTGCAGACCACGAACCTTCTTAATGTAGAATAACTGGCCTGATGCCCAAGTGCTTAAACCAGAACTAATACACTTTAAGAATAACAGACACTGGGCTCTCAATCAGCAGTTCCCAACTTAGAAGGATGAAAGCTACCTGTCCTGCCACCACAGTGCATGCCACAAACCTTCCTAATGTAAAACAACTGGTCTGAAGCCCAAGTGCTTAATCCAAAAGACTTAGAATGATAGCTACACTTTAATCAAGTTACTACCAAGCAGTAATAAATACAATTGAATACTTTAGAGAATGCCTGGATTAGTGCTCAAGTTACACAAACAAAGCTAGATCCAGCAGGCCTGAATCCAGTCTATGCCACAGCAAACAAGGCGCACCAACTTCAGTAAGAAGCAGTTCAGATATGCATGCACTATAAGCCTTTAACCAGAAATTCCCAGCTCAGAAGGGCAGATTCCAGCCTCTCCTCCCACAAGAGTGCAGACCACGAACCCTCTTAATGTAAAATAACTGGCCTGAAAGCCCAAGTGCTTAAACCAGAATTAATACACTTTTAGAATAACAGACACTGAGCCCTCAATCAGCAGTTCCCAACCTAGAAGGATGTACCTGTTCTGCCACTACAGTGCAGACCATAAACCCTCTCAGTGCAAAACAACTGGTCCGAAGCCCAAGTGTTTAAACCAAAAGGCTTAGAATGAGTTACACCAAGCAGTAATAAATACAATTGAGTACTTTTAAGATGATGCAAAAGTAAAATAAAGTAGGTAGAAACACAAGTACAGTAAAAGCAGATGAAATTTTTTTTTTTTTTTTTTCTGAACAAGTGCTGAGATCAAAGAAACAGATTTGAGTGCTGAAACTAGAAAACTGGCTAGTTATAAGGGAAAAAAAATAATGTTTGTTGCTCAGTGTGTACATTTAGTGGATACTTGCCATTAGACGCAATGTGTGTAGCTGTGATGGGGCGACACTGGACATTCATGTTCAATCTGTGTACTCATGTACATGTGGCTTGTCATGATTTAAATGTTTGGGCCAGACACTGCTGTGTAACTTGGGCCTGCACTTGTGGTCTCAACCTACATTTCCTATGCCTCTGACTTCTGTCTCCTATGTCCACCTGCTCCTTCTCTGATATATGTAAGATGTCCTCTTCAGACATTTGTGGTTCTTGCGGTAGCTCACCCTTACTCACACCTGCAGCAGGAAGACCACCATGTGCTCAGATTGGCATGTTGTGCAGCATGGCACACCATTATTATCGCTGCCTTCTCAGATTTGGATTACAGTGCACCCCCAGATGTGCCCAGACATCTGAACCTAGCTTTCAGTACACTGAAGACATGCCCTGTGGTGTTTCTAGTTGTTGTGTGTGATGTGTTGTAGGCCTCCTGTGCAGGGTTGGATGGTTAATGGTAGTGTGTCATTAGCCATGGTTCAAGTGGATAACCCAGTCATCTGTTCTGGGGAATAAAAATACTTTTGGTCAGGATGTATATTGTTGAGAGGGGATCCTTAGATTGCATCTTAGCTGTGTTCCTGTACTTACCCATTAGCATTCCCTCAGGTATTTCACCTTGCTGGCATGCAAGCCTGAGTCCACTTTCCCTCCAAATGACAGCATCTTGGACAATTCCTGGTTGTGTTGCAATGAAGTTTGTTATGCTGCCATCTGCTACACACACAACGTGTCAGTTGATAGACGGCCATCTCTTTCTGTTTATGTATTGGTCTACTTATGAATGTAGTGGCGTCTTCACAGATACATATGTGCAATCTATTGCACTGAGTACATGGGGGAAGTTTGCAATGTTCAAGAACTGGTGCCTTATGTTTCTCCATTCCATGGGTGTGGATGGAAAGTGTATGTGGTCTTCTACCTTGCTGCACATTGCCACCAGGAATTTTGAGAAGATATCACTGGCAGCTGTCTGTGATACACCCACAGCATTCCCATGTGTCTCTAGAGTGTCCTAGATGCAAATACATCCAGGCTGAGACACACTTTGGCTTTAAGGGTTACGTAGATTCCTAACATTGTCTAATTAGACATGTGTGGAGCATGGGTCTACTTCAAAATATTGAAAGACCACTTACTTGAATCCCAAATCATCAATATAAAATATCCTCATTATAGTGCAATCTCAGATTTGGTATATTTAGTTAAGGGGTATGGTGGTCACAGCCCCCCACATCGGGGGTGTCGGGATAGAGCCCTCCACTTTGTTGGGTTTTACTTGCTTCTTTGTGTGTATTTTGTCCTGGTGGCCAAGTGGTTCCTTTCTCGGTGAATGTTTTCAATGGTTTGACGTTTCGCAGATATGTGACCTAGATATTGTTGTTTCAATTATTTGGGATTCGAGTAAGTGGTCTTTCAATATTTTGAAGTAGACCTGTGGGGCATATATGTTAGAGACAGCCTGCTCTATTTGTCTGTTTAGACAATATCTGTCAATTATTTTCTGGTCTGTAAACTGGTTTAGTTGCAACATTGCTTTGACAATAGCTGGCTGCCTTTAAGAATGCACAGCCACAGCTTCCTTTGCCTATTACAGTATATTAATAGCAGGTTGCATGTTTAGATTTTTTTTTCATTTTGCTATTCATTTTGCTGCAATCCATAGTATTAGCTTAAATTCTTTGGGGTCCATAATGTATGAGGTGAGGATTTAAAAAATGGAGTCGCTGTGGCTGTTTGTCACATTTGAGTTGTGTTGTGTATGCACAATGTGTTTTGTAATCATGCTGGCATGCTGAAGCTCACTAATTATCCTACACTGAATACTTAAGTACTCAGATGCCCTCTGGATTTGTGTCTACAGCAGGTGCACTGAAGTCTTCCTTTGGTGGGCTGCACTGTCTGCCATTACCTTCAGTGAACCTTATTAAATCCAGTCCAAAGAAATAGAATAAGTGAACATGGGCATTTTGAGATGAATGGCTGAACACTGTTGAGAAAATTAAGGACTGCAAATCTGTGGTTGCTTGTTGGAACTATGTGGGGTGGCAATATTCCTAGATGGAGAAAAAAATAAAATACATGCTTCTTCAAACTAAGTTGCTCTTTTAAAAAGAGCTGTACAACTGATATAGTTTGCTAATAATAATAATAATAATAATAATAATAATAATAATAATACAAAAATGCATCTCACTGAAAATCCTTCATAGGAGTATACTGAAAATGTCTTTTTAAATAGAGTTCTGCTGTTATGAATCGATGGAGTGTAATATAACTGCAATAAATGTTTTATTTTCTGAACTGGTTCTTTTAAGTTAGGAATGGCTACTTAATCTTTGTAATGACGAATGTGTACTTGTGTGAATAAAATAGACTTTTTAATACAATTATTTATACAGCTAGACTATTTTACTCTCTTTTTACCTTCCACTGTCAAGTCTGTATTATATTGCAACTCATTAAGACAAATGGCTAAAAAAAAATACACATTTTAACTGATGCAATTGAATCTCTAGAAGTAGTTATGCCACATTACTTCATTTAGAAGGCTGTCTTTGCGATTGTTGATGGACTAAGCTAAAAATAAAGGGCTCTGATGTGCTAGTGAGAGAGCTTAAATAAGAAGAAAAAGAAGAGAAAGGATGCCAGAAAACTTAGACCCAGTCCACGTTAAAACAAAAATTATTAATTGTTTCTATGGCACAAGCCATAAAGCCGTTACTATTCCAGAATACCCATGTTCATCCAGTGGCATAGATCATTGCAGGACTGGATGGGAAAGATAGGAGTGAATTGCCAACACTTATCTTGCCTATCCTGGGAAGGAGGGAGGGAGGCATTCTGGTTCACTTCATTGGTAACAACTACAGAAATGCATATGTTTCACCAGCAGCATTATCATCTTAGCACTGCAAGCAATAAGCTGCTTGTCTGAGAGGTTGTGCAGGCACTGAGGCATGCATGCACCTCCTGAGGTAGCTACAGCACTGCATGCAGGCTGCTCAGCAGGGAAGCAATAAGACTGTTTACAAGATCTGCAGACTATTCTACTCCAATACAACTAACACTCTTCAACATCAAGAAAGAAAATGAGCCAGAGGGTTCTTATCCTGATGGAGGAAAAAAAATCATCAGCTGGGTGCAAGAAGAGTAGCCACTGGAATGAATCTATGGACCCCCCCCCCACAAAAAAAATACTAACTATATAGGAGAAAGTGGTGATATGTTCAGCACTCAAAGACAGAAGAACCTTAGAGAACAGATAAAAACTTGACTTAACTTTGCAGCAAATACTATATGAATTCTTATCCTTAAAAGCATAAGATGAAGCAGATTAAAGATAAAGCAAAAGATAACCTAAGATGGCGGTGCCTAGTGTGGCAGCGGCCTCTCTGGCTCCCAACATGTTTTGTGTATTTTTGTGCTAAATTTGTGTGATATCAAGCTGTTGTCTGTCTGTGGAGTCATTTGGCTAAGCTGGATGTGTGTCTGCGGCCGTGGTTCTTGTTATATTGTTGGAATTGTTACATTTTTTTTGGAGACAGTGTACTTTTGTATGCTGAGTTTATATTCGTTATGGAATTTTTCTGTTGGTCAGAGGGACCAGACTGGGATTTTGGTGTTATAAGTAGTGCTGGAGATGCTGTTGTTGAAGAGATGGTGACAGCATGAATGGTGAGGACTGTGGAGAGAATGTTGAACTGGCATGGTCGTTCGGGCCTTCAGGTGGCGGTGGTTACTCTGGATGGTGAGGAATGTGGAGAACTGTTGAGCTGGTATAACCATTTGGGTGGCAGAGTTGTGCTGGTTACAGGTTCTGTTGATCAGAGGGTATCCAACTGGGAGTTTCATTTTTGTCACTGTTAGAATGGAGTTGCGGTGTGGAGGGATTGGATAAATTGTGCATGGAAGAGGGAACTTGTGCATTCAGGTGTCAGTGTCAGGCTGTTTCTGTGTTTGTTTTTTTCTTGTTTATCTGTTTATGTTGGATATGTTGCATTTGTATGTTGTGTATGAGCGTATTATGTGTATGTGAGCTTTGAGAAATGTCATTTCATTTAACTGTGCAATTCTTGTGTATGGTCTGAATGACAAAAAAGTTTTTACTGTTACTGTACATAAGATTCCACAACTCCACCATTAGAATCACCAAAAGGCATACAATTTCCTGTGGGCAATGGTACTAAAGCTTTTTGGAGTTCAGTTGTGAGACTAGCTGCTGTTTGTCATTGGCCACATTCATAGTGGGCAATCTGTTTGGCACCTTTTACTGGGTAAGGTTCAGCTATGTAGCAAGAAGTAACCTACAGAAGCTAAAATATCATAGAAACAGGTAAAGAACGATGTGTTAAATAAATGTGAAGCTACTCCATACACTTACTGACAATGATATGAATATTTGAAGTTTATGGCAGAGGATGTTCCATGGACATACTCATTCAGATGAAGATCTTAGCAAAACCTGGGGACAACCTGCTGAATGCTAATAATACCAAATTGTACATTTAATTATTGCAAAACAATTCACTATCATCCCTCCTCTAGTAATATAAATGTTCATACAGAAGCATTTACCTAAAACTGTGAAGAAACTCTTAAAAAAATGAAAGACATCATAAAAACTTGATGAGCAACACATATAACTACA
Organism: Protopterus annectens; assembly: GCF_019279795.1. NCBI lineage: Eukaryota > Metazoa > Chordata > Ceratodontiformes > Protopteridae > Protopterus > Protopterus annectens. Next base: position 1,431,768,480 of record NC_056737.1, read on the forward strand.
GGAGCATCTCAGTGGAAGTTTTCATCTCCTAGCTTGTCCATGGTATCCAGTTTTTCCACCAACTATACAGATCTCAACAAAATAGGAAATTTAACATTTTTTGTCCTTTATCAATATTATGACTCTGTACTAGATGAAATCATCATTTTTATATATGAAAGCAACCTTTTATATATCAAGCAATAGGAGAGGTCCCAAAGATTCCTGATAAAAAATGATTTTGGGCCTAGTGGACCTGAGCTACCAAGAAACACTGTAAGTCTTGTCTCTGTATTCAGGGTTCAGGGTTCAGTGTCCTGTAGACTCCTTGGGGGAGATCTGTATTTTGCCTTTTGGGCCATTAGTGATCCAGCAGTCTAAGGTTTCTTATGTTCCACAAATCAAACAGTCTAGCAAACACTAGAAACAGACACCAGCACCTACTTCAGGAACTAAAAAAAATATTGCTGGGAATAGATTTGTCATGCAATGACTACTGCTTCCCTAGAAAAACTTCCTCAACATACCAAGCAATGTGGAGCACTATCTTTCCTTAAGAAGCAACTAGACAATTAGTTGGATATTCATAAATTCGTCTCAGTTATGGCCAGCCTACAACTCGTTGGAAAAAGGATGTAAGGTCTACTTTGAGGTTTTAGCAAGGAATAAAAAGCCACACAAGACAGTTGCTTGTACATTTTATGATTCTATGAGACAGTGATTCACACCACAACACAACCCTCACATGATTACAGTTTCTGTAACCTGGCTCAAATAAGATTCCTCCAATTTCCTTCCACTTTTACCCTCCTGCAAATATGCCCATGACTCCAAGCCAGGAAGCAGAAAAGAACATAAAGGTGAACGTTATTTTTCTGCAAAGAATACATAAAGTTCAGGATCGTAGTACAAGCAAACAATTCAGACCACAAACAGATTCTAGATAAACTACTCTCCATTATTAACAACCTTTTTCTTTTTCCAGCTTCATCATACCTACCACCCCTTCCTACCTAATCAAATTCAAATTCCTCATCTAAAGTATTATCTCATCCCTAAAAACAGCAGTTTGGTTCTCTTAATAGATATTAACATTAGCTTTCTTTGCAAACCTGGGACTTTTATATAATAATCACATAACCCACCTGACCAAATCTCAGATCCTTCAAATGTCCCTTGCTAGATCTCATTTCACCAATGTTTCTAGTAATATTTCTAACATTTTCATTTTCATTTTGCATCTTATTTAGACCAATCCCTTGCCAATACTTTCAAAATTACCAACCTATTATGCTCCGTCAAGTTATACAGCATTTATAACTCCAGTCCAATAACATCATCATTGCCAAACTCGGTTTCCATCTAGACTCGTTTGACTGGTCACCAATCCTCACCACCACTGTTGCAAACCCTACAGCTAACACTCTCGCTCAAATGCTTGTCAACCTTCAAGATAAATTCTTTTCCCTGAACAAAAGGATATTCAAGTACATCAAAACTGATTGGCTAACCACAGAGCCTAATCACTTACTTAAACTCAGAAATGAAACAAGTCATGTCTGGAAACAAGACCCCACAATTGAAAAACTAAGTAGACTTACACAGGCAACCTAAAAAAAAAAAAGAAAGTATGAAGACTTAATTTCTGCACTGCAAAATCACATAATACTACCTCCTAATTATGCAATACATAGACAACCTAATAGCAGACACAGAATCCTCCTCCTGACATAGCCTCTTCTAACTTCATCCATTGCAAGCAATATACACTTTCATGCTCAGACTTTCTAAAAGAATTTATAAACTTCCTGCAGGCTGACAACCTACATTCCACTCCTACACACCCACCTTACATATATCCTTTTATTTTAAACACATTTCTCATGGGGTACTACCTGTCCTACTAGAAAGGTTTCCCGCTATCACACCAAGATTTGGACAGTCCAAACACATGGTTTATTCACCACTGCATTCCATCTTACCCACATCTACAATCTCTGCTGATCTAACAATGTCATGACCCTTATCTGGAACATTTCCTAAATGGTCACATCCTGAAATCACCTCCCATTTTTGTTCAGTTTGCATTCTCCCCACTCTAGGTCAAATCCCTGAAAATACTTTTTTTTACATGCAACTAGCTTCTGATAGCCAATAATGCCACCTTCTGTCCATAATGCAGCATGTATTCTGGCCAGGTCACAGTAACATGAATTCACTCTGGATGCGAACAGATGATAGTCTCCTAAAGTCAGAGGGTCTATATTATAACATGGAATTTTATAAACATCGAATGTTATAATATCGAACCCGTAATGTTGAACGCTGCAAACAGCGAAGGTGCAGGACACTGAATTCTTTCCCAGGGAAAGAATTCAGTGGGCCGTTGCTGTGGCTTCGTTGTTTTCAGAGTTCAATATGTTGGAACATCATGGGTCGGGTTCAGGTAAGTGTGCAATTGTGTATAGGTTAGGGTTAGGGGGCGGGTTAGGTGAGTTAGGGTTAGGGCGCGGGTCAGGTAAGTGTGCGATTGTGTGCAGGTTAATGTTAGGGGGCCGGTTAGGTGAGTTAGGGTTAGGGCATGGGTCAGGTAAGTGTGCGGTTGTGTGTAGGTTAGGGGGGCGCATTAGGTGAGTTAGGGTTAGGGCGCGGGTGAGGTGAGTGTGCGATAGTGACGGACCTTAGGGTGAGGTTTGGGTTAAGGTAAGTGGATAGATAATAGTGTATGCAAAGTTTAGTTTAGGTTTAGGTGTAGGATTTTAAGTGTGTGTGTGTGTGTGTATGTGTGTGTGTGTGTGTGGATTGCTGTTTTTGTGTGTGTTTGTGTTGTGTGTATGTTTCTTGGAATAGCAATTTTTTTCCCTGGGAAAAAATTTGCTATTCTGACTGTTCGATGTTTTCAGATTTCGGTGTTTGGGGTTTGATATTATAACATTCAATGTTTATGAACTTCGATGTTATAATATAGACCCAAGTCAGATAAGGGAAACTCAAAGCTACTCTCTTCATAGATATCACTAAAGCCTTCAGCCTAAAACAATGTGCTGTCCTCCTTGATAAACCAAACAGACATCAGTCCAGGATCACTTGAAATGCATCTTCTAACTTAAGTATTTTAAAATAGTAATATAATCCTTGATCACTGGCAAAGACTCATTTCACTCAGGCATCCCACAATGCTCTATATTACTGACTCAACTATTCTCCACCTTTATAAAAAAAAAAAACCTCCATTATGAGAGTGAAAACCTTCCCCTTATCCTATATGTAGTCTACATGGTCATCTACATATTCCCCCTCCCCCTCACTCACATCCAGTCACAGTTTTAATCCATAAATGGGTCGTGTAGCACAAAATGAAAAGTTAAGCCAACCAAAACCAAACAATGTTGCTTAGGATTTCCCCTAAAAATCTTTTACCCCAAAAAAGTCTGTCACACATCCAACAAAGCTCTGACAGATGTAACACACTCAGTGAGACATTGGAATTTGGCTAGACCAAAACCTACACATCCAAAAAAAAAAAAGCAAGATAAACTCATTCAATTCGGGGCAAACAAAATCTCTACTTTCCTCAGATATTTTTGCAAGACGTAAACAAGTCATTCTAGCTAAAGTAGAAAATGGACTTTCTATCAGTACAGCAACCTCAAAAAGAAATCCAAACACCCACCAATATACCACTAACAGAATATGCCACCTTGTAACTATATCTCCTTCTGATGAATGCAACTATCTCACTCTATACAAAGCTAAATAGCTCCCTATCAGCGATTAGACTTACTACTCAGTGAACATCTCTAAACTATTCCAGCTTGAAACTCTTTCACCTCTAGCTACTAAGCTCAACTCCCTATATCTGCAAACTGAATGAAAACTAGCTTCCATTCCCATTACCCTACCACCAAAATGAATTGTACCACACACTCTTTCTCTGCAATTGTGCCCAGTCTATAGCAATCATTCTCTATGCATTAAAAGAAATCTCTTCTTATACAATCTTCTAAGAACAATTTAAAAAAGAATTCTCCTCAAGAAGTGCAGTTGGTTGAAATGCTTGGTGGTTGACATCTGTTTAATGGGCCACATTTGGTCAATATACACATATAGTTGAAAGGTGTGTGAAATTGACAATACATGGGTAAGGGAACATTTTCTATCCACAGAGACTGTGAGTTTGGAGTTAGTATATATAATTAGCAGGGGGTGCAGAGAGTGCAGAGGAGCTTAACCCCCCCTCCCCCTGCAAGGACAGTTACATGTGCCAGAGTTCTTTCTTGCTGCATGTGCATGTGTGGTTGTGTTCCACCTTTCTTTTTGATGTTTTCACAGTCTTGGGTGTATTGATGTAAGTATATATATGGGTCTACTTTATTTCACTGAAGTTTCATTTCACTGAAACTGTTTTCTGCACACAATTCACTGAAAGCTCATGTCATTGAAAACTCATTTGACTGAAACTCATTTCATTGAAAGTTATACATGGCCTTTTCTCCACTGTAGTGCAATCCTGGAGTTAGTATATAAAGTAAGGGGGGTGTGGGGGGCACAGCCCCCCACATTGGGGGGTATGGATGGCATAGCCCCCCACATATTTTGGTTATGTATTGCTTTCTGGAAAGAGTTATTCATTGTACTTTTAAGTATCCATATCTATGGTTTTAAACATTTAAAATAAGCTGTGCCCCCCTTACTTTATATACTAACTCCAAGATTGAACAATAAGCAGCATATATATGATCAATGGCAGCATCTTATTATCCTATCATATATAAGAATTTTAAGAGATATTAGTACCCCCGACTAATACCTTCTTATCCTACTCATTTGTCGAGTTTTATGACTGTGGGGAACAGACCTGTAGAAAGGCCCTAAGACAATTTTACAGATCTTGTAAAAGTAAGAATGTGATTATGTTTTGCTAGGTTTATGAAATACATCAGAAAATATATATTTGTAAGCTTCTTAAATCATTCATATAACCTATAAATTATATATTTAAACCTTCCTCAAACATTGGGTCAAAATGTACTGTCTTATTACCTTCAAGAATAGGTCATAGTATATCTTAATTCTAGAGCAATACATTTATCTTAAATAAAATTTCAGCCACAGATTTGCCTAGTTACTTTCACTTCTTTTTTCTATAATGTCAAAAATCCAGATTAGTACTGAGTTAAATATTTGTCATATTTATATCCCAAACGATGCATCATGGCAAGAACCGGTAGCTAAAACCCAGAATTGATACAGACACTTTACCAAAATCCCAAACATTTCAGAAACATAATTTTGATAAAACTTAAAAGCAAAACAGCTTGAAAAAGGCAGCATATATTATTGTTACTGTCTAACTTTCAAAAGATGTTATCAGCCCAGTGCTGTCGTCCTTATAAAAATGTAATATAGGTTAGTCCAGATAAATTTTTACCAGAATTATCACTTTATGCCTTACAAAGCACATGAACAAGCTTTAGTTAAGGAGGGAAGTTATAGTCTTCAACTTTGTATGTCACTCTTTCCGACACATCTTTACATCTAAAGTGGATCTCCTAATGAGTGTGTATTGCTTTGTGTGATAGAGCCAGTAGCAGCACTGCTCTCTGATAAACTAATGTGTTTCTAGACTTTTCTTAATATGGATTAGTTCCATTATTATGTTAGCTTCTGGCAGTCCATATATCTTCTTGATTAACATAAGGACCAGTTTGAATATACTTTCTCAATTTTTTTCATAGAAATTCAATTTAGAAAATAACATTCTGTTGCCTTAATTGTAGGATTAGTAGACATATCAAAATGTTCTAATTTGGAAAGAAGAACATCTGAAACATATGGATATCTTTCATGCATTCAAACATTCAGTTGTTTGAACAATGAAAAGAATGCAAAAAAAAAAATTAAGAGTCCATTTGAAAAGTTTTGAGGAGAGATGAAACCTTTATCCAATGATTGTTGATAAAGTTCTTTGGATACATTCTGAGTTCTTTTGTTCTGGCTTCTTTAGATACCATTTATTTTAACAAAGTCAGAAAATCTTCAATATTTGGAGAGGTAACAGAATTTCACTTTCCAGTGATACATTTTCTAGCTACAGCTAAAATTGTCCATAAAATATATGAATTAATTTTATTCATGGTAAAAAACTTAACATACATTAAAAATATTGTTTTGGTTAATGAAAACGAATCTGAAATTAAGGCATTAGGAAAATCATCAATATTTTCCCAGAGTTGTCTTAAGTTAGGGCATTCATAAAAAATATGAAACCAATCTGCTTTAAAAGATTTACTGAATTTAGTTATTTTGTCTGGAGTTAAAAAGTCTCTATGAAGAAATTTCCAGGTGAAAATGCTCCAATACTGAACCCAAGAAGCGTATTTAACCAAGAATAAAATTTTAGCTTTCTCTACATGGGAATAATTAGAAGAAAAGGCCTTTAGATATAAAATCTCAGTGTTTAGAAGCTGATGTGGACTTATATTTTATTAGCATACCATATAATTTGGATGTGATGTTATCAGTTTTAAAATTGTTATGCTGTACTTCAGAAATATAAAATATTAAAAAGGTTGACCTAGAAAAGATGAATTTTTAATAACTTTGCAAAGATCTTGTGTCTAGGTTAATATGCTTTGTAATAATAACCAAGGTTAATATGCTTTGTAATAATAACCAAACTTGTGATGACAAACCATATTCTTTAGCAAGTTGATTATCTAATATGTTTAGATCTTTTACACATTGCTGCCAAAAATAAAAATTCTTACCTTTCCAAGCATTAAAAATGTTGAAATGTAATTTATCTGGAAAATTCTTTGTGATTTTGAAAAGTAATAGTAAATCAAACCAGATTTTAATATCTACATTAGAGTTAACAAGCTTCCTGAAACTGTTGAAGTTTAAAGAATTTAATACTGTAAATTTGGTTATTTTATATTGTACAATATTGGTCTATATTAGATCAGTGAATGCTTAAACAAGCGAACGCTGATTGATCGACCTTATTTTAGTGAAAGTTAAAAATATCGAAGCAACAGAAACTTGAATTTTTTCCTAGGGAAAGAATTTGGTTGTCCATTTCTGTTGCTTCGGTATTTTCAGTGCTGTTGCTTCGGTATTTTCAGTGCTGTGGTGGAAAGTTACGGGTCAGATTCAGGTAAGTGTGTGATTGTGTGGATGTGAGTGTTAGGGTGGGTTAGGTGAGTTAGGGTTAGGGCTCGGGTTAGGTATGTGTGTGATTGTGTGGACATGAGGGTTAGGGTGGATTTAGGTGAGTTAGGATTAGGGAGCGGGTGAGGTGAGTGTGCGATAGTGACTGACCTTAGGGTTAGGGTTTGGGTTAAGGTAAGTGGATAGTTAGTGGTGTGTGCATAGTTTAGTGTAGGGTTAGGTGTCAGATTTTAGGTGTATGTGTGTGGATTTCTGTTTGTTTGGTGTGCTTGTGTTGTGTGTAAGTGTTTTGGATCAGCGATTTTTTTTCCCTAGGAAAAAAATCACTGATCTGACAGTTCGAGATTGTAGGCTTTCACTTACATAAGATCAATCAATCAGTGTTCGCTTTTTTAAGTATTCGCTGATCTAATATAGACCCGTACAATATAATGAAGTAAATGGCAACATGTATTAGAAAGACTACTTAAAGGGAATTTTGTTAACAAAATATTTTCACTTAATACTACAAGGGGACATAGGTATTTAAAGTTGGAATTATAATTTGGATCAATCCAATTTATGAGATCTTTAAATAACAATGCTCTGATGTACGTTAATGAATTCAAATAAAAATATTTGAGTAAAGAAAAGAATGCAAAATGATTGAAAATGGAAAGGTTGCAAATTACTGGTCTTTTCGTATGCAATATATCAGAACACACTGGAATTGGGAATGTACCCGTTTCCTCATTTTATTGCAGTCTCAGGGTTGGCAAATATAAGTATCAAGGGGAGTATGTCTTTGTTTAATTTTTTTTCATACACTTGAGTTTTGAATAGTTATATTCAAATGCTGTGGAATCATTTTTCTTTCTTTGAGAAGCTTTAGTATATTTATATGTGACATTTGATCGCAGGTCCATTTTATTGACAGAAAAATTAAGTGTTACAATTAATCAAAACTGTATTTCTCTGAAAGTATATTTGATTGGAAATCATCTACTAAAATAGTAAAAGTATATAGCTGGTATTCTTGATGTTGGTTTTGATTTTGAGGAGTCATAAGGGAAGTAATTTAATAGATTTTATGTGGGTTGGAAAAAGAAGCCATCATATAGTAACCTCATATCAGTAGACATTCGATTTTGTGTGCCATCTCTGATTCACTGTATGTGTGGTATTTTTTGTGGTGTTTTGTTTATTTTTCTTCTCCATGGGTATACAACTGTGGAGTTAGACTATATAAGTATGGGCAGTGTTGGCAGCAAAGCTTTTATAATATATATGTTAATTAAAATGTGTTTGATGTCATGACTTTTCTGTCAAATGTAGTTTTGGTCATTGTATCACGTGATTTCTGTATCAGAAAATGTGCCTGCTATCAACTGTCAGCGAATCATATCTTTCTTCTATAGATACAGATAGATATATAGACAAATTAGATATATAGATAGACACACACACACACACACACACACACACACACACATATATATATATATAATATGTGTGTGTGTGTGTGTGTGTGTGTGTGTGTGTGTGTGTGTGTGTGTGTGTATATATATATATATATATATATATATATATATATATATATATATATATTCACTTTAGAAGCCTGAAATACTGAAATATCAAAATTCAGTATTTTGAGCCCATAAAGTGGAATCCTGAAAACAATGAAACCTCAGAAGCAGGAAATTCAAAACCTTGCACACCGGAGATTTTGAATTAGCGCTTCTGGTGTTTCGCTGTGGTTGTGGATTCAGGTAAGTGTTTATTTGTGGAGTTTTGGGTAGAGGCTGTGCTGTGTGTTAGTGTGTTTTGTTGCTCTGATGTGTGTATGCAAGGAGAATGTAGCTTGTGTGGTGGTGTTCTGTATGTGTTTGTATGTAGTGCGACCTCGGAGTTAGAATATTTAAATAGGGGGGTACAGGGGGGCTTGCCCCCTGCTTTTATGTAGTAGAGAGCTTGTGCTTGTGCATGGGGAGGAAGGTGTGTGTATGTGGGGAGTGGAAGTGCTAATTCAAAATCACCGGTGTGCAAGATTTTGAATTTCACTTTTCTGAGTTTTCGTTGTTTTCAGGTTTTGACTTTATAGCCTCAAAATACTGAATTTCGATATTTCAAAATTTCGAGGATATAAAGTGAATCCATATGTATATATATATATATATATATATATATATATATATATAGAGAGAGATTACATGCATGCACATACACAGATACACACACACACATGCATGCACACATGCACACTAATATACATATATATGCTTACCAGACACACACACACACACACACACACACACACACACACACACACACACACACACACACACACACACACACACACACACAAACACACACACACACAGATGCATTGTTGGCTATTTTCTATTTTGAACTGAAATGGGAGTAGAATGAGACAGTCATTAAATGTTCTCTGAGAGAACAATGGAAAGTTCTAACTCATGCTGATGTCACAATTTAGAAATATGATATATATATATATATATATATATATATATATATATATATATATCTATGTATCAAAACATTGTGACCCAGTTTGTTGCGTCTGAAAATGTCATGACCAAAACATCATAAGTGCAGAGCATGAACTTCTGGAACGTCATATTTACTCTCCAGGAAAGAAACCACTTGGCCACCAATAAAAAAAAACAAATGGTAGCAAATTACACCTATCGAAGTGGAGGGCTTCACCCCCCCACCACCTACCAACTCCAAGATTGCACTACAGGGGAGAAAGGGCAACAATCACCATGGTGGCCAAATGGTTACTTACCTGGAGAGGAAATGCAATGTTCCTGGAGTTCGTGCTTCTACACTTTTGACATTTTCTTCTTGACATTTTCAAACTTGATGAACTGGACCGCAACGTTATGAAGGGGAACCATATATCATATACATCACTTTTTTGGAGAAGGTTTCTCTGTACCCTAGTGGCAGGACTGTCCAGTTAGAACTTGTCTGATTCAAGACTGCTGGAACAGGGCCCAGTTTTGAGCTTTTTAACTGGTTAATTGGGTAAAGTGTTGTTTTGATTGTATCTGCTCTATTTCTGAAAAAAAAAAATATATATATATATATATATATACTTGTTTCCCGCCTTTCTGAACTAGTATAGTGCAGTTTTCAGGTTATTGCTGAATCCAGGGATGTGTTACAAGTTTCTGTGTTGCCCATAACTTACTTAGATAGAAGGAAGTTACTCTGTTCACCTGTGAGAGAGGGGAGCTTTGAGCAGCCTATCTGTCCCTGGAGGAGTGGTTTCAGCCCAGAAGTTAGTAGTTTATTGGCCATTTTGGGCTAATTTCTATTTCTTTCACTTCCTTGCTATAAAAACCACATTTGCACAGTTTTTGTGCTTGTATTCCGCTCAGCAAGTGCCTTCCAGGTGTTCTGCAGAGTCTACAGCAGCAGAGAGACAAAAGAGTGACTTTGGAGTTATTAAGTATAATTTTTCTGCTTTTCTTGCTGTCTTAACTAATTCTGCCTAAAACACCAGTTTTTTAGAGAATCTGTGATTTAAAAAGTTTGTTATTGCTACATATTGTACTTATTTTCTGCCTGCACTTGAATTGTCATTTTTGTGTTTAAATAATCTGTTTAACTGTTGTAGGCTACACACTAAAGTGTGATAGGCTTTTCTGTGCACTTAAAGGAAGTTTATCTGTTCACCTCTGAGAGAGGGGAGGTTTGAGCAGCCTATCTGTGGAGTGCTTTCATCCCAGAAGTTAGTAGCTTATCGGCCATTTTGGGCTAATTTCTATTTCTTTTACTTCCCTGCTATAAAAATGCATTTGCGCAGTTTTGTGCACTGGGCAGTGCTGTTTAGCTAAAGTTAAACTATTCTCGGCTCCACGAAGTCTACTCTTCAATTTTTCCCTTGGAACTAGACAAACCTTCAGCTTCGCACTCAAACCATTCATTTCACAGTCAAGCACTTGCTTAAAACTCATAGCAAACACGAATTAACCCTAGCACTAGACCCTCCTATACTGTCCAGAAGGAAAAGGCTCTCTATTCACCCCCATCAGCCAATTAGAAAAACAGCTTACTCTACCTATGCAGGCATGTCCAAAGGGCAGTTTCTAGTGTACTCTCCAGTCCAACTGGTGAACCTGGGCATTTTGAGGCAATGTTACAACTGCCTCATGTACACAGACAACCCTCTCCTCCTACCACCAAACACTAATATATGCAAGAGATGCAATTATACAGCCAAACTGGAGGCAAAGCTCTCTCAACCCAAGACTGGAACTGACAGTCAAGAGGAGAAGGGTAATACTTGCAACACACCACCAGTCTCACATAGACCTAATAAACCAACACCAGCAAATAACACACATTACATGAAAACATACTTGGAGGCTCTAAATAAAAATCTGCAAAAGCAACAGAGACCTCTAAAGCAGACATCCAAGCAACCACCACACCCCATCACCAACCATGAAACACATACTTCACATAATTATTGTGCCATGTAATCACAGCACTTAACGCAAAATAACATACCCAACACACTAGTAATAGACAAATCTATAGTCAGGCACACTGATGTCCCACTAAATAGGCTGGACAAGGAGAAGGTTACAGTTAGCTGCCTGTCAGGTGCCAGGATCCACCACATAACACAAGCACTCAGGTCACTCCACAACAAGTACAAATTCAACTCTGTTATTATCCATGTTGGTGTGAATGACCTGAGACGTACCTCCCTGAACTACATGAAAAGAGACATGGAAGAACTCTCTGATTATGTAGCCTAGGCCAGTGTGACCCTGACCCTGAGTGGCATCCTGCCCTCACCAAGAATGATGCCACAGTATAAAGAAAAAATGATCAATTTCAACAACTGGCTAAGTTTCTGGTGTCATTCAAAGGGGATCCAGTATCTATCCACCTGGGATAACAAGCCCGACAAGCCACATTGCTTCGCAAGAGATGGCTTGCACCTGTCACCCTTAGGCTTTTGAATACTGGCCAAGGCTCTTGCCGCCCCCATAGTGCCTTTTTTAGGCAAGGCTCAAAAGACAAACCTACCACCATAAATAGCACAAGTAACCAAAAACTGAGGTTAATGCTACTCAACTCCAGAAATCTAAACCTCAAAATGCATGCACTCGAGGCACTCCTCAATATGGAGAACATCGACATCTGTGCAGTAACAAAAACTGGTTTAAGGCTCCTGAGAGTACCCCAGTACTACTAGGCTATAACTCATACCATACCTTTCGGCCACAGCACCAGGATTGAAACACAAAAGGTGGGGGTGTATCCATATTCATCAAGGATACCCACACCTCCAGGTTAGTGGTGCAGCACAATGCATCAGAGATCATCCATGTACAACTAACAATGGGCAAAACTGCAATCCAAATTGTAGCTTGCTACAGATCACCCACCATGGCCCAGGACCCCCATTCCGCATTTCTGGAGACACTGGGAAATATGAAGGTCCTACCCAACACCCTAATACTGGGTGATTTCAATTACCCAAACATAAACTGGGAGAACTACTCAAGTACTAACGCCCTTCCCCAACGCTTCCTAGAATTTATAAACTCGAATGCCCTGGATAAACTGGTCAACACCCCCACCAAAGGGAACAGCATATTGGACCTGGTCATCACCAACATGGGCGACCGGTGTTCCACACTGGAGGTCAACCCCTCACTGGTTAGATCAGACCATAGACTAATCACTCTGGATATCCATATTTAGCCCCCACCCCCAATCAAGGAAACCACCGTGAAAAACTTTCCAAAAGCAAATTTTGCGTTACTTAAGACCAAGGTGGAAAGGTTCACAGTCCCCATGCTAAAGGACAATGCTGTCCAAGCTGCTGAAACCTTTACAAAGTCACTCTATGAGCATCTGCAGGAATGCATGGATCATGCTATCCCAAGTAAAACCAAGACTCACTCCTCCAAGAAAAGGAAATCAGTCTTGTGGACCATTGTCATAAACAAGCTATACAACAGAAGGAGGAAACTAATACAGAAAAGAGTAAAATCCCAAGAAGGAAAGACATCCCTGATCAGTATCAGTAAGAAACTACAATCCCTCATTAAATCATCTAAGGCTAGTTTCAAAAGAAAAAATTGCCAATGACTCCAAAGATAACCACAAAGTGTTCTTTAGCTATGTCAAGAACCTAAGTGGAAGCTCTCAGATCTGCTCTGAGTTAGTGCAGAATGGCACAAAATACACTGAACCGACTGATATTGCCAACATTCTGGCAGACAGGTTTAGTGCAAACTTCACCCCCCTCCCAACCCCTAAAGGGCCATTAACCATAACAGACGAATGTAGGGCCCCATCAATCACCGACACATAGGTTAAAACAGCCCCATCCAAAGCCAAAAACACAGCTTCAGTGGGACCGGATGGTGTCCCAGGCTGTGTCTTACAAGAGCTCCAAAATGAACTAACACCTCACCTAAACACACTGTTCAAACTCAGCCTCTCTACAGGCTACATACCCACAGAGTGGCGCACAGTAACAGTTATCCCGCTCCACAAAGGTGGAGCCACAACGGACCCCAGGAACTATTGCCCTATAAGCCTGACTAGCCTGGTCTGCAAGGCTATGGAACGCATCATCATGGAATTCATTAACAGAGACATTGGAAACCTCCAAACCTTGGACCTTACCCAGTTTGGCTTTGTTAATGGCAGATCATGCCTCCTAAACCTAGGGTGGACTTCTTTGAGACGGTTGCCAAGGCATTAGATGAGGGAAAGGAGGTCCACACAGCCTACCTAGACCTCGCAAAGGCTTTTGACACCATTCCCCATTCCAGTATTATAGACAAGCTCACCAGCTTGAACATAAACCCCTATATCACAAGATGGGTTGCCAACTGGCTCAGGGATAGAAACCACATGGTGAGAGTTGCAGGCTCTACATCCGACTCTAAACCGGTTACAAGTGGCGTCTTCCCAGGGTTCAGTCCTAGGACCCCTCCTGTTCGGTATATACTTCTCAGAGGTACAGGCATGCAGTTTTTCTGGCAAATTATTGGGGAATGAAGTCATTAAATAATGTTGAGTTGCAGACTTCATACCCTTTAGATAATACATGCTAATGAAAACCCTCTTGTTCCAGCAACATTCTAAGTTTATAAGAGCAATATTTAAAATCTGTCCTTATTTTTGGTTATTTGCCCTTCGTTATTTGTGGCTCTGTCCAGTTTTCTTGTCCCAAGAGGTTGAGAGGTATGGTCACCAGGTACACAGACATCTTAACAGATGCTGTTGCTGCCAGGGATTGGTCTCACTCTTCACTCTCTTGCACACACACACACACACACACACACACACACACACACACACACACACACACACACACACACACACACACACACACACACACACACACACACACACACACACACACACACACACACACACACACACACACACACTGTTGTTCTTTCATGCATGCACTCACTTACACATGCGCAGAGAGTAACAGTAACATACATACACACTTTTTCAGCTTCATTTATGTTATACTCACTAAACAGCAAAAGCACTGTTTAGTGGGTGTAAAATAATGGCTTGATCAATCTCTCACTCTCATACATGCATACACTCACATACAGAAATAAACACATACACGTGTTTTTTATTTTAATTTTTTCTGTATTATTGTGTACTCACTAAACAGCAAAAGTGCTACTTAGTGAGCATAAAATAATGATGGCCATTAAGTTTCTTTAGTCCAAGCTCCATGGAAGCTTGATATGCTGCCATGAAGTAGTGGAGTCATTTTTCAGTGGGCATTATTTCCATATTAATATACTGCTGGAGAATGTTTCTTCTGCATTCAGGATGTGATCTACGGATCACCCATTCTCTAAAAAGAATTAAGGCCCTATTATCCAGGCAGTCAATTGAAGTTGATTGATGTCAGGGTGTATCAAACATCCCTGTTCTTGTGTGAGTAGATCCAGTCTGTGAGGAAGCTAGTGGTAATTGTCCCTGGTGATTTCCAAAAGTAGGGAGAACCGTCGTTGTCTGAGCCAGAAAAGAGTCACCACAATTATCTTGGGAGATTCCTTTTGAATCTTCAGAAGTACCCTTTTTATTAGTGGAAAGAGTGAAAAACATACAGGAACATTCCTGTCCAAGGAAAATAAAAGACATCTGTTTTTCATCCCTTCTTGCATGGAGTACTGGAAAAGAATCTTGCCAATTGAGTTTTTCAGTGACTAGATGGAATAAATCTTGGAAGGACCCCTGATCTTGTTCTCATTCATTAGGGTCTTCCCTGGTCCTGCTCAGCTTCTCTGTCACACAGTTTTGCTCTGGCAGAACATAGGATACCTGTAGAGTCAGATTGTGCTGTGAAGCTAAATCTCAAGCTAACATGGCTAGTCTGTAAAACAGGTATGACCTTTTTTTCCCTTTGCTTGTTAATATACAATATTACTGTGGTATTGTCTGTAACCACATGAAGAGGTCCTGGTGACCAAAGATGGTTCAGAGAGTTGAGTGCCCTGATCAGGACAAGCACCTCCTTGTTATTTATGTGTTTGCATCTGTCCTTGGTGTATCACACCCTCTAGCTTTTTTTTCCATCCTGAAGCTGCTCCTCAAGCAAGTTCTGAAGTGTCTGTGGTAACTGGCTAGTTTAGATCAGGGAGTGAGAAGTGGCAACCTGGATTTAAGGATATCTATTGTCTCCACCAAAATATTTTTCCTCTGACAAACTCCAGCACTGGGATTTGAAATGATAAAATGGTATTGATGCTGGGATAAAAGAGATTTCAGATACCACTGTATCTTTTTCATGTGTAGTCTTTCCAGGGGTATCATGAAAATCATAGACGCCATGAGACACCCAAATCTTGAGGTATTGCCATGCAGTGACTAAAGTCCGAGTGAAAAACCTTAGAATTAGATCTAGATAAAGATCTATTTTTCCCGTGGGAAAAAAGCTCTTTGAACTAAGGAGTCTAGTTCATATGCCAGGAATACAATCCTACGTGAAGGAGTCAAGAAAGACTTTTGAATGTTCTCTTGGAGCCTTAGGATGTGTAAGTGATCTCTCACCCAACAGAGTGATTCCTGAAATTTTGAAAAACATTCTGCAAAGATAAGCAAGTCATCTAAATATGGAAAATGTGGATACCCTTCTGCTTGGAGTGAGCTATAACTGGAGTGAGACACTTTGTGAACACCCTTGGTGCAGTGGATAGTCCAAATGGCAAGACAGATAACTGATAATGTGGTCTAGACCCACAAACCTTAAGAAATGTATGAAGTCTGAATGATAGGGATGCAACAATAAGTATCTTTTAAGTGTAGTGTTGGCAGGAAAATTGAAAGAGGAAGATGAGATGACAAGTTGCGAAATTACATCATTCTGAATTCAGGCACTATTGCAAATAGGTTTAGGAAAGAAAGATCCAGCACTGGTATCCAAGCATTTTCTTTCTTCAGCACTAGGAACACCCTTGAATAAAACCCCTTCCCCACCTGGGAAGAATGAATTGGTTCTATGGCTGCTTGGGACAACATGTAATGAAGACCCAGTGGAAAACAAAGAGCCTGATCTGGAGGATGAGGAATGACCTCTTAGAAAGGAGGAATTTCCTCCCACAGCCATCTGTAACCTTGATGAATGATTTTTCAGACTCCATTTGTCTGAAACAATCTGCTGCCAAAGAAAAAAAAAAGGATTCCAGACTTTCTAGAAGGAAAAAAAAAAGGAACCAGGGTGTGAGGGGGGGTCACAAGGTCACTTAAATAATCATTCAGACTTGCTGGACTGTCCTTCATTTTGTGAGGTTTGAGACTTCTTTTTGGAACCCCTTTGCCATTTCTACTTCAATGTCTTTTTACCTGTATTTTGTTGAAACTGGTTATTTATTTATTTATTGCCAAAATGATTGAGGAGATAGAAAATCCCTTGGAAAAAATGGAAAAGTAAGGTTGAAAAATCAGATTGCACCTTATATGACACCTTCTACCTTCTGATCACCGCTGCAGCAGAGGGGCCAAACAATAAATCTCTATCCAAAGAAGAATTTACAATCTCATTTTTAATATAATCAGGGAAGTTCTGAGGATGCACTCATGCAAGCCTCCTGAAAACAGTACCAGTGGCCATAGCCTTGGAAAAAATTATCTAAAGAGTCAAATGCAAACTGCAAATGAGTATTGACTTGTGGAATCCAAGAAATTAAATTATCTGAAGAAGATTTTCCTCACAAATAAAAACATCAGATAAAACATTCCTCATACTTTTGCAGTTTATCAGAGCAAACTTTAACATTTGAGCCAGACAATCAAAATTCTAAAAATCAAAGTGCACATGTAGTGTGGCTAAAAGAAAGTCATTACATGCAGACAAGCTTAGAGCAGCTACATTAGTCTAGTAAATACCTATGAATCTTTCAACCTATGACCAAAAACTAGTCGTGTAGCATAGAGTGTACTGACAGCAGAAAGGAGGAGAGTAACAGTAGTGGGAACAGTGACACACATATTGGGAAGATTTGTCCGCAAAGGCCTGCAGAACGAACGAGGTGGCATTTTGATGGTTGAACTGTGAGTTGAAGTACCTGAGCTAGTAGAACATGCTTTGGCACTACCTATACTATGTTAGGATTGTGATTTTATTGTCACCATCTTTTAACATTGACACCATAATGCTCAAACCTGTTGCTTGCTACCTTTACAAGTTCACATTAGTAGGTGTGTGAAGCAGGATAATGGTTTACACCCCTGACACAGGAGTTCTGCTGGGGAGAAAGGCAGCAGTCCCTGAGAAATCACTGGCTCAGGAGTTACTATTCCTCACAGGCATCTTGCCTTTTGATGAGTACTGCCCTTGAGAAGTTTCAAGGTATGTCCATGAGTAACTTCCCTTTGGCTAAGCTTGTGATCAGGAATGCAGGATTTGTAATGCAGTGTAGCAGTGTCGAGTTGACAGAACAAATTAAGTAAACCACCCAGGAATAGAAACTTTGAATGTTATTCATGTTCTTGCCTCATACCCAATCTGAGAGAGTAAAACTTAGTGGTTTACACACCCCTTTTAATGTTCAGATATCTGCTTTTGGTGAAACATTATGAATTATGCCACTTCAGAATTCTGGTTGCGATAATATGTAAGTACCCCAAAATCTTGCTTTTCCTATGAATAAATATGAAAATTAAAGCCTGTATATTGATGACTTTGAAAGGCAAAAGAAGTTTACATGATGGCAGCTTGGGTTCAAAGACTAATGTTCAATGCATTAATGATAAACACTCAGAAGTGTGATTACTGTGGAGTGAACTGACAGGGAGGCAGCAATTATTGAAACTAGCTGTTTTACTACTAAAGCAGTCATGAATATAACAAAACATTCCAGATATCCCATGTCATGAACTGCTCCCCAAAATCTTACTACTCATATATATTAATTCTGAAATCACTGTACTTCGGTACAATTCTCAAAGTTATTTATTTGATGTTTAAACAAAAAAGAAACAAATCACAATTTTCTAATTGCTCACTAGTTATCAATTAGAAATGACTCACAGGTAAGCCTGACACCTGTCTTTATAATACATGTTGTTGTTGTTGTTGTTTGTCTTTTTGGCTTTTCCCGGTTAGGGGTCGCCACAGCGGAACTCTGGTCCGCTAATGATTGACAGTAGATTTTTGTGTGTTATAAGCTAAGACATGCATTACTACATTACAAATAGGCAGATTTAGTTATGCATAAGGAACCTATCAAGGAGTACAATGGGGGGGTATTGTCATGTAATTGCTATCTAGAATATGGCATGGCCATGTGTGGCTTCATATTCAGTCTGTTCATGTTGAGTCACCCTCAGGATACAACGTGTGGGGACCAAATAAGCTGTACTGACACAAGTACTACTGAGGTCTGTGACATCAGCCACTGTAGCATGTGTACAGTCTACATTATAAAACACCCTCAATGCAAATATCCTTACTTACTGGTGTCTCAGAAACGAATAGAACCAATGAGCTCAGTCTATATAGGTAAGTGCTTCGATGGCTGATGCATTTCATTTCCTTTTATTAAGCCCCTCACTAACCAGCACTCATTGTTTTTTGGCAGTCCTATGTCATCATAAACATACAAACATGAGCATACATGTGTGGATACACCAAACACACACACACACCAAGATGCACAAACATGTACACACACACACACACACACACACACACACACACACCCATGCCCATCACTTTTTAAGAAAATTTCATTTTGCCAAGGTGGACAGGAAGCCCAGCTTGTAGTGTTTTACAGGTTACTTCTCTCCTCGTGTTGTGTTCAGTACCCTTTGTCTAAGCAGCAGTAGTTGGCACACAACAAAACTGCATATGAGCTCCTAATGCAGTCTGTATGCATTCTGTAGCACTTCTGTGTATGGACTGCTTGTTCAATGCACACTTCTCTATAAGTTTTCATCAGATGTGACAGCAATACTGGCAGCAGGACTCTAAGGTTAACCATATAGTGCAGCCTACATTATCAAACACTCATGAGTTTAGTGACCAATGTGAAGCCATCTTTAGGGCTTTCTTATTTATGTTAATACAATATTTTTTTGTAATAGCTATATTTTATTTGTTTCAACTTTCCTTATTCCTTCTGTCCTTTACAATCATCTAGTAAAGCAGACTCATGAATATTTACTTAACTATTGTTTATTTCTTGACAAGAAGAGCAGGTGCATTTAAATTTAGGTATGAACTATGTCAAAACCAAAATAATGTTATATTGGGATTCATACTGATCCCTCATGGCATTTTCTGCAAAAGAAGAAATCAACAAACATACTTAATCAAAAGTGCTGTTCACCGAAGCAGCACTTTCGGATAAGTATGCTCTTGTGCCATTCGCACTACGGTGTGGATAAGGGAAAATTCCGTTTTCCCCACTGTAGTACAACCTCAGAGTAAGAATATTAAAGTAGGGGATGTGGGGGGCACAGCCCCCACATGGGGGGTGCAGGGGGGCACAGCTCCCCTGCATAAAAGTAGATTTCATTTATTTATTTATTTATTTTTTGTAACACACTTTAATGAAAGCACTTTTTTGGTGAAAGCACTTTTGGTAAAGTGTGTTCGGTTATTGTGGATTCGGGATGTTGAAGTTTCATTCAACAGTCCTAGATCCGTTATATTACAGAGTAAGAAGACATCACATGTGTGATACTTTATTAGTATTCTAATGGCATGGCCATTTGTGGCTTCATATTCAGTCTGTTCATGTTGAGTCACCCTCAGGATACAACGCGTGGGGACCAAATAAGCTGTACTGACACAAGTACTAATGAGGACTGAAGTTTCATTCAACAGTCCTAGATCCGTTATATTACAGAGTAAGAAGACATCACATGTGTGATACTAATAAAGTATCACAAATTAACAGATTTTATATATGATGAAACTTAATAATTGTATTTGTTCACAAGTGTAACTATATATATATGTATTAAGTTAATTGTTAATGCACATCATGCAGCTATACATATACACAGCAGTTGCAAACATACAGCTGTGCACTCTGTAGTAAAAGTTGAACTTGATAGGCTTGGAGAAATACAATGAGCTATAGCCATTATATGTAAGAGACAATGTTCCCTGGGATCTACAAATAAATATTACATTTGGCATAGATGAAAACATCACAATGATAACATTTATACCTAGTGGGAAAGATGATAAAATCAACAAGCAAAGGAGAGTACTGTTGCTGGAATTAAATTCATCCTCAAGTCTTGGTGAGTATGTTCATGAGGTAGACCCTGTTTTCCCAAATTCTCACCAAGATGACACTGAAATATAGATGGTATTTTATAAAGTATATACCACGGACAGAAGCAGGTTAAAAAATAAAAAAGACAGCTGACGCCAAAAGTCCCAGGGAAAAACATGTCCAATCTTGGTAGGTACACTGGTGCCAGGACTGGAAAAAATGACAGTGTTGAAACCCAAGACATGGAAGCATTTTTACAGTGAGGTTAGACCAGGCACAGGAGGAGGATACCCCCCCCCCCATTGTAGAGGGAAGTAGTAGTCCACAAAAATCACATAAACTGACATGCCATACAAGAGCCATAGATATGACAGAGTGAACTACTGAGGATAAGAAAGAAATTATGAATGGTTACTACTATGCAAGATGCCCAGAATTTCTAGATAGAAGATATTCCAAAAAATTAAGAGAGAAAATAGAGGAAAGAAAATACTTGGGCAAGAAAAAAACAGTTAAAGGCTTTAAATGTAAATTTGTGTTCATCAATACAAAAGATTCATAAAAAAACACTATATAGACCAAGAAACCTTGGGCTGTTTGGAAAAAAAGTGAGCGAGGAAGTCAGAAATATAAAGAACAAAACCGAGAGATTTTTGAAGGGTATAAAAAAGAAACATGAACATGGGAAAGAAAGAGAAACTGGATATGGTATAATATTTATGCAAAGGAGAAGCCAAACTAATAACTACACAAAAGGCACCTCCAGAGATATTTGAAGAAAAATATAGGCAAGGGGATACAGATAAAGAAAATTTCACAATACAAAAAATAAGGCCACAAAGGGGAATGTAGAGCAGAAGATTAGTAAAGTATAATTAAAAAAAGTAGAAGCTGGAGTTATGGAATACCTGCAAAGTGAAGGATTTAGTGTAGTAAGTCTAACACAGGTTATGTCACAGCATGATGGAACAATGAGCACACAAAGTAAGGAGAAACAGGTGGAACAGAAGACATCTGAAAAAGAAATATGGACATGGGATAGAAAAAAGAGATATAATCAGACGCAATATGTATGCAAAGGAGAAAGTAAAACCAATCAATACAAAAAAAAAAAACAGCACCAAAGATATTTAAGGAGAAATACAAGCATAGGCACCCAGATATGAAACATTTCGCAATACAAAAATAAGAAAACAGAGGGGGAAGCAGAAAAGAGGATTAGTAATGGATAAGTTAAAGCTATAGAATGTGAATTTATGGACTGCCTACAAATTGAAGAACTTAGTGTAGAAAATCCAACTCTGGTAACATCACAGTATGTTGGAACAGAGAGTCCCCAAATTAAGATAAAGCAAATGGAATGGGAAGCATGAGTTCACTTGCCACATGGAGACACTCTGCAGCCTTCGGTAGGAAATCAGTGAAAAGGTTCAAATGGAGTTGCACAGCAAGGGGAGGAACAGGAAAAAGTGGTTACTCTTAACACAGTCAATGTTTTGGCAGTGATAGGCCAATGAGTTCCTATATGAAGGAGCAACAGATGAAGCAGGATGTAGCTGTAGAACATATGTCACAGGAAGGTGTTATGGAACTTTCTGTAGAAAGCTTGCAAGAAACAGAGAATAAAGAACGTGCCCTCAATGTAGAAGAAGACAAACTAAGGAAGGAGTTGTTTGATTTAATAGAGATGGACAGACATATTAAGATTGATAAAAAATACATTACAGAAAGTCAATAAGACCCAAAAAGTTAGAAGTGTGATAAACCAAATAAATACAGTCATTAAGACTATTAGCAGAAATTCACAAGATATAACAGAAGTAAATAGGATATATTACTGTGCAGCAAACTTTACTATCAAACCAATTCTTAAGACAAAAATGTAGGGTAATAAGGGATAGGAAGGAAACAAATAAATCACCATCATGGAAGTATGGAATAGGGAAAACTATAACACAATTAAAACAAGAACTGCCACTGTTAGAAGAATATATAAGAAGGAATAGGATCAACAAAATACTTAAAAAGATAGACATGATAAAGGCAATGCACAGTATTAGAACAGATCAGGACCTATCATGCACTATTGTAAATAGAGTAAAGATATGAGCACAGGCAGAAAAAACTTAGAAGATATACATATAAATATAAAGGAAATAAGAATAAGCAATTCATTGATAATCCAAAAAGTTTTATAGAGAACTGCAAAACAAAGCAAAATGAGTAGAAACCACCAAAAAAGAAGACAATGACACATTCTAGAGAAATATCTATGAAAACCCTGTGTAACTTAACCAAGCTGCTGAGTGGACAGAAGAAGTTAAAGGATCAGTATGAATTTCAAATGCACAGGATATGAAATTGGATGAAATAATGGCCAGGCAATTGAAACAAAATTAAGAAAAACTCCTAACTTGAAAACCCTATGCCTAAATGCAGACCTAACTTCTGGCTAAAAATATTAACATTGTTAAAAGATTAGACCTGAGTAAGAATTGCTTATGTGCACACCCCAAACATATGCCACCCTGGTTAACAACAGGAAAAATTATATTCCTCCTTAAAAGTGAACCTGTAAACTATCCTAAAAGCTATAGACCAATAACTTGTCTTCTAACAATACATAAACTATATACTGGAACTGATGTTGACAGAGTTTATAATCATTTAGATGAAAACTCAATAAAAAAAAACAATAAAAAATAATAAATAAATAAAAAAACAAAAAGCAATAGAACAAAAGAGTAACAAAAACGTCATATGGAACAAAGGATCATTTGCTGTTAAATGAAGTCTGAATAATCTAAGTATGGCATGGATAGATTACAAGAAGGCATTTGACAACATCCTACATTCATGAGTAAAGGAGTGCTTACAGATGTGTAAGATACACACTACACTGATCGATTACATTACAGTGACCATGAAAAAACAGCAAAGTACTATGGAGATAAGCCATGATAAAGACAAATTGTTATCCCCAGGATAAAAATTCAAAGGGGATATTCCAGGGTGACTCATTGCCACTGTGACATCTGGACAATAGCCCACCAGACTGCCAACAATAATGTGACATTCCCCACAATCCTGGGTCAGTAACTAAGGAGCTTCAAACCTCATTAACTCCAATGTGAGACTGTCACTTAAATAGGAGTAATATTTTACAATTTCTCCGAAGAGCACAGAACATGCTCTATGATGTGATTGGACTGCATCCTTCTGTCCACCCTTAATGTGACTCCTTATTACACACTTTAGAACAATGTGTCCTAATTTAAAACCTCTGATACACTCACACTTAAATAAATTAAATCTCATACATCCAACTACTTCTGGAAAAGCTTGACACAGATTTCTAGCTGTGTCCCTCTCCCCAAAATAATACAGCAACCTGCTGCCACCAATCAGTGAGCCTATAAGACACTGTCTGGTTCAATTCTCAGCTAGAGCATCTTCTGTGTGGAGACATGTGTGAATGGGCATTCCTTCTTTGAAGGTTGTGCATCAGGGCTGGCAACTCGGCACGTAAAAATCAACTGCCAATCATTAGCGGACCACAGTTCCACTGTGGCGACCCCTAACTGGGAAAAGCCAAAAGACACACACACAGATATTAAAACAAATGATAACAAGTGACCTAAAGCAACCAGGCTTTCAGAGTGGCCCAGGAAGTTATCAAATCAGGTATAAGCATTCTCAAATTACTAAAGAAATCTCTGATTGACCAGCCACAATGTAAGTTAATAAAAATATTTAATAATGAGCAAAATGATTAAAAATATAATACAGTAATTTCCAATAAACAAACAGAACTCAATCTCCAGGAAAATGAAATCAATACTGAAGGACAGACATCCAACATTTAAAAAAACTCTAACTGATTAGTTATAATTTTCCTATCTGACTAAAGACAATGTTCCTGATCTAAAAGCAGGCTTACAGTTCTTGGTGAGTCCTTTTGGGTATTCACTGCACAGTATAACTTTAAACAATTGACAACTGCAACTGGCAACTATAACTGGCTGTTAACTGATAACAACTGTCTTCAACAGGCTCTTTTATAGCCTAACTTAACTGTCACAACTATTCCAGTTCTAATTTTCATTCCATATTTTGAAAATCATTGAACAGCTTTTTATTAAAGTTCCTTCCTGTCTTTCAACCTCTGACAGTAACACATAGCAACTGTCAACATTCTGATCATATCATCTGCAGAGCACCTGATTCTGAGACAGTCTGCATTTAGAATTTTCTTCACAAATATGCAACTTAGAAATATAAAGGAACATTGTTCAAGTCTTTAAAACATTTTGTACAAATAGATTCTAAATCAACATGTAAGAACTTATTTACAATATCATATAATGCACAGGTTATTCTGATATCATGCACAGACCTTCAGCCAGACATGCTAGCACAGATGACAGTGTCTATTTTTTCACAGTCACCACCGCTCTTTTGTCTTGCCCTTAACCTATTAAGCTGTCTACTTAATGGATTCATTCATGATAACAATTTGGTGCCTAGACAGCACCAAAATGCAAAGACTTCTCATCATTTTTGTGGATGATTTAAACCTTCATAGTTCATCAGATGAGGAGCTGAAAGCACAACTGGAAGTGGTCACAACTATCTCAGATGATATAAAAATGTCATCCGATCTTGATAAATGTGCACAAACAACCTTTAAAGCAGGAAAGCTGCAGCACTGAGAAAATATCAGTCTAGAACAGGATTGTGATCTAAAGGAACTTGACCAGAAGGGAGTGTATAAATATTAAGGAACTGATGAAGGAACGGCAATAAAACATGAACAAATGTGAACAAAACTTAGTAAAGATATTTTAGAAGACAAAAATTAATACTGAAAACAGGCTATAAATCAATTTGCTCTTCCTGTTCTTACTTACAGTTTTGGGGTGGTTGACTGTCCCCAAAAGATATAGGATCATTCAGAGAGGGAAACAATAAAAATGATTCATACTTATCAAATCATATATAAAAAACAGTGTATACCAAGATTATATACACCTCGTTCTGAAGGAGGTATAGGTCTCCTCGAAATTGATTGCATGTATAGATCTGAAATCATAGAAAGAACTGCATACACATCTGCTGACCTCATCAGATCCAAACATAGTGAACATTCTGAAAAATGAAGAGAATAAATCTAAGATGACTCCCCCGATTAGTTTATAAGAAAAACATCTGTGTCAAGCAGGAATGAAATCCAAACTGGTAGTAGACAAAAATGAGGCAGTGAGTGAATGTGCTGAAAATCAGAAGAAAGAATGTAAGGAGAAGGATTGGATGAGAAAGCAAGAAATGTGGAAAAGGCACAAATATAGTTGCAAGTACAGAAAAATCCTGAAACAACCTCTTATTGATCAAGATCTGATGCAGGAATGTTTAAGAAGAGACAAATTTAAACCCAACAGATAAAAGGTTAATATTAGTGGCCCAGGGTAGTGGAGTTTGCACATGTTGGTTTACAAAGTCCATTAAAATGTGGGAGAAATAGACAAATGCACATTCTGTACATTTTGTTGCTGGGTGTGATACATTTACGTCAGACTGCCTGTATATTGAAAGGCATAAGAATGCATCAAACCTCTTGCATGCATTGGAAAAATGAGCTACAAAACATTAAATAGAATGGTGAAGTATATAGCACATGTGATTACCCATTACTAACAGTTCAAAAAATGGATGCAAGAAAACCAGATATAATAGTTTATGAAATGAAGACAAAAGTAGCACTGATAACTGAAATTGCTACACACAGTGATTAGTGTCTTGAGAGACACAATGCATAAAATGCCAGGATTTGAAGGCAGAAATGAGGACAAAATGGAAGAAGGATACTCAAGCAATGGGTCTCATAAAAAAAGAATTTACAATTCTATTTAGGTGTGATACCAATACATGTAACTTCGTATGAATTGCAGAAGGAGTAACTTCTGGACACATTGCAAGTGCTATGTAGAGCACATTTGGCTAACATCAAATGATTTTTAATCATACTTTGACTTAGGAATATGTTCCCTTCCTATCATGGTATTAGAAACCCAAAAACTTCACAACTATGACATTTAAATCTATATACAGCAAGTGCAGTGGTATTATATTCCATAAAATAGTGTAATAAAAAATGGAATGCAAAACTTATTTTGGATATTAAAGCTGTATCTTTGGAGATTAGCTGGAGAAGATAAAGTATGTTTCTAGCTATTGGGGAGATCTGGTAGGCAAAAGACTTTCTCTACAAAAACACCCACATTTCTGATAAATGTGTCACTTTGTAGGAGTGTATCATTGTTTTGGTCTAAGGTGAAAATACTGAAAATATTATGTTTACTAAAATGGGTTGTACTATGTATTTTTGCATTTACTTTCTGTCACTGTTCTTATACTTTTAGTATAGTCAAAATCTAACTGCAGTGTGTATCACTGGATGATCAAATGATAATATTTAGTTTACAGTCATCTACAAATTTAGACAACCATTGATCTGGGGTAATAGCTTGAAAAACCACAGAAGAAAATGTTAAAAGATGAGACGATCCAACTTGGATCCTGAGGGGCTACACTAGTAACACTTTTAGACAGAAAGGAGGCACCAGCAACTCTCATTACAAAGTTTCTACTGGTCAGCCAATTTGCTTTCCGACACTTATTTTAAGGATACATGTGCAATTCAAGAAGTTTGTCAATGATAACTGCATGAAGCATAGTATCAAAGGTGTTGACCATTTCAAGGTATGCTGTCTGTAAAGCATGACCTTTAATCAATACCTATGACTTTTTTAAGTTATTAACAAATTTGTGGAGATAAGATGCCTTTGACAAAACCAATTTGATTTAGGTCCAGGACTTGAAGGTTCTGAGTATCAGTATTTTGAGAGCAGAGATGATATATTTTATTGCTTAAGATATAAAACTGGTGAAGCTAATAGGGCTGTAATTTCCAGTGTCAGTTGTATTGAAACCTTTGTGCATATGGGTCTATATTATAATCTCGAAATTTTAATAGTTCGAATGACTAAACATCGAACTGTATGCATCAAACTATTAAACAATCAAACCCTGATAAAAATATTTTTAAACCCCCCAAAAAAACTAATGAGTGTAGGCAGGGGGCAAGCCCCCCTGCACCCCCAACACCCCCTGCTACTTAAATATACCAACTCCCATATCGCGCTACAGTGTAGGAAAGGGAAATCTTCCCTTTCCGCACCATACTCCATTGAAGTGCGATCTCGGAGTTAGTATATTTAAGTAGTGGGGGATAGGGGCACAGCCCCCCACGTGGGGCATGCAGGGGCCTTGTCCCCCTCCCTAAACACCCTTTACTTTTTTTTTTATAGGGTCTATTAGAATTTCAATGGTTTAATGTTTCGATCACTAAAGTTCCATCTTTAGTGATTCGAAGCATTAAACCTTCGAAATTCTAATATAGACCCTGTGCATACATATTAAAGTGTCTTGTTTTTAGACATCAGAAATCTAGCCCTTGGAGAACTTAGATTAAAAAGATTAAACAAAGATTTAGGAAGCTCATTCTTGGAACTAGTAATTAGGCAGTCTGAAATATTATCAACACCAATGGACTTGGTGTTTATAGATTTTGTGAAGGTTATGGGGACTTGTTGACTAGTGATCTTAGGTGGTTGCTGGGTCAAAGGAAATTGGGGAACAATTATAGATTTAGGTGGTATGGAATTACCACTGAAATTGTCACCTAGGCTATTAGGTATCTTTCAGAGATCAGAATGATAGAATTGATTGAGTAAGTTCTCTTACTAATTCTAACTTCACAAAATAGTTTATAAAATGAGTTATAATTACTTTTGGTAGCAGTGGCTGGTTTGATTTCGTATTCTAGTTTAATCATCCAAACAGCGCTCTTAAGTTTTTTCTTAGACTGCTTCAGGTTTCTGTTTAGATATATCAAATGTGACCTGCCATATGCACTGTGCAACTTATTCTTGTTGCATAGTTTATTGATATGGGTATCTCACCATAAGAATTTGTTTTTACATTTCCCCATATATTTAGATAGATAGTGACTAACTTGTCTATACAACTATTTAAGTGCAAGGAGAAAGCAGAAGCTTAGAAGGCCACAAAAGTAAGGTGTGGTCTTGTGATAAACAAAAACAAATTCCATTAGAAAATTGAGGAATTGTTGTAGTTTAGTCTTACAAAAGTATGAAATGGAAACTAATTGATAGTCAAGAAGTTTAACAGATACTGCTCCATATACATCCTGCACCTGCTGATGTTGCAATATTAATCGGCATTTGACAAATTGTGTTAAGATAAAACCTTTTGTTTATTCATAGGAATGAAGCACATGTTTATGTTTACCAGATGAATCTGCTAATATATCAAAGAATGTCCTATAATTTCAGTAAGGCAAACAATATTATTGATATATTTACTATTTATCTTTGTAGATTATATTGATTATTTTTGTTTATCAAAATGATTAGTGCATACTTAAGTGCCATGCCATTCATACTATGCGGCACACTGATCTATGCAACAAACATTCAGATCCTTCCATCGTTTATGCAGATTGTTTTCAGTGAAGTATCAATCTTTCAATCCACTTATTTTTTCAATGGCAATGGAAAGCTAAGTTATTAGAAATTCACGAATCTCAACCCAAATGCATACTTCTCCACTGCATCACACAACTTTATCTTATTCAAATAAGCTTCATTAATCAAAACTGCCGTGCAATTTACAATGCAAGTGAAGATGAGCCGAGACAAGTATACCAATAGTTTATTTAATTGTAAATGTACTCTAGCAATGTATTAATTTACAAAAAGACTGTGTGTATATGTGTGTCTGTGTGTTTGTGTGTGCGTGTGCATGTGTTTGTGCATGTGTGTGTGTGTGTGTGTGTGTGTGTGTGTGTGTGTGTGTGTGTGGTAACTGAGTAGATGTGAAGGAAAAATGCCCAAATCCATCTTATCTGATAACTTTGGAATGCTGTCTGTTCTTCATATGGATCTCTGGTACAGTTGCCTTAGCGATATGAGTTCTGTTAAAGATATAACAGCCGACCAGCTTCCAAAGCATCAGGGCACCTTTGACATGCCCAAAAAGTCAAGCAACTCAAGCTGAGCTAAGCTGACTAAAAGACAAGCTTTTACATGAAACCCTTTACATCTTTACTACCGCCAAAGAGTACTTTCTTCTAAGGTGTTCAAAGATTAACAGTCAGCTTGTGTTTACCTTTGCTGGACAAATAAGCTTCCTTAGGGGAAAACAAACTTCTATTGTCTTAATTTTGCTGATGTTTTATTACTTTCCTCTTAGGGGAAAGTTATATTAAAGTCCGGAGGGCTGTGTTTTAATGGACTATTTTGATTAAGACTTAAACATTCATTTAAACAGAATGCTTGTTTTTTTCTGTCATTTTAAAAGTGGTGCAAGGTAACCCAAAACATTTTTCTGTGAAGAAATTATGTTTACTCTACTTTTCTGTGGCCTGCTTTGTGTTTTATAGAGCTTCTTTTACTATGTTTTTCTGTCAAAAAAAGTAACTGTTTTGGACTGGTAGTATTTACTGACAATTGCTAATTGTCTGCTGAGGCAACATTTTCTGCCTGATGATGAAGCAGAATACCAGTCCCATGGTCATTCCTTCTTTCAGCCACAAAAAGAAAAAAAATAAGTAAACAGCCTTTGCCACCACAACAAGCTAGCAATTTACTTAAGCCACAGTGGGTGACTATGTTGTGGACATTTGTTATACCTCAGGCCACTCATTTTTCACCCTGGAGCCCAATGATGTAGCATCTATTGCCACAACTGACCAAGACTTAGCCATGCCCTCTGCAGCTGTTGGTGTCCCCTCAATGGGAAAAGGACAGTGACTCTTGTTAGTTTTGGAGGAGGAACCAGGAAAGGTTTCCTTGTTGTGTTAGAATGCTGTGCCCATTCCTGAGGAAGCTGCTAATACCATTACTAACATGACTGGCCCCATTTTTCTTGTCAAACAGAAACAGAGAAACGAGCATGTATCTTCTCCTCCTCATTTCTTTTTTTGGATGGGAACAGTTTATTGTATCTGGTTCAAGGTTTATTTCAGGATATTGATCCTTCCTGAAAAGTAGTTTCTGGCAAAATAAATAGGGATTCATGTTTTCCTGAAGAAATTCAAAATGCTGAATCTGAAAAAGAAGACACAGGGATGGTTACAGGATTTTTTCCTCTGATTGCTGATTCAGACTCAGAAGGGATCTTAGATTCTGATACTGTCTGTGGTAGTTTCACTTTCTCTGAGACTATTTCTAGAATGTACCAGTGTTTTTGGTGGGAGAACACTATAGTTTCTCAGTCCTTAAGAAAATACTGAATTGTCACAGAAGGAGTTTCAAGAACCTACACCTATCCTCCTGTTAGCTGCCCAAAAAAAGGCAGATAGGATATATAACGTTCCTCAGTCTTTTCAAGTTTTATGCACTATTCCCATACTTGACCCAACAGATTCTTTCAGTGCTGCTAAGTACTTAGTTAATTCCAATCATACTCTTTCTGATAAGGATGGGAAAATTATTGCTCAGTTTGGGAAAAAGCGTATTTTCTGCAATTTGGATTTTCAGAATTTTGAATTGTCAGGCTCATATGTTAATGTTTGGTCTGACAAATTGTGAAAGCATGAGGAATACTTTCTCAGCTGTTTCTTCTTGTGAGGAAAATACTGCTTTAAATGACTTAGTTTTTTTCTACTGTGCAGGCCACTGCTTATTTTTAAAGTGTGTGTATGACTCAGTTGATAGTTCTTCCAGGGCTAAGGCCAATAGTACTGTTTTTAGGAGGTTTGCATAGCTGCATTCTCAAAACCTCCCTGATGATGTTAAAAATGAGATTTCAAATTCTCCCTTGCATGGAGATTTAGTGTTTGGCTCCTGTGCTGCAGATGGGATCAAAAAGTATGATGACAGTGATAAGCTGATCCACAAAATCTCCAAAATAGTTCAGCCTTCCTTTTCTAAATTGTCCAAGGGATTTCTACCTCCTCATTCAGTGTTGTCAAAAACAGAATAAACAGTCTCAAGAAAATACAGATAAATAGACATTTAAGAAGAAATGGCAAAAGGTTCCAAAAAGAAGTCTCAAATCTCCCAAATCCAAGGAGAGTCCAACAAATCTAAATGACTATTCAAGAGATCTTGAGAGCTCCTCCCACCCATGCCCCTTTTATCTTCCAGAAAGTCAGAATTTCAATTTTTTTTCTTTGATAACAGATTAGACAAATGGGTTCTGAAAATCATTCATCAAGGTTATAGATGGCAGTGGGAGGAAATTCCTTCTTTCCTGGGGGTCATTCTTTATCCTACAGACTAGACACTTTTGTTTTCTCCATTTCTTCATCCCATGCTCTCATAAGAAGCAATAGAACTAGTTCATCCTTCTCAGGTGGGGAAGGAGTTTTACTCAAGGATGATCCTAGTGCCAAAGAAAGAAAAATCTTGGAGACCGGTTTGTATATTTTTTCCTAAACTTATTTGTGATAGTGCCTACATTCAAAATGATGTCACTTCACAACCTGTTACTTCTTCTTCCTCTTTCAAGTTTCCTTGTAAAACTATACTTAAAAGATGTTTGTCAATGCATCACTATTCATCAAGACTTCAGATGTTTCTTAAGTTTTTTTTGTCTGGATCATATTGTCAGTTCTCTCCCTTACCCTCTGTACTATCCACTGCACCAAGTGTATTCACAAAATATAGCTCCAATTATAGCTCATTGCAGGCATTTTCCATATTTAGATGACTTGCTTATCTTTGCAGAGTCTTTTTTAAAGTGTCAGGAATCTCTCTTTTGGGTGAGGGCTCCCTTACCTAAACTGGAATTCCAAGAGAACATTCAAAACTCTTTCTTAACTCCTTCACACAGGATTGTGTTCCTGGAATGTTGACTAGACAGAGGGAAAAATAGATCTCTAGCTAGATACATTTCTAAGGTATTCTTGAATCATTGTGAGGGGATACCTAAGGATTTTGCGTCTCATAGCATGTATAATTCTCATGATACCCCTAGCAAGTCTCCACATGAGAAAGATGCAGTGGTATCTGAAATCTCTTCGGTCCCAGCACTAATACTCTTTATCTTTTCAAATCCCAGTGCTGGAGTTTGTCAGAAAAGAAATCTTTTGGTGGAGACAGCAGAAGTACTTAAATCTTGTAACCTCCTATGATCCTATTATCTAAGTCTCCCCTTCTCCCTCCCTGCTCTGAAACAGTCACTACAAAGGCTTTGGACTTTGCTTGGGAGCAGTATCTGATAAAAGTGCAGGTGGTGCAGGATACTAAGGATGGATGCAAGCACAAAATTATCACGGAAATACTTGCCCTGATCAAGGCACTCAACTCTCTGAACTATCTTTGGTCTCTGGGACCTCTTCAAATAGTTACAGATAGTACTACAGTCATGTAGTGGTACATCAACATGCAAGGGGGAACGAGGTTGTATCTCCTTTACAGACTAACCATGTTAGCTTGGGATACAGCTTCACAGCACAATCTCACTCTACTGGCAGCCTACAAAATGTCAGAGCAAATTTTATGTGGGAGACAAGCTGAGCAGGACCAAATCAGACCCTCAACTGTGGTTCTTCCTTCTTTTGGTAACTACCAGTGGCAATTATGACAACATCCTTAGAGCCTGGGTCTACTTGCATCAGGACTGGGTGTTGTGTCAAATAACTTCAGCTGACTGCCTGGATGATAGAATCTTAGTTCTTTTTAGACACTTGTTTATTGACTATGTGCACCCTGTACTAATGGAGGCAAGAAAGCCTGCTAATAGAAAATCATATATTGCAAATGGAAAAGGTTTTCTATTAGGTGCCAATAACATTACCCGCACCCATTTTGGGCTAGTTGTTCTCTTGTTCCACAATATTTGTGTATTATTATCCTGTGGCCTTCCTTATTCCTCTATCAAGCTACATGTATCAGCCATTTCAGCATGTCTACCCATGAATCCTACTCTTACAATGCAGTTCCATGTCAAAATGTTCTTGAAAGGGGTTTTGCATAAGAGGCATCTGAGAACATCATTAGCCCTCTTTAGGATCTCAATTTAGTATTAAAGAAGCTAATGCATACTCCATTTGAACCAGCTGATCTATCTGACTTGACATTCTTAACATGGAAAACAATTTTACTGATTGCTCTGACTTCTGAAAAACGGTTTTGGGGTTTCATGCTCTTATGGTGCATCAACATTATCTCATTTTCCATAGGGACAGGGTATGTTTGAAAACTAATTATATTATTATGGTTAAAGTGGTATGTGAGTTTACTTTAAGCCAAATATCCATCTGCCTGTTTTCTTTCGTGAACCTAAAAAATTAGGGAAAAAAGATACTCCATGCCTTTGATATATGCAGACAACTCAGGTGCTATCTTGACAGAATTAAATCAAAATCAACAACTGATCTTCAGATCAATTGTTGATTTCTTGTGAAGGTAAGAAGAAGGGACAACCTGTGTCAAAATAGACTGTTTCCAAATGGTAGCTTAAGGCTATTAACTTTTGTTATACTCACCATAAAAAACTATTCTAGGCAGGGTCAAGGCCCACTCTACCAGGCCTTGGCTTCATCTGTGATTTTTGGTAAAGGGTTGGTTTTAGAAGTATTCTAGAAGTCTGCTACTTGGTCCTCTGTAGATACCTTTAAAAAGCACTTTAAGTTTGATTCCTTTTCTGGGTCCAGATCCAGCATTACTATGACAATTTTCCAGGGGATCTTTGACTCTTCTCTTTCAACATTCGAAATGTAGTTAGCTAAGGTAATCTTCCCATATAGCTAAAACTGTTGCATCAGTGATAAGTAATATGAACTTGAAACAGTTGTGTCAGTAAAACATATCATAATTACAGTCCATTAATAACACTCCCATTCAGGTAGAATCCAGTACTAAACTCTTAGGCGTAACCATTGATGATCAGCTTAAATTTGACTTGCATGTTAATATCTGTATCAAAAAGGCACATTCAAAACTAGGGCTCCTTTACCGTAATAAGAAATTCCTTACCTCTGAAACCAAGATTACTCTCTTACCTACCTTCTACCCAGTCTAATGTGCAATTCTCAAATTCTCGCAAATCTTAACTCAGCACTCTTGACCAAACTCAAATCTACCTACAACAAGATAGCTAGATTTGCTGCCCAACAAACCTACAAATCCCATCACTGTCTCTCACTAAAACACCTAAACTGGCTTGAATTACCCCACCAGCTTCTTCTCTCTCAGCTCCAGATGATCCATTCTATCCTGTACCAGTCTTCCTACTGCCCAGCACTATCCCCTCTCATCTCCCATTATTCTCTCTCCAGACATCTCTGAAGCTCTAACCAAGACATACTACAAATCTGCAAACTCAAGTCTAAATTTGGATGCAACATGTACAGCTGTCACCCCACTATTGCCTGTAATAGGCTCCCACTAGAAATCAAGACCCTTACACATCCTAAACAATTTAAGACAGCCACCAAAGAGCACTTTAAAAATCACTGGTCCTGCCACTGCACTCTCCCTCCTTAACACCCCCTACTTCTCATACCTTAATCCGCTTTCTGCCCTTAACTCAGTCTTCTCACTAGCTCTCTCTAATCTTCCTTGACTACTCTTTCTACTGTCTTCTAAAATATATTAAGCAAATTGCCTCAGAGAAACATTGTATTGTAATTGTCTTGCTTTCATGCAACTACATCATGATAAAACTGGGTTTTTTTAACCACTTACCCCAAAAACTATCCTCATCTTAATGACATATTTTTTTATACATCTTGAAATAGTTATGCTGTATTCCTGATTACTGACACTGTATAACATTGTATTGCTACTTAATACCTTGTAATAATCATGTAACATTGCTGTTTAATGCTAATTTATAATGAAAATTGTATAATATGTTGGAGCTTTTCTCCCCGGGCCTCCGCTGAAAAAGGGCTCTTCAGCTCAGTCGGACAATCCCGGTCAACAAAATGTAAAATAAATAAATAAAATAAAAAATGTTTGAATGATCACTGCTGCTATACATGCTCCATCCCTCCATCCCCCTTGTTTTTAGTGTGTTTTTTATGCCAGGATGTGGATGTTCATTTTTTGTTGCTCCTAGCATTGTCCTTTCAGGACTCAGCCCCCCTCTCTCTGCTGACTGAATGCCCTGAAGGGATTTGTGTCCAAACGTGTATTTTAATCAGCTCAGCTCGAGTTGCTAGACATTTTGGGTGCATAGAACATGTCATGAAGCTTTGTAAGCTGTCCAGCTGTTATATCATTGGCAGGATATAACCCTAGTAGCTAAAGCTACTGCAGGAGTAATCTTTTGAACATCTACTGTTATGGTAAGTTTTACATACAAATCTGTACTTTTTGCTACTGTTTTAGAGATAGCATTAATTTTCTCCTTTTTTATTGTGCATTATTCATTTTGCATACATGAAAAAGAAATTAAAGTAAAGTTTATATATGACCACATGATAAAATAGCATTTAAGAGCCTAAATCCTATAGTTCACATTCTTAAATCAAAAATCATTAAAAAAATGCTGCATATCTTTATCACTTTGGCACAAAAATGCAGTGTAGCTTCCGAACATTTGAAACCAAAAATGTAGCACAGGTTCTCAACTCCACCTGAATTAGCATTACATATTGGTATTTTTTCTCCTGAATTTTTGCTTGCTTTTTGCTATATTTCAACAGCGATTAATATTTTACTTTTCATTTCTTCAGGATTTTCATTTGCATTTTTGGTTTTAACATTATAGATATGTTATTTTTGTAACTGTATAGACATCCTTAAAGAACAACCTTTATGACAATTAAATGTTATAACTCAATCTAAAATACAATGTAGAAAAGTGACACTGTTTTGAAGGAGGCATATTTAATGGAGCATACCTGTTTCATTGAAAAAAATATGTTTAGTAAGTTTGTCTTTTAAGCTGCCTTGTACCTACTGATCCTTTTTTTCAGGGGATTGCCCCCCTTTAATTCCCCTAGATGGAATGGGGTGGGTATTGCCCTCACATCTACTCACTTAAAAAAAAATTCCAGGTTTGAACAGCAGTGAAGAAAAAGAGGTGTTCCATATTAATGGATTTTGAATGATTTGTGTTTTGTTTAAAACATAGCTTCCAACATAAGCAAAATATATCTTTGATATATGTTTAATTGTGAATTCTATCAGTCTGTTGATACAACTTTAAATAGGGGTGCTTTACTGGCAGGACAACTAACATTGCTGCTAGACATAACACAGTTTACTGGTTTTGTTTCTGTTAGATGTATGCTCCTTAAAGGGTCTACATATGTTCCATGTGTTTGAATAGGATTAAATCAATGTCT
Organism: Protopterus annectens; assembly: GCF_019279795.1. NCBI lineage: Eukaryota > Metazoa > Chordata > Ceratodontiformes > Protopteridae > Protopterus > Protopterus annectens. Next base: position 1,431,805,773 of record NC_056737.1, read on the forward strand.
AGTTTCCAGTCAAGACAAAAACCCATATAGGTAGGTGAATTGGCAATCCTGTGCATGTGTGTGTGTGTGTGTGTGTGTGTGTGTGTGTGTGTGTGTGTGTGTGTGTGTGTGTGTGTGCATGTATATTTCCATACAGTTGTTTGTGTTTATGTATGTGTGTGTTGTATGTATGTGCACGTGTGTATCCTGTGCATAACTCTCAACATCTCATTTTAAATATCGCTCTTCTAAACTTAGAACATTGCTAGAATAAAAGGTTTTGTGTTACCATACATTTTCTGAAGGATATGAAGTTTGAAACTCAAATGTCTGTCAATATTTAGTGCATTCAATTGCCACTGACTTGGCAGAAAAATGCCCCAAACATTTTGTGAGGGTCAAACCAAAAATATTAGGTAAAAATCTAGACAGTTTTCGAAAATTTGGACAGTTGAGAGGTATGATACTGTGATGTGCTGGCATTCCATCTAGTACACCTTCTCTGCAATTTGTTTGGGATAGGGTCATCTACCCCAAAGTATCATAAAAGAAATAAATTAACTTTACATATTTCTATTTGTTTCCTTCACTATGTTTGCACTATTTGTCTTCTAAGACAGAAGAGAGTTCCTCCTGTTCTGAATAGACAGCTATAATTTATTTACAGGTACATATTAAAACTTCTACCCTCATAAGCTAATGATTACCACTCAAACAATTTTAATCTTGTCACATAATGAGAAACAGAATGTTACAGCATAACATGGGATCATAGCAAGTTACTAGGCTACTAGCCCAGAGGCCCTTATATGCCTAGCCAGTAAATTAGCCCTTGTTCCCACAAGTCAGCACCTGATGCCCCTGTCCAGCAGGAACACAGGTGGAATCCCAGGGGTGTATTTTCTGTTTCCCATCCAGTTATCCAGGTTCCTCTTAAAGAGGGATAATGAAGTATTTGGGTCTATATTACATCACTGAAATGCAATTTCGGTGAACACCCATATATCAGCACCTAATCAGCAAAGAGATTTGCTGAATTTATTCATGGCAAAGACGTAGTTAGCCAACAACAGGACTTTGCCTTTTTCACAACTGTAGTGTGACGTCTGAGTTGGTATATATAGCTGGGGGGTGAAGCCCCCACTTGGGGGTGTGGGGGTTGAAGCCCCCAACTTAGGTGTGCTTGATTCCATGGAAATATTGGTAAGTTGTGGTGTGGGCAAGTATCTACTTGCCATTATTAAATTCAGTGAATTGCTTTGCTGATTGGGTGTTCCCTGAAATTGCATTTCAGTGACATAATATAGACCTAAGTACTCTGCTTGACATAGAAAGGGAGTCTATTCCACAGATAGGGGAGTCTCTGGGAGACAAATCTGTCCCATCAGCAAGTCCTGCTGATGTTGCACACCAAGTTGAGGTTTTGTGTGTGGGTCACATTAGTGGAGTCTGGCTTGAGGATATGCAGCAGTTTCATCAAGGTGGGGACAGAGATTACTCTGTATGCCAGACATAGATCACCTCTGATGAGTCTGTATGAGATAGAGTAGAGGGACAGGGCTTTTAGCCTATCTGTGTAGGATAGATTTTTGAAGCCCTGGATTCTCCTGGTCAGGAATCTCTATGGCCTCTCCAGCTGCTGCATGTGCTTTGCAAGGTACATGCCAAAAGGGACATTTGACTTGATGAGGGGCCTGATAAGTGAGGAATACAGGGAAGTTATGACTTCATTGTTCCTGGAAGAAATACCCTTACTAATGAGGTGAGCCATGTAGAAAGGTGTCCATACAATGGAGGCAACATGATGGTCAAACGTTAGATTGGTGTCAACATTAGTGCCCAGGTCTCTCCCAACTGCTTGCATGCTTAGGATGTTGTTATTAATGTGATCATTTGTGGAGATGACACTCTCCCCAAAAGGGAAGATGATGCATTTTTTGGCTTTTAGTTTGAGGCCGTGTTTCTAGTACCAGTCATTTTTCTGGGTGACACCCTCTTGCAGTATGTCTACATCACTATGGGTGTTGATCACAGTGCCCAGCTTACAATCATCTGCAAACTTGGTCAGCCATAGACCTCTGGTTTTGGCTTGCATCTCAGAAAAGTATATCCCAAACAGCAGGAGCTCCAACACCAATCCCTGGGGTATGCCGCTCATTACGGGTTTACTACTTGACATAGCTTCCTCTATTTTGACTGAGTGAGTTTTATCAGTGAGCCAGTTAGCTACCCATTTGGTCACATATAGATTTATGCCAAACTGTGATAGTTTATTTATTATGCCCGAGTGGAGAATAGTGTCACAGGCCTTGGCCAGGTCAAGGTAGACAGCTTGCACCATCTTACCTGCATCCATGGCTTTGGTGACTGACTCAAAGAAGTCTACCAAATTTAACAGGCATGATCTCCCCTTGACAAAACCAAACTGTGTCAGATCAAGTGCTTGGAGGTTGCCGATATCCTTGTTTATGTGGTGCATATTAATGCATTCCATGGCCTTCCAAATCAGGCTCGTTAGGCTGATGGATCTATAATTGCCTGGATCAGTAGATTCTCCACCTTTGTGCAGAGGTATGATGGTTGCTGTCCTCCACTCAGCTGGGATGAAACCGGTAGTCAGGATTAGGTTTAATAGGGTGCCTAATGGTGCTGCGAGTTCCTGCCTGAGTTGATGCAGGATGCAGCCTGGGATGTTATCGTGTCTCATGGTAGCTGTGTTTTTAGCCTTAGAGAGGAAGGTAATGACTTGTTCTCTAGAGATAAGGGGTGGTGGGCAGGTGCTGGGGATATCCAGGATTACTGATGCGGGGGCAGAGGGGACAGAGGAGGCTATACCCATGGCATTTGTGTATGTGATGTCCTTAGCCATCAGTTCTGAGCAGACTTGGGTGTTTTCCCTTAGACTGTGGACATATGTGAAGAGGCCTTATGATTGTCTTTAGTAGATGTGGCCAATCTGGACTTGAAGTTAGCTATGGAGGACTTCACTAATTCCCTTATTTGCCTGTTTAGACCAAGGAGAGATTGCTTCTAATTTGGCACCTGTTCTTTCTTGGTCCTGGACAGCAATTTTTTCCCTTTTGTTGTAAAGTTTATTTATAGCTGATGTCCACCAGACAGGTTTACTCTGCCTTGAGGTAAAGAATTTTGTCCTATCAGATATCGCTGAATCCATGCATTTATATAATATTATAGGTTTGGACATTAGTACAAGTTCCTACTGTTGGAGAGGGGGCTGTAAAGCTGTTTAGACCTTCCTTCAGAAGGTTGTAATCAGCTTTCAAGAAGTTATTTTGTTTAACCCTAGCTGGGGGGGGGGGGGGTTCAGGGGAGATGGTGACTTCGAAGGTGACTGCTTTGTGGTCTGATCTTACTAGGGATGATGACACTGCTAGGATACTGTAGTTGTTTCCTGTGCTGGTTGGTATCAAGTTCAAGATGTTGTCACCTCTTGTGGGGATGTCAACCAGCTGGTCCAAGGCATTGTCAATGACGAATTCAAGGAATCTTTGAGCATTTGTGTTCTGGCTTGAGTAGCTCTTCCAATCAATGTTTGGGTAGTTAAAATCACCCAGGATCAGAGTATAAGGTTAAATGTTAATATATTCAAGGAGATCCAGATAGGTGGAGTGGGCATCCTGAGTCAATGATGGAGGCCTGTAGCTAACTATGATTTGAATAGGGGTCTTGTCAACTGTTAACTGCAACTGGAGCATCTCCTGAGCATCATACTGTTTGAGTAGTCTGGAGGCATGTTTATCTTTATTATATATTGAAACACCACCTCATTTGGCTATGCTGCCCTCAGTTTGGAGTCTGTATGTATAAAAGGATGAGTAACCAGGTAAGGCTGGGGTGCTCTCTACAGTTTGAACTAGGTTTCTGTCTCCACAAATGCCAGCATATTCCAGGGGTAAGAATGCTTGCAATGATTGAAGTTTTATGTTGAGACTCCTAGTGTTCAGCAGTATCACCTTTAAATTGCATTTAGATGAGATTCTCATGTTAGTAGTTTTGATATCAAGACATTGCCTAAAAAAGGCACTATGGGGGAGGCAAGACCCTTTACCAGGAGCTTAAAGCCCAAGGGAGACAGATACAGGCCATCTCTGGGAAAGCATCATGGTGTGTCAATCATGTTTTCCCAGCTCGACAGGTACTGGATCACCTTAGACCGATACTATAAACTAAGCCAATTGTTAAAGTCAATCATTTTTGTTTGTATTGAGGTATCATTCTGGGTGACAGTAGAATGCTGCTTAAGGCTAGTAACATACCTGCCTGGAACACATATTCAGTGAGCTCAGTCATGTCTCTCTTCATATAGTCCAGAGAGGAACACCTCAAGTCATTCACACCAACATGTACTATGACAGAGTCATAGCAGTACTTGTTGAGGGACTTGAATGCATGGGTGATGTGGTGGACTGTGGCACCTGACAAACAACTTATTGTGACTTTCTCCTTATCCAGCCTGCTGAGGAAGACATCTGTGTGTCTCATAATGGAGTCTTGTATGATTAATATATTGGGTTTACAGTTAAGCCTTGATGGCTGTGAGACACAGGCATATGGACAACTGTGGAGTTTGCATGTTTTTTTTGTCTAGGACGTCTCTTTTGTTTAGGTATCTTTGTTAAGAACCTCCACATATGTGGGTGCCTGTTTTGTTGGTCTGGCTGATGTTTGAGGTGTGGTGTTTGTGCAGACAGACTTCTCATTGCCAGGTGAACTGGGTTGTGAGGGAGAGAGCATAGACACCAAGTTTTTAATGTAATTACATCTCTCACAAATTGTGTTCCTAGGTGGTAGTAAGAGAAGGTTGTCGGCTTACATGAATCAGTTGATACATTGGCTCAGGATGCCCATATCAACCAGATTTGCAGGAGAAACTGTAGGAAACTGTCTGTCCATATTTGCCAGAATCAGTGAGGGGGATGAGCTAAGTGTGTGCAGGTGGAATGATCTGACGTGTACTAGTAGCTTGTATTTGTACAGAGGCTGTAAAAAAGCTTCACTACGCTAGTAAGGGAAAATTTGAAGCTGGAATACATTGCAATGAGTTAAGTCAGTGCAGCAGTGGTACACAAGGTGCAAACAAATGCAGCCCCATGCAAACACAGGATTTAAATCCCAGAAAAGATGGAAGAATCTAGAAGCTCAAATTACTACCCAATCCTGCTAGCCCGTGCACTTTCAACCAATCACTAGTACTAGTACTAGAGAAGGTCAGGCAGCCCCGTTACTCTCACTAACAGAGAAAGCAGGCCCTTACCAGCACAAGATGGCCACCAGGAAACTCAACAAGCAAAACAACCAGGCCTGTGTACCATAAACCTGTATCCAGACTATGCTAATTGACTAGAACACAGCGAACTCCCAGAAAATGCACAGAAAAGTACAGACAGAGCATTCATAAAGAGAAAATACAACTCTTAGTATGAAAAAAGAAGTTTACAGTTAAGTAATTCAGTAAAAATGCAGTTACAGTAATGAAACACTATTTAGCAATGAAAATATAGTTAAAACAGTATAAAACAATACAAGAATACAGTGAAACAGTAAAAAAGGCTTCATAATGCAAAATGTAGTAGATTAGCTGTATGGCACAACTATAAGCGTTAAGAAGTGCAATTTGATCATAGTGTTAGACAGTGGAATTCAGTGATAGTGTTAGATAGTAATTCTTAAGATTTTCACATATAATTTAGGTGTTTGAGCTCATCTAATCTAGTTCTGCTTTACTTTAACTGCCAGGGATAGAGACATACTATAACAGAAAGTGTTGAATGCCTTCAGTGAGTCAGCTATAGTACGACTGCAATGGAAAGTGCACATGACATGACAGCTGTTTATTCACACAGTTAAGACACTCAAATATCAACACGTCACTTGAATTATTTTGTGTTGCCAAGGCTTACTTAATTCCTTCTAATTTGCTAGTAGGAAAATATAATATAAGGTTATTTACCTGGCATTTTAAATAATAATGCATTTTTTTTAATTTAGCAAAATAGAATATAGTAGCAAGAAATGCTCCTATCCTACAAAAAAACAGTTTTGTAAAGAACTATAGCTTCTAAATACCAGTGTTATTAACTCCACACCCTTCACCAACTATTTCTTCCAAAAATAGCTTGCAGTTTTCCAAAGCCTATAGGCATTTTCTCTTTGCAACAAGTAGTGGGAATGTTAAAAATATTTCACTCAGACACCTCCCATGCTGAATCCAAGCAATGACGGCAACTCTCAGTTGTACCCTCTGCAAGCTTTCTCTCACTGATTTTCTATTTTAAAGAAATACCAAGCAAGGAAACTAAAAATGTATTAGTGAATTAAATGCTAGCTTATATACAAGATTTTCCAAATTATACAATTATGTTTTAAAAACGGGATTCTCCTGTGTTGTGAAACTATGTTAGTTAATCAGTCTTTTCTTATCATCTAGAATGTTTCCAGACAAATTCAAACATGCATTCATCATCCTGCTCCCAAATTCTCAGCCCCAAAGGACAGTAACTATTATACATCAGTCTCATTCTATGCCTTCTAACAGTAATATTTGAAAAAGTAGTCTACAAACAGCCATTTAAACACAAATTAGCACAGTATCCTGTGTGATGAGCAACACAGTTTCGGCAACCCTTTCTGTACCATGAATGCTCGCTATTTTGCAACTAACCTTAAGTTTCAATAGTGAAAATGACAGCTAAATTACAGGTGGCCTGTTTATTAGCTTAACAAGGGCCTTTGAAACAGTGAATAATTCTATTTTCCCTAAGACATTTACAAAATCTCGCCTTTGGAAGTAATACTTCTCAGTGGTTTAAAAGATATCTAGAAATCATAACCACCCATGTATTTGCCAATAATTCTCCTCAGACAGTAAAATACTTAATACTGGTGTTCCTCGAGCATCTGTCTTCAGTTATGTCAGCCTTTTCACTCTTTATTACTGATGTAATACAGGACTTGTCAGATCTCAGTGTCATACATTATGCAGACAACCAGCTTACCCACAGCCCTAACTCTACAGCTGCCAAACTCTAGCACATCTTGCAGGCTTCTTTCTCCAAGCTATGCAGCTGGTTATTCAATAACAGGCTGCTTGTTAACCTAGATAAGTCTAAATTAATTTAGTGTTGTCCCATACATAAAACATCAATGTCTTCCCCATTGGCATTACAAGAAAACAATGGCAACCTAGCCCCTCATGTTACTGAACAAAGATGCCCTGGCATAACATTAGATCCCACCCTGTCTGTCACCTAGCATACAGACAAGGTGGTTAGTAAAACTCTTGCCCAATTAAAATTATACAATATGATTCCCCCATCCTCTCCTCTGCATGCTATGTACTATCCAGAAATATTCTCATCCCCAAACTAGAATATGGCCTGCAATATCAAACAGTCATCTCCAGCACCATAGGTTCATAGGTAGGTACTAGGCTATTGGCCCTGGGGCATATATAAGCCCAGCCAAAAAGGTACCCTGGCTTTTGTCACCCAAGAAAATAATTTTCCTGTGCCAATGTCGAGCAGAGCCACAGAGGTGATCCCTAGGGTGAATTTCCTAATTATATATATATGGCACAGTCCACACTGTCACAAATGATATGCATGCCATTGATGTTGTGAAACACCTATGTATGTAGTGTTTGCATCAGCAAAACAGGTAGTACACATGCATCTGGAGTAACAACTTGATTGGTGTTCTGCACCCTCAGACAGTCAAGTATATTCCACAAAATGAACACCTAGCTATGGCCAATAAGCTCTGTGATAACTCACTGTGGCAAAGGTGGTACATTTCAGTTACACATCACTGGAAGATGTGTAGAAATCTACATGAAGAAGGGTGCACCAGTTACTGATGTGCTGAAGTCTGGGAACTATAAAAGTATTGTGGCCTCTGATGCAGATGTCCTTCTCATACTCAGTACATGTGTTACATTCAAGGTAGTATTCAGCACTGTGAGCACATGGTGGTGAATGTTCACTTATCTTGTCCCCAGGACATGGGTCACATACCTATTGAACTGATTATAGGGTGTGATGTCTACATTATACTTGGGTCGTTTCTGTACCTGACTAAAGAAATTCCTCCATGTTTTCTTGTCACTGCAGGTGTTGCCATGGCTGTGGCAGCAATATTTGGTATGTGTTGATACTGTCTGTATTATACTAATATCACAGCTGGAGTCAATGATTGCCCACAGTCCTAGAGTCAGCTATTTGGACCCAGGATGTGTATGTTATCTGGGATCTCCATCACTTAAATAGTGGACAGGAAAGGACCTAGCAGACAGCACTGATGTATGGACTTGACCACTGGAGCTGAGATATAGGTCAGTTCACACATTTTAACACACATTTCAACATAGTGAGATGCCAGGTATGTGATATAGTGGTCTATGCAGTTGGTGATATAGCTGTTTACGGCCACCTATGACAGTGTTGATTGAATACCTCAGTGTTTATTTGTGTCAAATGTCTTGACCTGGTCAAGTTCCACAGGATGATACAGTTGTCATCATGCATGTGCTCATTGACCTCTCTGAGGACATAGATCAAAAGTAACAGACATGATTTAGCATTAACGACTCACACAGGTCTGTTGTACACAACCGGAATATTACTAGTGTCCATTTAGAAGAGGTCCATGATGACCTGTTGGTCTACCTCACAGTCAAGGATAGTCAGGATGTTTCTATACATGCATGCATCAGGTGCTGTTCCTCCAACTCAGATGGGTGCATGTTGTTGTACACCCTTCTATGGGAACATAGCCAATGTGGAGGGTGTGTTTAAGTGCGTATTCAACCATATTAGGAAGGTGTATGTGCTGAGTCACACCATAGGCAATCTGTGATGTTGTCACAGGTCATTGCTTCTATGTGATAGGTTTGGATGAAGGTAAGACAGTGCATACTGCCTATTGTGATATGGCCTAGGGTTTTCAAACAGTCCCCCAGGGTATCACTGAGAAACCGTCCCAGCTGGGGATTAACCCTTACATCAGTAGATGGATAACCAATTGGCTCACTGACTGAACGCATACTGTGAAAGCTGGTGAATCAACCTGCACCAGTAGAGCTGTCACCACTGACAAACCCCAGAGATCTGTGCTTGGCCATTCACCATTTGGACTCTTTTTCTCAACAGTTCAGACTAGAGTATATTGCCCTTGTCTTACCAAGTTTACTGAGTCTTGCATATTGGGTGCAATCATTGAGTCCACCAATGATGTGCAGAAGTGCAGAAGGAACTAACACAAACAAATGAATAGGGACAAAAATGACACAATCTAAAACTAAATGCAGACATGTGTCTTTTTCATGATGTCCAACTAAAAAGTGGAATTCCATGTTAATCACAGCATTGACAACAGACCTGATATGATGACACCCAGTGATGCCATCACTGGGAACAGATGTATATAGTAGTCTGAACTTCAAAAACCAAGTGTCCACAATGGTGTTGAAAGCCTTTGTTGTACACATCATACATCATGCCATCATATGCAGATCTTAGGATTGTATGACAGCACTGTAGTCAAACCTCATCAGAACAGTAATAGAGTATAATGCTCTCTTTGGCATGTACCTCACCAGACATATGCAGCAGTGAAGGTACTACAGGGCTTTCTCAGCAAGATAATACAGGACTTACAAACCATGCCACAGACAACCCTCTACTATTATCACTTAGGAACACAATTTGTGAGAGCTGCAATTACATCATGCACCAAGTGTCATTGCTCTCTCCCCCACAAACCAGTACATCTGGCACTGAGAAGATTGGCAACATGATCACCACAACCCAAACACCACCCACACCTACACAACACACACCCAGATATGCAGAGGTCCTCAACAAAGCATACCCAAACAAAAGAGACCTCTGAGGCATAAATGCACATGGATTACACTTCCCACCACACCACACAACACACATAGTCCACACACCTGTGTCTCACAGCCAGTAAGGCCTAAACATAAACCCAACATATTAGTCATAGGATACTCCATTGTGGGACAGACAGATGTGCCCCTCACCAGGCTGGATAAGGAGAAAGTCACGGTTAGCTGTTTGCTGGGTGCCAGTATCCGCCATATCACCAATGTACTCAAGTCTCTCAACAGGTACTGTTATGACTCTGTCATAGTCCATGTTGGAGTGAATGACTTGAGATCTACCTCCCTAGACTATATGAAGAGAGACATGACTGAGCTTGCTGAGTATATATGTCCCAGGCAGGTATGTTCCTAGCCTTAAGCAGGATTTTACTGTCACCCAGAATAATGCCTCAATGCAAACAGAAAATGATTGACTTTAACAATAGGCTTAACTTCTGATGTCATTCCAAGGATATCCAGTACCTGACAGCCTGGGATGACATAACTGACAAGCCATGATGCTTTCAAACTGCTGGAGGTAAAGACAATGAACTAGTGAAGAAGGCAATGAGAGTAGTAAGCAAACCAACAATGTTTAATCCAGAAGCAAACACTCAAAAGGTACTAAAAAGTACACACAAACTGTAAACCAACAATAAAAATAAAGTGCTTTTCATCCTGCTCACTAGCAGGACTTCTTATAGGTTCAATTTTGAATTAATTTTGCTATGCCCTTTTTCTTCAGATAAAAAAACGGTGATGGCCTGCATCCGTCCCCTTGGGCTTCAAGCTCCTGGCAAAGGCTATTGCCTCCCCAATAGTATATTTTTAGGCAATGCCATGAGGTCAAAATTACCAACATGAAAATTTAATCAAAACGTACATTAAAGGTCATGCTGCTAAATGCTAGGAGTCTAAACATGAAACTGCACTCATTGCAAGCATACCTAACCCTGGAAGAAGCTGGCATTTGTGCAGTCACAGAAACCTGGTTCAAAGCTGTGGAGAGCACCCCAGCCATAGCAGGTTACTCATTCTATCATTCATTCAGACCCAACCTGTGGCCAGCAAAACAAAAGGAGGTGGAGATGCAATATGTATAAAAGACATACACTCCTCTAGGCTGGTCAAACAGTATGATGCACAGGAATCACTCCAGGTGCAGTTAACAATTAACATGACCCATATTCAAATCATAGCTAGCTATAGGTCTCCAACTCTGTCTAAAGATGCCCTCTCCACCTATCTGGACCTCTTCAAATCTATCAAGATTCAACCCTTTACCCTGATCCTGGGTGACTTTAACTATCCAACAATAGACTGGAAAAAATACTCATGCCAAAACACAAATGCCCAGCGATTCCTTGATTTTTGTCAATGCAGATGTCTTGGACCAGTTGGTTGACACCCCAACAAGAGGTAAAATATCTTGGACTTGGTATTAACCAGTATGAGTAACCACTGCAGCATCCCTACAGTGTCATCATCCCTGGTAAGATCCAAACACACAGCAGTCACTTTCAAAGTCACCATCTCCCCTGACCACCCCCCCCCCAGTCAGCTAGGGGCAAACATAAAAACTTCTCCAAAGCTGATTACAACCTCCTGAGGGAAGGTATAAACAGCTTTTCTGCCTCCTCACCCTCCATATGAACTGGAACATATGTCCAAACCCTCAGCAAAGTACTATATGAACATTTATATAGTTGCATGGAATCAGGAATACCAGACAGGCTGAAATTCCCTTCCTCAAGGAACCTGTCTGGTGGACATCTACAATAAATGAACTCTATAGTAAAAGGAATAAAATGCTGTCCAGGGCAAAAAGAAGCAGGTGCCTAATTGGAAGTAATCACTCCTTAGCCTGAACAAGCAAATAAGAGACTAGTGAAATCCTCCTAAGCAAACTTCGAGTCCAAACTGGTCACATCTACTGAAGACAATCATAAGGCCTTTCTTCACATATGCCTGCAACCTCAAGGGAAGCACCCAGATCTGCTCAGAACTGGTGTTCAAGGACATCACATACACAAATGCTGTAGATATAGCTGACTGCTGGCAGACAGATTCAGTGAAAACTTCACTCCTCTGCCCCCCTGATCAGTAAAATGGGACATCCCCAGTTTCTGCCCTCCTCTCCTCATCTCTAGTAAGCAAGTCATCACTGCCCTCTCAAAGGCAAAACATACAGCCTCCATGGGCCCCGATAACATCCCAGGCAGCATCATACATGAACTCAGGCAGGAACTTGCAGCACCATTAGGCATCCTATTCAACCAAAGCTTGTGTACCAGCTTCATCCAAGCTGAGTGGAGGACAGCTACTGTCATCCCTTTGTACAAAGATGGAGTGTCCACCAATACAGGAAATTATGGATCCAGTGGCCTAACTAGCCTGATCTGAAGGCCATGGAGTGGATTATCATGAACCTCATTAACAAAGACATTGGCAAGCTCCAAACACTTGATCCCACACAGTTTGGTTATTTCAATGGGAGTTCATGCCTGTTAAATGTGATCAACTTCTTTGAGACAGTCACCAAGGCCATAGACAAGGGAAAGATGGGGCACAACACCTACCTTGACCTGACCAAAGCCTTCAAAACTATTCCCCACTCAGGTATAATAGATAACCTCTCTCAACTAGGCATCAATCCATATGTTACCAGATTGGTAGCAAACTGGCTCGCTGATAGAACTCACCTAGTCAAAATAGAGGAAGCCACCTCAAGTAGTAGACCTGTAACAAGTGGTGTACCCCAGGTATTGGTCTTGGAGCCTCTGCTGTTTGGGATATACTTCTCAGATGTGCAGGCCAAATCTAGTGGGCTATGGTTGACCACGTTTGCAGATGACTGCAAGCTGGGTGCTGTCATCAATTCCCCTAGTGATATGGACATCCGCCAAGAGGGTCTCACCCAAATTACTGATGCCAGAAATGTGGCCTCACACTGATTGCCAAAAAATGCATCATCATCCCTTTTGGGGAGAGTAATATCCCCACAAATTATCACCTTGATAATAAGGCACTAAGCACACAATCAGTCATGAGGGACTTGGGCACCCAGTTTGATACCAAACTGACTTTTGACCACCATATTACCTCCTTTGTACAGAAAGCTTTCTACATGGCCCACCTCATTAGTAAGGGCATCTTATCCAGGGACAAGGTGGTCATAACATCCCTTCATTTTTCCCTTATAAGATTATTGAGTATGATGCCCCTTTCAGCATGTAACTCTCAAAGCACATGCAGCAGCTGGAGAAAACACAGAGGTTCCTCACCCAGAGAATCCAGAGTCTCAAACATCTACCCTGCACAGATAGGCTAAAAGCCCTATCCCTCTACTCAGTCTCCTTTAGACTCCTCAGAAGCGACCTCTGTCTGGTATACAATGCAATCTCAGACCCTGCCCTGTTGGGACTGCTGCATATCCGCAAGTCAAGCTCCACTTGAGTAACCCAAATGTGCAACCTCAACCTGGTCTGTGACATCAGTAGGACTTATTGGTGGGACAGATTTGTGTCCTAGAGACTCCCCCTTTTGTGGAGTAGACTCCCTCTCCACAAAAGCAGAGTATCTCATTAAATCTTTTTAAGCACAACCTAGATAACTTGATGGGAAACAGAAAATACACACTTGGGATTCTACCTGTGTCCCTGCTGGACAGTTGCATAGGGTTCTGACTTGTTGGAACATAGGCTAAATTCTTGGCTTGGCTTGTAAGGTCTTCAGGGCCAATAGCATAGTAACTGCCTATGATCCTATGATCCTACGTATGTGGGCAGAGTTAAAGCCATGTAACTGTAATATGCCTGGTATAAGATGAGGTGACATCTGCCTGGCCTGCAGGCCAGTGTCTGACCCTGCCCTGGTAGGAGTACTACATATCCAAAAATCTGATATAGGTGATGACATTAGCACTATCTGTTGAGGGGAATATGGTAATAACAGTGTCTGACATGGTGGTGTAGACTGCTCTCTGTAATGACAAGCAAGAGCTCATACACACAAACACACACACACACACACACACACACACACACACACACACACACACACACACACACACACACACACACACACACACACACACACACACACACACACACACACACACACACACACACACACAAACACACTTGACTGCAGTGAAAATAGAACCCCTACCTATCTACTTACACAGACTACAGAACTCTGCACTTTATGCAAGCATCATGGCACAAGTCTGACTTGCAGTGTGTCAGACAACACTTTATAGCTGCTGATATCAGCAGTGTCTGTTGAGAGGAATATAACAGTGTCCCACATGCTGGTTTAAAATACTCTCAGTAATGTCAAGCAAGAGCTCGCGCACACACACACACACACACACACACACACACACACACACACACACACACACACACACAAACACACACATGCACAAACACACACTTGAATGCAGTGAGAATAGAATCCCTACTTATCTAAGTACACAGAATACAGAACTCAGTACTTTACGAAAGCTCAATGGCATAAGTCTGACTTTAACAAGACAGCAGGTGAACTTATAGTAGATAACATCAGAAGGCTATGTGGAGGACAAGATGTTGGGTGAGCTGCATGAAATGGATGTGTAGGCATCTGCAATAATCAAAATGCTGTCAATCCATGGTATTGGAGCTGCAACTGTGGGATACACAGTTCTATTCCTCTGTTTAGACACACACACACACACACACACACACACACACACACACACACACACACACACACACACACACACACACACACACACACACACACACACACACACAGTTGACTGCACTGAGAACAGAACCCCTACCTAAGTACACAGACTATAGAACACAGAACCGTACACATTGCCACGGCACAAGTCTTACTTTTATAAGAGTGCAGATGAACTTATAGTAGATGACATCAGCTGGCCATGTGGGAGACAAAATTTTGGAAGGCATGCATAGGCTCATAGCTTCATAGGTTCATAGGAGGCTAATAGCCTAATGTCCCTACAGAGTTTAGAAGCCTAGCTGTGCAAAAACAGAAGTACCCTTATTGATCATAGTTGGATAGTCATTGTTAGCAGAGTGATTTTGTAGGCAGCACCAACTGGCCCTGTCCATGAGGGACATATGTGCCACCCAGAGGTGACTTTACATCACCCAACCAGTAGTCATGTTTGTGCTTGAACAGGGTCATTGAGGTGTACTGCTTCACATGCAATGGGAGCCTATTACAGAGGAGTGTGAGTAGCTTGTGGATATATCTGTCTTCTCAGCATGTTCTGTTTATGTCACAGGCTAGATTGAGAACCCAGGGCCACATTATTCTTGTCCCATTTGATTTGCAGATATCCAACATTTCCAGTAGGGCAAGGTCTGTGATGGCTCTGTAGAGCAGGCATAGGTTTCCTCTCAGCAGCCTGCATGATACCAAGTACAGTGATAAGTCTTTCATTCTTTCCATATATGTCATGTCGGAAGTCCAAGGGTTTCCAAAGCACAATCCCAGGATTTCTTCAATTTCTGCATGTATCTGGTGAAGAACAGACAGAAAGGAGCATACTCAATTAGTGGTCTGATAAGGGTAGAGAACAGCAGAGGTATAGGTTCATAGGTTCATAGGTTCATACTAGGCTATCTGCCCTAGGTCATTTAGTGACCTTTTTTCAGCCTGAGGTGTGTGGCGCGTCCAGTGTGCCTGACGATGACGATAATTATAGAAGTGTGTCAGGTGTGTGTGTTTTAATTAAGGAGGGCTGTGACTGTCGGCACACTGGCTAGCCTCCAGTTTGGCTATATGGTTGCATCTCTCACATGTGTTGGAATTTGTTGGGAGGAGGAGAGGGTTGTCTGTGTACATGAGGCAGTTGTAACATTGCCTCAAGATTCCCAGATTCACCAGCTGGACGATTGACAACTGACCTTTGGACATGCTAGAATAGTATTGGGAATTCCTTTATAATTGAAAATGGGGAACAAGGTACTCAAGGGTAGTGCTTTTATTTTTTTAGAGCTGACATATAATTGCTTTAGTGAGCAAGTGCCAGGTAACTTAAATGCAATGTTCTACAGGTAACTTAAATGCAAAAATGACAAACAGTAACTTTCTTTCAAGTGAAACAAGGAAATAAGTACAGTAAGCAATGCAGATATCACTAGGGATCCAAAGAAGTGCTAAAAGGCCGCGTTTTATTTGGAATTAGCGTTTCAGGGAAATAAACAAACAACAAGCATACAAATAAAGCTAGATTCAGCAGGCCTGGTATGACTACCTTAGTCTTGGATGTAATGTCCATATGTATGATGTGTGCCATGCAGAATGTGTGTGTGTTACCACTATGGGCACATAGTGATGACAGTGTAGATTGCTATCAACATATGTTCTGACATCTTACAACACTGTGTTTCAGCTTAGAGGGGTGATATGTATATTATAGTTAGCAGAGGTACTTCATTGCCAAAGGGAACAATGAGCTACTGTATGCTTTAAGGTTGAGTCTGTGAGTTTGGCAACAATCAATTTTGTGTGACAGCCTCTTCTGTAATATGTTACCATCATTAGGGGTCCAGTTACCAGTCATCTACATACTTGGTAAATCACAGGCCATCTACCATTGCCTGTGCTTCAGGGAAGTAGTTTGCAAACAATTGAGGGCCCAGTACAGATCCTTGTAGTATTCTAATGGTTAGTGGGTAGTGGTGGTAGTGCAGTCCTCAGTTCTGAGAGGGTGTGTTCTGTCAGTGACCCAGTTGCCTATCCCTCTACTACTGTGTTGCTTAATTCCAACATGGGAGATCTTCATTATGAGATATGAATTAGGGATGTCAAAGGCCTTGGATAGCTCAACATCGGCAATATGTCCTGTTATCCCTCATTCAGGTCTTTGGGGTCAGTATCCAAGAAGTCCATAAGAATCAATAACCAAGATCTACCCTTGACAAAAACAAAATGGGGTGGGTCAAGTGTGTTGAAGGTCACATATGTCCCTATGAATATGGTCCATGCTGATTCCTTCCCTAGCCTTGCAGATAAGGCTTTTTAGGCATATAGGTCAATAGCTGTAGTTCTGTATTTTACCAGGCTGATGTGCATTGCATAGCACACCACATTTAACAATACATTTTGTACTATGGTTGATATATGTGTGGAATAAGTACTGAGACTCAAGGGCTGCAGTGCTAACGGGCATAGAACACATAGATATTCTGCAAATATGTGACATATTGTTAGATAGGGCTCTCAGTTTCATGTCATACACAGGAACTGAACAGTAAACAGCAATAATATACCATAGTAGGTATATTTCCATACCACAGTGGGCAGTGGGTTTATGTGACAGTTAGTAAACTGCAAATGCTTGTGAGATATGCATGTTTGTCCATAGCTAAGCAGTGTGCAAATGTGAGCAGCATTGCTGAAGTCTGACAGTATTGAGCCTATGAAATACACCTGTTTCTTAACTAAATCTGTGGCAGCATGTGTTAATGTATTGATCAATTCCTTTTTTGCGCCACATGGTACTGAGTTCAAATGCAGGTGTATCTAATACTTTTAAATACTTTTCATTACAGATTGATAAAGCAATGTCAATGATTTATTTATATGAGATGTGTTGCTGTGTGTTAGCATAGCGCAATGGTGTTAATTGGCATTCCCACTGCTCACCATTGCTGCTCACTGGTGCTCACTGTGCACCTTCTTGCAAAAATGAATTAAAGAGGTGAAATGAAGTAGATAGGACAGTGGTGAGATGGGCAGCAAGCTGGGGGGAGAACAAATGGAAAACAGGCAGGAATATGCAGAAGGGTGGTAGGAAAAAAACATAGCTATCCATTTCTTTAACAGTGAAAGGTGAACATATGTACAAAATATTAACTGAATTTGGACTGTCACCTCCAGAGAGAGTGGGGACCACAACACAGTCATGTTGTATAGCAAATTGAACAGAATCAAGTGTGTTAAGAAGTCATATATGTGAAATGGAGAGTTATGCATGGGAAGATTTTTTATTCTGGGATAGGTTCCCATTTGTTTTTCTTTTCAGAGAGAGAGAGAGGAAAGTTAGGAAGTGACGTAGGTATGTCTGGGTCAGGTAAGTTGGTTAGGTGAGGAAGAAATTGCAGACAGACAAGACAAACAAGACAAGAAATAGGGACAGCAATGGAAACAAAAGTTTGGAGGACACCATAATTGGGGTGCAGGTGGGGATCCAGAACCCACAGTCATCAAGATGGGAGACAGTGAGAATCAAGTTCTCACCCACTGGACTGTCATCACTGTCACCTCACTCCACTGGTTGCTGGAGTGCTTGATGTCGCATCCTCCTCCTAGTACTATGCAAAATGAGGGAGAGCAGCCTCTCCATCTGGTGTAGGCATGCACCAATAGTGCAGCCAACCCCCATACACACCATCCCTAGCAACTCAGTGCAGCTGATGAAATCACAACCTCTGCCACTCTTCCTGGAAGGTATCACTGGACCAGCTTCAGCTTCTGCGACAGGACTACCTGAAGGTGCAGGTAGTGCAGGGGCAGCAGATGCAGTGCTGCCAGGTTGGTTCCCAGATGTTCTGGGCATTGGTGCTGGAGTTGGTGGAGGGTGGGCAGGCAGGTTCAGTGGGGCAGGCCTACCCAGTTGTGCTGTGGAGCATTTTGTGATGTGATACACATGGATGACATGGACATATTTTGATGACATATAATAAACAAAACAAGAAAATAAAAATTAAATTAAATTAAATTAAAATAAAATAAAGTACAAATTAATTTTTACAACAATATAAAATAAAATAAAAATAATCATAAAACAAAATAGCATAAAATAAAAAATAAACAAAATTATTTTAATAAATCATATAAAATAAAATAAACATAAAATAAAATAAGAGAGATAAGGTTTCGGGTGAGAGAAAAGCAGATAACTTTAGTACCTTCATATGTGACATACAATGCATTAATACAATTATTTAACTTTATCATCTTAAATTTTACATTTAAGCGTACACCTCCTAACAGATGCACACTATACTACATATTTCAGCAATAAATCCTTGAAATGTGCGTATATTACACATATGTTCTAGTTATGCAGATTACAGTTTACAGCAGGGCATTTGTGCCCTGGTGCAGAGGTTTCAATTTAATGAAAATATTACTGAAGAAATAACAGTACTGTATAGTTGTGAAGTGTGGTACGTGAACTCACAACCTCTGACTAAAGTCTAAAATTGGACTCTTAAAATTGGTTTGTGCTGCAAACTAATGGATACATACTTGCATTTACAGCTGGGATATGCATGCTCAGTTTGGTATAACTATTACCACTCCCACATCATGCCATCTCACTCATTAAACAATCCTATAACCTCCTCACTATTTCCATGCCAATTAGTCCTACACCTTTACATAACTGCATTGTCTCAGTATGTATTCTTCTACTCTACAATCTCTCTATCTCTGTCCATTGTCACTCTTCCTCTTCTCTCAAACCTTACAACATCAAATCCTGATGCTCTACCCACACAGCTCAACTTTACAACTTCACAAACAGACTCTAATGCCATCTCTTACTCTAGTATCAGTGCTAGCATCTACAACTCTACTCCTTTTCTGTTTAGAAAACATACACTACTTCAGTCTAAATATTCCCTTTATTATAAAAGAAACTATCCAGAATATTTCCGTCCCCCTTTCTCTCTCTCTGAACTATTAGACCTAACCCATAATCCGTATTCCTTTTACTCTTCCCTATTAATCTCTGGTGATATTCACCCCAACCCAGAGTCCCAAACTACACTTTTATCTCAACAATGCCACTCCCCTAAATCTTCTACTCATCTCCATTTAACCAATTTAAACTTTCAAAGTATCTGTAACAAAACCTCTGAGTTCCATGTCCAGCTTACCCAAAACAGAACTCAAATCCTAGCTGCTACTGAGACCTGGTTAAAACCTTTGATACAGGACTAAGAATTTCTATCCCCTGATTTCAGTGTAATTAGAGTAGATAGACAACATAAAAGAGGAGGTGGCATTGCCCTTATTTATCCCAAGAATTTCAACATTTCCCCATTCTCCAACCCCATTCCACAATTCCAAAATGCTGAGATCCTAATCTCCTTCCTAGACATCAACAAGTCTAAAAAGCTCTGTATAACAGTCATATATATTCCTCCAGGAAACAATATCCCCATTTTAGAAGATGTACTATCTTGGATCTCCTCTACTATCAAAAGCAAACTTATTATCTTAGGTGACATGAACATTGATTGGGCCTCAACTTCCTCCATTCAATCCCCCTCTAGTATACATTTTTTTATTTCATTTTATTTTATTTTATTTTACATTTGTTCATTTTAAGTATGGTCACAAAAAGTCTACAGAATAATCACATTTAAAATATGGTCATGAAAAAGTCTACAGAAGAATATAGTAAAACAGTTAAACAATGATGATAATAATGAAGTAAATATGAAGAAAATTTATTCCGTTTTATACAACTAATTAACACTAACACCAGGTTTAACTTCAAATCCAACAAAGGCTCAATTCTAGACTGGATCCTGGTCTCAGATCCCTCCAAATACCCTACCTATGGCACTCTGTCAAACTCCCTTAGTCACCATATCCCAGCCTTTGCTATTCAAAACTGTTCTTCCATATCAAAAGTCCATAACATGAAGGTTATTCAGGACTTATCTAAATTCTATCCCAAGACCTTTAACAGCATTCTAAGTAGCCACAACTGGAACTTTCTCAAAACTCTCTCTCTCTCTAGATGATGCCGTCATTTACTTCAACAACTCCTTTCTAAACACTCTTCACAGTTTAGCTCCCACTAGATCCAAGATAATTAAATCTAACCATATCCCATGGCTATCTAAATCCACTAAAGAAATTATGAAAAACAGGGACAAAGCCTGGAAATGCTGGCTCAAATACAAAAATTCTTCTGTACTCATCCATTATAAACATTTTCAAAACCAAGCCGAAAAACTTAACTGCAAAGACAAGCAACAGTACTTCTGGAACCTACAAACAAATAGGAAAACTAATCCAAAACTTTTCTGGTCTTCCATTAATAATCTACTCCACTCAGGCACCAAATAAAATCCATGTCCATACCATAACTTCACTCCTGACCTTATTGCCTTTAAATTCAACTTCTACTGCATTGATTCTATAGCCAACCTTACTTCCTCTCTCTCTTTAGCTCTACCATCCATCCCCCTCCCCACATCCAACTTCTCTCCACCATGCTCCAGAGATCTAAACTTTGTCACCACAATAAACAAAACATGCTGGAGGGATAGGTTCCTGACACAGAGACTCCCCAGACTCTGGAATAGATTGCCTATACATGTCAAGCAAAGTGACTCTTTGGCCCTCTTCAAAAGGAACCTTGACGATTGGATGGGAGGAAGGAAATTCACGCTGGGGATCACGTCAGTCATCCTGCTAGATAGGGGTCCAGGAAAGTAAATAATGTGGGAAGAAATAGCCAGGGAATTGTTATGACTAGGATTGTATAGGCCCTAGAGCTGATAGCCTAGTACCAACCTATGAACTACACACTGTCTCCAATCCTCATACCCCAACCCAAAAATCTATCAAGGAACCTCATACTCTAGAATTCAGTCTCTCTCCCATATTCACATCCTAAATAAAAAAGCTCTTTCAGAATCTAAAGCTATGTTCTAATTCTGCTGATAATATTCCTGCCAAATTTCTTAAGATAGCCTCCAGCTCAGTAGCTTATCCTATAAGCATTCTAATCAACAGGTCTATCCAAGAGTCATATGTCCCTGACCTTTGGAAAAAACAATAATCCTCTCTCTACATAAAAGTGGCCCTTCCTTTGAGATCTCAAATTTTTGACTCATTGTTATTCTGTCTCCTATATCAAAAATACTAGAAAGATGCATCCAAAAACAACTTAACCATTACATTCTAAACAATAGCATCCTCTCGCCTACTCAGCATTGTTTTCAGCTAGGGCATAATACAACTACTGCTCTGATCTCCTTCCTAGATATTATCAATAAAGCCTATGACTCAGGCCTTATAGTATCAGCTCTCTTTTTGTATCTTTCCAAAGAATTTGATACTATCTCCCACACAATTCTCCTGACACAACTCTCATCCATAGGACTTTTCTCACAATCACTTATTTGGTTCAAGAGCTATCTCTCTGACAGGCAACATACTATCCAGTGGAATAACTCTATTTTTCCCTACCTTTACAACCCTAAAGGTGTTCCACAGGGCCAAATTTTAGGACCTATTCTGTTTAATATTTTCATAAATAATCTCCATAAAGATATTCAAAATTCCTCCCTAGTCCAGTATGCAGATGATTCGGGTCTATATCATGTATTTGAAATTCCAAAATATTAAACACCATATGTTCGAACTTGGAAATTTGAATATAGAAAAAATCAAATGCTCAAAATAGCAAATTTTTTCCCAGGGAAAAAAAACTGCTGTTCTGAGAGACATACACACAACACAAGCACACCAAAATAAATAAACCACACACATACAGTTAACAAAACCCAACCCCACACAAAACCATACATACATTATTAACTATCCACTTACCTTAACCTGCACCCTAACCATAAGGTCCGTAACTATTGTACACATACCCTATGAAACTATGCACAAACAAAGCAATTAATACACACACATACAGTTAACATAACCCAACCCTACACTACACCATACATACATTACTAACTATCCACTTACCTTAACCCGCACCCTAACCCTAAGGTCTGTAACTCTTGCACCACAATTGAGGAAATAGTGAAGCCACAGAATGGCCAACTGAAATCTTGCCCTAGGTAAGATTTCAATATTCTGGAGCTTTGTTATTTTCATCATTCGATGTTGTGAGTTCGATGTTTTAATATTCAATGTTTTACTCTTCCAAAGTTTTGATATAGACCCAATGATTCAACTATAGTTGCTCCCAATCAAAATTCTCTACAACAAACTACTACTCAAACAGCATTTTCTACAGTAGAATCCTGGCTCCACAAAAAACACCTGTCTCTTAATGCCAAAAAAACTAAGCTTTTGCTGTTCACCTCCAGAAGGAACACTATTCTCAACAAAGAAGGTTTCAATATAATGTCTCTAAACTCTACTAAAATTGAATTAGTAACCAATGCTAAAATTACTATGTGTCCTAATAGACAATAACCTAAAGTACAATCTGCATATCCAATCTAACATCAATAAACCCCACAAAAAACTAGGACTACTGTACAGACACAACAGGTTTCTCTCCTTACCAACTAAATAATCTCCTTCCCTCACATACCCTCTACCATCTCTAACCTATGATGAACCATTCTTAACTAACCTGCAGTTTTCCCTAAAACTAAAGCTAGAATCCTGTTACAATAAGATTGCCAAATTTGCTACAGGTAGTCGCCATTCTTCCAATCATTGCTCTGCCCTTAGGAAACTACAATGGCTAGAATTCCCTCACCACATATTACTTATTCAGCTAACCACCTCATATAAATTCATCCATAAACCATCATATTGTCCTGTTCTCAGTTCCCTACTTGCCCTTTACTCTCCACATTAGCCCATTCAATCAACCACCAACATTTACTCCAAATCCTTAAACCAAATCTACCTGCAGGAAAACTCCTATACTCCTGGACCATTGCCAGACTATGGAATAACCTCCCTTCTGCTATACGTAGTGAACTACACCCCTCAAACTTCAAAACTGCCCTTCATAATCATCTCCTTTCTAACTGGATATGTAACTGCACTAATGCACCTACCTTTTCCTTTGATGCAGTTACCTGACTTGCCTCTGTATAAATCTCAGCCTTGCTCCCAAGCCTCATAATCTACCTAATAATCTGTATTGCATCTTCACTATCTAACATCCTTAAACATTCTGTCTTTACACTATTTGTTGTAACAGTATTAACCAGTTTCCGTCCTGCTACTAACCTTATGTGCCTTGTCACTACCCTAAAGTGTATTTGTAAATCTGTATTCTCTCTGCTCTTAATTCTATATTCCCACAATTTATTTTCTAGAGGCACAAATCCTGTACCACTGATCTATCCCACTTTGGTTTATCTTACTCATTCTTAATTTCCTCTCATGGTTACCTTGGATTTCTATTAATTTTTGTGGAGTATATTCATTATATCTTGTAAATATGCATGAAAACTCTTGTGACTTCTCTTTTGCTTTTGCTGATTATTTCATATTTTATATTATTATATTAATATGTTATATTGTTATCTTATATAGTTATGCTGCTTTTCTTTATATTGGAGCTTTTCTCCCCGGGCCTCCAATGAAAATGGGCTCTTCATGGCCCAGTGGACTTTCCAGGTAACAAATGTCAATAAATAAAATACAAAAAAGCTATCTTTAACTTTTAATGCAATAACACTACTCTTCTGCTGCATATATACCACATGCTTTCCTTATTTTTGCCAATCTAGTCCCATGGGCTTGGACATCGTACCCCCAATCACTGGCAGCTCTGAAAAAAACAGATAAGAATAGAATAGCATTATGAATACCAGTCTTGCTATATTCAACTTTCTAATTCTTTCAAGTACTTTCTGTAGCTGACACTTACACAGGTGTGGGATCTCCTCAGTCCTAAATTCCTCAATCCAGTAGTTGTGTTTCTCCCTCTTCCACATCTGTAGGTCAGTAAAATGATACATGTGGCACTGGACACAGCCTGGCCTAAACTATCCTAAGGCTCATACTTGTACTGGCAGCCAGAATAATCCCCATACAGAAGGCTGTGGCTATGGTTCTTAACTAGGAGTCCACTGAATATCCTGGACTGCTGGGCAAACCACCTCTGTGCCATAAACCTGGCATCTTCCCCACAAATGCCTGCTATGACTACCATGGATCTAGATAAATGGAGGCTGATGCTTTCCCACCAATTCTAGTTATCACGTTTACTGGAGTGAGCATACTGTTTGGCACTGCTGCACTCTGCTTACCATCGTGCAAACGCATTTCTCAGGAGTGTGCACCCCCAAGCAACACATTTGCATGATAGTAAGTGGAACACAGCAGTGAGGATGAAAAGAATTGTAATTGCAATTGCAAGATTATTGGATGCATAGGCAGTTCTGTATGTGTCTTAGGCAAATGTGAAGCAGAATGCAAGTCCATATAGCAGTATTATACTTACAGGAATTTAGTACACATTATACTGACAGGCATACACCTGATAATAAGTATGATAATACATAGCTAGATAAATAAATAATTAAATAACTGACACAATAATAGTATCTCATCTCTCCTACATATAATGAATATCAGGTTTACTATCTAAAGTGTTATAAGTGAGAATAACTATAATGGGAAATGGAACAACAGTAAAAGGGCATGGAATATCCTGTATTAGAACAAGGACAATGTGTACAGCAGTCCTACACTTACACCTGTTGCCACAAGAACATTGCAGTAACACGTGTCTATGTTGCAGTTCATTGCTATAAACTGCAATGTCACAACAGTAAAAAAAAAGTTGCACACTCTGTACTAGAACACCAAACTATCTGTAGTCTAGCCCTACATTTACACCTGCTGTCACAGGACTACTTTAATGATAATGCCTATTTTACTAATCATTCTTAATCATTCTTAAAGTGTCAATGTTACCTGCTGCTCAATGCCACTTAGAGGGTTTGCAGGATGCACCTTCAGAGCACAAGATGGGTGCCTTATCCCTCTTTGCCACACAAACTGCTTTTCAGCAAAGAACTGAACTTATTCTGCAGACAACCAACAGCAACAGCATCTACAGTGGTATGAAACCATACAACTGTTATTTGTACATGTATTATTTTTGGATGTAGTGCACCTAGTGATCACACAATTTGTTATGATTATTGCTTGCAAATATTCATCTCTGTCTTACATTTCTGGGTTTGTTTGTCATTCCTCAGTTATCTGATCAGTCATCTGAGGCATGTAGTGTGTAGGCCATTCTACATTATTGCCTTTAAAATGTGTGAAGATATTAAATTGAATGAATATCATATACAGTTGCCAACAAATGAAGGGCAGGTAGGATGGTAAGTAACACAACTTGTGAATTGCATGCTGCTTACTTACATGTCCAGCCTTATATCTAAAACCTTGCAGATTTAACCTGACACACTAAGTGGAAGTAAGTTAGCCTGCAGTGCTGTTGTGTTTTCCTTCTTCCAACCAGTAAACATACACAGTTGCAATCCACTAAATACAAACACTGAGGGAGTGCCTGCACTATATTTACATCTCCTACATGGATTCAAGTATTTGGGATTCAGCAGTTCTAATGAGTTCACATCTCTTGCATATTCACCATAATAACACCCCTGAATCTACACCATATAAAAAGGCAACTGTGTAGCTAGGCAAACTGATAGCGAGGAGACTTGTTTATGTTGGGAAGACTGCACGTATGCTATTTCTTCAGGATACATCTGTACAATGGAGTACTACACTTCAAAAGGTATGCTTCCATTTTGTCAGCTACATAATGCATATTCAAGGCTTTTACACTTTTATCTGTATGCATTAGTTAGAAGGTTACTGGGCATGGGTATGTTTGCCAATCAATTTTAGAGGTATAAATGATTGGCAATACATGAAAATGGAATTCTGTGTGATAAATATGTACAAATATTTCAGGGGCAGTTCCTTTGAGACTGTTTTTAGCATTTCAAAGATGGTTTGTTAATGAAATATGTAATTTCCCTGTTCTTTTGAGGGGTAACAAAGGTAAGTTACTGTTGTGGCACAAACAAGGATAAACTGTTCTTCTGGCTGGAGGTGGGAGCAAAGGTCAGTTACTGTCATGGTACAAACAAGGAAATGTTGCTCTTGTTACTCTCCTTGTTTTGCATCTGGCCTGTTGTTCATATTTCACATCTGTAGACTGCTATGCTTCTCTATGGGGTAATACTGAGTGGCTACCTCTTCTGTGTTATCTGGAAACAAGTATATTGTAGTTATGTGATACTTATGTGTATTATCCTTCTGTTTTCTTTTAGGACACCTAGGAATATGCCTTCCAGGCACTGTTGTACGAGTGATTGGGTAATAGCAGGGGCCGAGTAGTAATTTGATCTTCTAACTCTTCCATCCTTAGTGGTATATAAACCCTGTGTCTTGAAAAGGTTGTGCTTGTATTTATTAGGCTGTGGACTGTATTTCATTACTGAAACTAAGCAGAAATTCCTTAAGATTCCAAGAGGAGGATAAGTTATTTCTTACACTTATTTCACTGAACTGCACTTCTGAAATGCTTATAATTCTGCTATACAGTTGATCTGCTACATTTTGTACTGTTATAAAGCTTTTTTTATTGTTTCCCTGCATTTATGTACTGTTTTATACTGTTTTGACTGTATTTTTCATTGCTAGATACTGTTTCATTACTCTAATTGCATGTTTACTGAATTGCTTAACTGTAAACTGCGTTTTTATACCAAGGGTTGTATTTTCTGTTTGTGAGTGGTCTAGCCGAACTTTTTTGTGCATTTTTGATTTTTGAGGTTTCTGTATTCTACAGCTAGGAACTGTAATAGTGTGCATTACTATAATTGTCTGTTTACAGTTAAAAGCATTCTCTAGAGTCTGCTTGCTCCTTGATCTGTTTAAAACTTTCATTTATTGGCTACAGTTAGGAACTGTAATAGTGTGCATTACTATAATTGCATTTTTATTTAATTACTAAATTGTAAACTGCTTTTTCATACCGAGACTTGTATTTTCTCTTTGTGAGTGTTCTTTCTATACTTTTAAAGTGAGGTTTCTGTGTTCTCCTCAGGTGGCATAATCTTGATAGAAGCTTGTTGTCTAGGCCTGGTAGTTTTGTTTGAGTTTCCTGTGTTTCTGACAGCCATTTTCTGCTGATAGTCTTTCTTCATTATTATTGAGAGTAACAAGGCCTCCTGACCTTCCGTAGTACGAGTGATTGGGTAATAGCAGGGGCTAAGTAGTAATTTGATCTTCTAACTCTTCCAATCTTACTGGTATATAAACCCTGTGTCTTAAAAAGGTTGTACTTGTATTTATCAGGCTGTGGATTGTATTTCATTACTGAAACTAAGCGGAAACTCCTTAATATTCCAAGAGCAGGATAAATTATTTCTTACACTTATTTCACTGAACTGCACTTCTGAAAAGCTTATAATTGTGCTATACAGTTGATCTGCTACATTTTGCACTGTTATAAAGCTTTTTTTATTGTTTCACTGCATTTATGTACTGTTTTAACTGTATTTTTCGTTGCTAGATACTGTTTCATTACTCTAATTGCATGTTTAATGAATTACTTAACTATAAACTGTGTGTTCATATTGAGAGTTGCATTTTCTGTTTGTGAGTGCCCTATCTGAGCTTTTCTGTGCATTTTTGATTTTTGAGGTTTCTGTATTCTACAGCTAGGAACTGTAATAGTGTGCATTACTTTAATTGTCTGTTTACAGTTAAAAGCATTCTCTAGAGTCTGCTTGCTCATTGATCTGTTTAAAACTTTCATTTAGTGGCTACAGCTAGGAACTGTAATTTTTCCCACCCACCCTCCCTAGTGTTGTGGTGTTCTTATACTTGGTGGCTTTGCAGTAGCCTGCCCATACTGTATATTTGATCTATGACACTCCTCCCAGTCTAGTGCCATTACTTCATTCAATCTAATAGAGATCATTTGGGAAGGCCAAACCACTTGTATTCTTAATGTTGAATTAACTTCCTGTTCCAGCTTTCTCCATTTCCACTTTACTGAAAAAAAAGGTCTTATCCAGATATGGATTTGCTGTGTCCAGGACTGTTTGTGAGCTCCTGAGCCCCCCCCCCCCCCAACTTAACTTGGGTTAAACTATTCCTGGCGCCATAAAGTCTGCTCTTCAAATTTTCCCTTGCAACTAGCCAGCTTTTTAGTTTTAGCACTCAAATCTGTTTCTTTGAGCTCAGCACTTGTTTAGAACTCGTTGTAAGCACTAAATAAGCTACAGATTACTACAACACTCAACTTGACCCACTTGTCTAGAGGAAACCAGTTTTTAGTACTTAATAAATAAGCACCTATGCAGACATGTCTAAATGTCAGTTCCCGGTGTTTTCTCCTGTCTACCTGATGAATCTAGGCATCTTGGGACAATACAGCAATTGCCTCATGTACACAGACAATGCTTTCCTCCTACCACCCAACACTACGACCTGTGAGAGATGCACTTATATAGCCCAACCGGAAGCAAAGCTCTCTTCACCGAAGACTGGACTAGACATTCAAGAGGAGGAGGTAAACACTTGCACCGTACCACACTCATCACATAGTCCCTCAAAACCTAAACCACCAAAACACATACACAGGATCACAAAACATGCTCCTACATTCATGGAGGCTCTCAGTAAAAATCTGCCCAAACAACCGAGACCTCCAAAGCAGAAATGCAAGCAACCTCCACACCCCAACACAACCCAAATGACACATAGCCTACATACTCAGTGAGACACTCAACTATAGCCCATAAGGCATAACGTACCCAACACTCTAGTCATATGTGACTCTATAGTCAGGCACACTGATGTTCCACTCACCAGGCTAAACAAGGAGAAAGTTACTGTCAGCTGCCTGTCAGGTGCCAGGATCTGCCACATAACCCATGCACTCAGGTCACTCCACAACAAGTACAAATATGACTCTGTCATTGTCCATGTTGGTGTGAATGACCTGAGATGTACTTCCCTGGACTACATGAAAAGAGACATGGAGGAGCTCTCCGAGCTTGTAGCCCAGGCTGGTATGACCCTAGCCCCGAGAAGCATCCTGCCATCACCCAGAATGATACCACAGTACAAGGACAAAATAATTGACTTCAACAATTGGCTAAACTTTTGGTGTCATTCTAAGGAAATCTAGTATCTGTCTGCCTGGGATGACATGATCGACAGACCACGCTGCTTTGCCAGAGATGGCCTGCACCTGTCACCCTTGGGATTCTGGATACTGGCAAAGGCTCTTGCCACCCCTATAGTGCCTTTTTCAGACAAGGTTCAAATGAAAAATTCACCACTGTAACAGGTACAAGCAAGCAAAATCTGAGGGTAATGTTACTCAATGCTAGAAGTCTAAACCTCAAAATGCACTCTCTCAAGGCACTCCTTAAAATGGAGGACATCGACATCTGTGCAGTAACAAGGACCGGATTGAAAGCTCCAGAGAGCACTCTTGCATTACCAGGCTATAATTCATACCACACCTTTCAGCCACCAAACCTGGACCGAAACATTAAAGGTGGAGGCGTGTCCATATTCATTAAGGATATCCGCACTTCCAAGCTAGTTGCTCAGCATAATGCATCCGAGATTATCCAAGTTCAACTAGCTCTGGGCAAAACTGCAATCCAGATTGTAGCTTGCTACAGACCCCCCACCATGCCCCAGGATTCCCACTCCTCTTTTCTTGATACACTGGAAAATATTAAGGTACAACCCAACACCCTAATAATGGGTAATTTCAACTAACCCACCATTAACTGGGAAAACTACTTGTGTACCAACTCTTTTGCTCAACGTTTTCTGGAAATCATTAATTCAAATGCCTTGGATCAACTTATCCACACCCCCAACAGAGGCAGCAATATCCTAGACCTGGTCATCACCAACATGGGCGACCTGTGTTCCACACCAGAGGTCAGCTCTTTGTTGGTCAGATCTGACCACAAACTAATCACTCTAGACATCCGCATCCCGCTCCCACCCCCCATTAGGAAAACAACCGTAAAAAATTTCTCCAAAGCCAATTTCACACTTCTTAAGACAGAAGTGGCATACTTCACGACACCCATGCAGATGGACAATAGAGGTACAACTGCTGAATCCCACACAAATGCACTTTATAAGCACTTACACGAGTGCATGGATCATGCTATCCCTAACAGAACCAAGATGCTACCCTCCAATAAAAGGAAGCCAATCTGGTGGTCTTCTGCCATAAACAAACTCTACAACAGAAGAAAGAAACTGGTGCAAAAAATAGTAAAATCCCACGATTGGAGGAACTCCCTGGTCAGCCTCAGTAAGAAGCTGGGATCCCTCATAAAATCCTCCAAAGCTAGTTATGAAAACAAAATTGCCGCTGAGTCTAAAGGCAACCACAAAGCATTCTATAGCTATGTCAAGAATCACAATGGCAACACTCAGATCTGTTCTGAGTTACAGCACAATGACACTAAGAATACAGAACCAACTGATATTGCCAACATCCTGGCAGATAAGTTCAGTGCTAACTTTACCCCCTCTTGCCCCCTAAAGGGCCCATCTTTATACTGGAAGAATGTAAAGTTCCTGTAATCACAGCTTCACAGGTAAAATCCTCACTCTCCAAAGCCAAGAACACAGCATCCATGGGACCTGACAACATCCCAGGCTGACTTCTACTCAAACTACAGAATGAACTGGCACCCCATCTAAGTAGCATGTTCAATCAAAGCCTCACCTCAGGCTTTGTGCCCACTGAATGGCGCACTGTGATGGTTATCTCACTCCACAAAGGGGGGAGGGCACAACAGATTCCAGGAACTACCGCCCCATTAGCCTGACGAGCCTGGTCTGCAAGGCCATGGAACATATCATCATGGAACTCATAAACAAAGACATTGGAGATCTCAAAACTCTGGACCCCACACAGTTTGGGTTTGTAAAAGGCAGATCATGTCTCCTAAACTTGACAGACCTCTTTGAAGCAGTCACCAAAGACATAGATGAGGGTAAGGTGGTTCACACAGCCTATCTAGAGCTCGCCAAGGCATTCGACACCATCCCCCACTCTGGAATTATAGATAAACTCACTAAACTAGGTAAAATCCCTATGTCACAAGATGGGTTGCCAACTGGCTTACTGACAGAACCCACACTGTGAAAGTAGCAGATTCCAAATAAGACTTCAGACAAGAGACAAGTGGAGTACCACAAGGTTCAGTCCTGGGTCCTCTCCTGTTTGGTATCTACTTCTCTGAAGTACAGACTAACACAGAAGGTCTTTGGCTAACTAAATTAGCAGATGATAGCAAACTAGGAGCCATTATCGAAACTTCTAATGATGTGGACATTCTACAAAAGGGTCTCACTGAGACAGATGCCTGGTGTCAAAGCCATGGTCTCAAGCTCAATGCCAAAAAGTGCATTGTCATCCCCTTTGGTAAAAACACTGTACCCATGAACTACCACATAGGTGGTAGTCTACTTAACACCAAAAGTGTGGTAAGAGACCTTGGGACACAGGTGGACAGTAGTCTCTCCTTTAATAATCACATTGCCACAGTGGTCAGGAAATCCTTCTATGTGGCACACCTCATCACAAAAGGCTTCTCATCCAGAAAAAAAGGTCATTGTTCCCCTCTACTCATCACTCATTAGACCTATTATAGAGTACAGCGTCCCTTTTGGTATGTACCTCACAAGACATCTACAACTGGAAAGGCCGCAATAATACCTCACAAAGAGGATTGCTGGCCTCAAACAGATGCCTTACACAGACCAACTCAAAAAACTCCAGCTTTACTCCATCGCATATCGCCTACTCAGAGGCGATCTCTGCCTAACATACAAAGCTATGTCAAATCCAGAGCTGTTGGACATGCTCCACTTAAAGAAATCCCAATCCCTCTGAGCTACGTGCTCTAGGGAACCAAATCTTGTCATTACAATAAACAGAACATGCTGGAATGATAGATTCCTGTCCCAGAGACTTCCCATACTCTGGAACAGACTACCTATCTATGTCAAACATAGCTCCTCATTAGCACTCTTTAAGAAAAATCTTGATGATTGGATGGGTAATAGGAAATTCACCCCAGGGATCACTTCTGTGGTTCTGCTTGACAGGGGCACAGGAAAATAATTGTCTTGGGTGGCGAAAGCCAGGGTACTTTTTTGGCTAGGCTTGGATAGGCCCTAGGGCCAATAGCCTAGTACCTACCTTTGAACCTATTAACCTGTGTTAAACCTTGGAGAACTCCCTTCACCGATGATGAGAACCAGATGTTATGGGATGCCTTTAGGCAACATTGTGCTTTTCTGCTGGAAAGGGGCCGGGGAGATATGATACATATGTAAATTTGGCACCAGATAGTTAATGATTAATTGCCATGGGTGCCATGGCAGGACATATGAGCAGGTGTGCCACAGGACCACTGACATAATCTCATCTGCATGGAGCAGAGCAGCTGCAGTGGGCCATGACCAGATGGTTTCCAGGGGATGGCCTGCTAGGGAACCACCATTAACACGCTATGAAAAGTTTCTGACCAATATCAGGGATCCAGACAGCTCCCAGGAGAGTGTAGTACAGCATGTCCTGGATGTCTGAGAAACAGTTTCAGAGACACCAACACATCCAAGGAGGACCTTCCAGGTAGGCTTTGGTATCTCAACAGTTAAATAGTGTTGTATAGTAAAATGATTGAAATCAGTAAGTTACTTCTGTGTCATATGTATTTTTGCGGGGGATTGAGGATTGTTACAATTGTTAGCTTAGATTGGAGTTGACAGCCACATTCTTGTTGAAAGTATAGTTAATGGACATATAAAGGGTAAACGTATTACCCCTTGTGTTACTGTTAATTGTGATTATGTTGCCCTTACCTCTTGCTTAATTTCTTCCAGGACTATTTGGATTGCAAAGGAGAATGTCATCTGCAGATGTTAAGCCAAACATTTTTATGTCAGTATTGCTGAGCAAATTAACAAAATATTTTAGTGTGTGCTGTTGATGTCAGGGCTGATGTGTGCATTGCTGTACTGTCTGTAATAGTGGCAGCAGTGTTACTTTGTTAGCATATATTGGACTATAGTAGTGTAGGTATTATTTTTCATGTGTCTGTTGCTTTTTATCATAGATGATCTTGACAGTGGGAGTGCGGGCCCTCTGGCACCTGATATCAGTGTATCAGAAGGCTCTGATGATGATGGTGGCTAAACTAAGGCACAGTTGGGGGGTGGAGAGGTTAAATCTAAAACTGAGGTTGACATACAACCATCCCTGCAATTCCATTAGACACAGACAGTAGGCCTATGCCTACCTATTCCAGTGAGGTGGGAGGTTGGCATAAGATCAAGGTGTTTACCTTACAGACATGAGGTGCAGGGTTTGAGTCTCACATGGGATAATTTGCTAGGCTTAAGGTGCCCCACAAGTGCAGTTAGCCTAGTACTAATTTATGAACCTATGAAGCTATGATCATACTCCCATAGTGGAAGTACATCCACTGCTCCTTCAGTGAGTGTGCTGTCCGACCCAGACATTGCAGGCCATGGGGTTGTGGTCCTGGTCATCCCTGTGAAGGAAGCTCATCCTGCAAACATCAGTCACATTCAGATAGTAGCAGTGCATCTGACTGTGGGCGTGGATATGCCACTGCAACTCCTGGCAGACACAGTTCTCATGGTCAGCAATGACAACGATGAACTGCCACCACTATGATGCATGGCTCACACCTGTCTGACATACCAATATGTAGAGCCAGCAGCACAGAACTTGGCTGTGTTCATGCATACACTCACACACCAATTTCACCTGGAGGACCCCTACAGACACACATGCAACAGTTACTCATTTTGTCTCAATGGCCATTTGCTATTTTATCCACGTCTCCCTGCTTTTATTTCTTATTCAGACCACTTACTGACCTTTTGTCTCAGCCTAGCCCCCCCCCCCCCATAAAACACACTGAGCAAGTGCAGATAACTTTGCCATATTCCTGTTGTCTATCTGTTGGATTCAGGGTTACATAAGCTTTCTTTCTGATGCTCATGGTACATAGCTACCTTAGTGCTCAGTATATCTGCATTTGTCATGCTGAACTGGTATTTTATCTTTGACTTATATTGGCCTTGGAAAGTTAGACAGTTGATAGCATTGAAATTTCCCAACTTTATAGTGAATGATCTTGTGAGGGTTGTGAAGTCAGAAACTGCAATGTGTATCATTGCTTTCTAATGTCTCCCTTTAATGATGTTCCATAGGTTCATAGGTTCATAGGTAGGTACTAGGCTATTGGCCCAAGGGCCTAAGTTAAGCCTAGCCAAAAAGGTTCCCTGGCTTACGCCACCCAAGAAAGTTAAGTTCCGTATGGTGCTAAACTAAGGGCATGCAGTGATCATCAGTACTTTTTATTTTATTTATTTATTTATTTATTTGACATTTGTTAACCGGGGTGCCTAGCTGAGCATAGCCCATTTTCAGTGGAGGCTCAGGGAGAAAAATCTCTAAATAGGATTAAGCAAAAATATTTAACAGTAGAAATACAAAAAGCATTTATAAGAATATTACAGTATAACAGTAAATATAGAATGCTACAGGTTATTTCAAATATTTACAATAAAAGACAAGGTAAGAAGAAGAAATTACAGAAAAAAGGCATAAAAAGAAGTAAGAGTAAGAAAAATACTAGAAGACGGAAAGATTAGCAAGCAGAAAAGAACGAAGAAGAAGAAGGAACAAAGACTAAGCTGGAGTGTAGCAAAAGGAAAGAAGGAGAAAGAAAGAGAAGGAGGCCTAGTAAGGGGAGGGGTTCATGTTGGATAATTACAGAGACAAGACTAGGAACTATGAAGGTGTAATTTAAGTGTTTTCTTAAATTCATTAACATTTGAGAGGTATGACTGTGTCATTCTTTGATGCCTGAGGCCTACTACGTATTAATGGACACATATAAGTGAAATAAACCTCTGCTGTCACATGTTAAGGTAATTTCTGTACAAGTCTCCACCTTTTACTTGCTAACCATACCAAGTAATGAAATACAAGGATATGCCACACATTCATATTATTCAACAGTACACTCCAGGTTCAGGATTTACCTTGTAATTGCAACGGTTGCCGCAGTTTTAGTTCAGGGCAGACTCTGTCTGATTCAAGCAGTACATACTCAATACATGGGGAGGTAACGGTTGTGTGAGTTGCCTGGCATTAATGTTACTATATGTATGTGAGTAGGAGGAAGGTTTTAGGCACCTAGTTGGTGAGTAAGTATGATATGTGCTGTCTCTTAACCAGTGCAAGGGCATAATGAGCACACTTATGTCTGCCTACACCCACAGCAGCTGGTGGATCCACCTTTGACTCCTCATCTGTCTGTGGCTGTGGTGACCTTGGTATTAGTGGTGGGATGTGTGCCCCTTCTCCTTGCTGATACTACTGAAGCTGTTTCCTCAGGACTACATTGTGTAGCATGGCACATACTGTGCATATTTCTGTACATCTCTGTGGATTGTACTGTAGGGTTCCTCCAGATGTATCTAGGTACCATTACTATGACTTCAGCAGCCCAAACTTATGTCTATGATATTTCACGTTTGAGTGTGTGCCTCATTATTGCATTTTTCCATGGGTGTGTGTGCATTTTTGATGGTGTCATCAACCATGGCTCCAATGCATAGCCTGCATCGCCCAGTAAATACCCTGTGGGATATCCCCACTCGCAAACATCTGGTACAGTTGGAAGGTGTGTCAGATATGTAAGTCATGGTATCTGCCAGGATGCCAGCACACACTTACAAGACAATTCCCTTGGCATTACATATGACTTGCCAGATGATAGAGTGGTAGCCCTTTCTGTTTATGTAGAGTCTACCTCGTCCCACGGGTAGTGCCTTCATTTGTATATGTGTGCAATCTATGGCACCCGGTCCTTCAGGCTAGTGTGCTGCATATTTCTGGCCCTTTCATCAGAACTAGGAGGAAAATATATGTGGTCACTGGAATGTTGAAGTATAGCATTCAGGAACTGGTGGAGGCTCCTGGATGCTGAGGTCTATGACTCCCCCAGCATGTCCCCTGATGGTTTCTGAAAGGTACCTGTATCTAAGATTCTAAAGGCTATGCATACCTTTGTCTCCACTGGGATGGGTTCCCCTCAGTTGGCTCTGGCTCTGAGTTAATGATGGCAGAAGTCACAGAGTTCCAGTAGTGTGTTCCTGTCCACCATGCAGTGCTCTACAATTGCCATGCTATGTAGGTTATGAAAGTTAAACGGGGCCTGAAAACTCTTCTCCTTCTCACCCTAGGCCTATTGGCAGCAGCACTGGCTTCAGCCTGTAGCACAAAAAATAAATAAAAGCAGCAGCAGCAGCCCCCAACATTCTGTCTGTGTAGACTCCTTTCTGTGGCTGTATTCCAAAAGTTTTGGAATTCTCAGGAAAAAACAGTATGGAGTCTACAAAGATGCTTTATAGCTTTTTGAATAGCTCCACCATGTTGGATTGGTTGATTAGCATGCAATTCAGCTGCTTATGCTGTAATTAGTATGCCACAGTGTTTACCTTGTTTGCACAGAGGTGCATGCCTCTACACTGCACTTACTAAATCTCAATTTTGTTGCTACTGTGTGTGTGCATTGCATCTTAATAAACACAGAGTACAAAATTACTGTGTAGGGTTTATTGAATCCCCCCTGAATATATATGAAGAATTCAATAGGATGAGGTGTGACAAGTTTTATTCCACTTTATTGGGATCAAACAGGATTACCTTTTATATGGAGTTATGATTCCGAGCTACAACTGCTCAGGCAGGCAGATTAGGAGTAGTATAAGTTTGAGGAATCTTTCATTTTTTCCAGATTGTCCTCCACTTCTAGATACAGATACTATTTTAAATTATAAAACGTCATGTAAAATTAAAAACATACTAGAACAAAATAAAATAATGTTAAGCAGATGGCTTATCAAAAAGGGACAACTAGATGTGGATCTTGCAATCAGTGGAAGTTCATTTTACAGAAAACACCAGTAGCCTTGTGTTACAGTTTATTTAGTGAAGTGCAAATATTGCCTGGATAAAATTGAAAAAGTCCCAAAGAGATGCATTTACAAACATGTTATCATGTAAGCAGGAAAGACTCTAATAGTGCTCTTAATAAACATACCATAATTTGCCAGGATTTTAGAGAACTTCAGTTTTGTTTTTTGTTTATAGAAAAATTTGAGAAGGATCCCTGACAGCACCTGGGAAGAAAAGTTATATACATGTGAACTGAATTGGCAGAGAAAAGAATAGGCATTAATGACAGGATATCTATCGGTTGTATTTCAGCTGTAAAGGCTGCCAATCTATAAATACATTTTTAAAAGTGAATATTTATTTTAACTGTATAATTGTTTGCAATCTATTTGTCCTAGTAAAAAGGTTTTCAATTTTATTAGCTATAAAATATCTTTTTTGGAAGGAAAATATCAAGAGAGTTGGGCTGGAGAAGGTAGGAGAGGAAGGGCACAATCCCCCGGATTCAGCAAGCCCTGCACAGTGTGCAGAAACAGTGCAAGAGCTCCAGGAGGCAATATGTCCACCATGCGATCCAGGAATAAGCTGCAGGGACATGCACGAGCACTCCTGCACTATTCCTGCATGGACACGGCTCCTGTATGCAAATTACCACATTTGCAGGTGAAAACCATGCAAATTAGATGAATTTATGATCCAGGAAGCTGGCAGCCAGCCGTGCAGGACTAGTGTAATCTGCAGAAATGTACTCGGTTAGTAACCGAGTACATTTCTGCAAACTACAAAACAGAGCCATGAGAGCTCCAAATAAAGGGTGTATTTATTTATTTTATTTTATTATTTTACATTTGTTAACTGGGGGTGTCTGGCTGAGCCGAAAAGGCCCTTTTTCAGCAGAGGGCCTGGGAGTAAAGCTCCACAAAGAAAAATTACAGATACATTTAATTATTTAGACATGATCAGGATACACAAATTGCAAAAGACATGCTTTTACAATGGTATGCGGCACATCAACAGTTACAGTGGAGAGAACAAACAAAAAAATATTAATTTAAAAATAAAGGTAATTAATAGATTTGTGGTGTACAGCTGAAATTTGGAACATAGGTAGAATACATACATAGTACACAGGTACAGTACATACATTGTAGATTAGCCAGTGTTTGTGAGTAAGATTGAAAACTATTATCAAGTACTCTAGATTTAGTATGTATACCTTATCCACTTTCACTAGCCTGGGGAGCAATCATGGCACTGCCAACTTTGCTTGAGATGTTGCCTGATGAGGTCTTTAAAGGATGCTTTGGATGATGTGTTTTGAATGCTAGTGGGGGCAGAGTTCCATAAAGGGTGTATATAACATGTAAAGCATGCCAATGGCCAAATATATGGCCATTGGCATGGAAAACAGATAAAAAAAAAAATAAATAAATAAATAACTTTTATTTTTTAGCCAATTTCAGCTGTTTAAGCATAGGGCAGCCCCCTGCAAATGAGATTGGGTGAAAAAAATATAAAAAATAACCTTAAATAACCATTCTAACCAAAATCACTATTTTGCCATTATACTCAATGGCAGGCAAAAGACAACATGGCTAGTGAATAGTGGTTGCTAAGGGGGGAGGCTCAGTGTGGGACCTGTAACTATGCATTAGCAGGCAATCTTATGCAAATGAGGGGAATGATACTGAATCCCAGATTTCGCCTCAATGGTAGTCAGCACCCAACAGTGTAAGTGCAGGAATAGCTTGGTTCAAGCCCAAGAGTAAGCTGACATCATATGGGGTGTGTCAGGCATACTGTAAGTGGACTGGAGCCCTGTGGCTCGGGTTTGCCCTTAGCTTAGCAGAGCTAAGCAAGGGGATGTGTCTGAGGCTGCCTAGCACTCTTTACATTGCTTAAGCGGGTGTGAGCGCCGCACACCGGGTTTTAAAGAAAAAAAAAAGTAAACAAGGAAATAGCAGCTCTGTGCACATTGGAGCACTGTGTTTGTGTGGTGTGCCCCTGGGCTTAAAATGGAAGACAATGGGAAGGGAAAACAGTAGTAGGAAGAAGAACTAGCATAGCTGGCAGTTGAAATGTATCAGAATCAGCCAATTACACCAGCAGCAGCCCAGCCCAGAACACTACTATAAACTATTCAAACACCTTACCATCCGTTTTTCCCACATACTCTACTCCACCGGTGTATACAAGCAGGGAAATTTTAACAAACAAAAACAACAAAATGATAGGGGCTGCAGTAGCTATCATACATCAACATGTGGAAGAGGCTGAGGGTGGTGCGGATGAGAATGCTGTCAACCAATCCACAGTGAGGAGACGAAGAAGAGTGTACAGACCAAGGGTAACCTGCTAGGGGCTACATGAGCTGGAGATAGTGGAGTGCTATAGGGTGGACAGGGACCTCCTACAGCAAATTGTTGAGCTGTGCTGGCCATGCCTGACACACAGAACTAACAGAAGGGAACCTATCCCAGTGGATGCCAAGGTATGTGTAGGCCTATGAATACTAGCCGCAGGTACCTTCCAAAGGTGAACTGGGGATATCATGAGGATCTCACAGGCATCAGCATCCAGGGTACTCCACCAGTTCCTGGATGCCATGTCAGCACATGCCGGTGAGCACGTATATTTCCTCACCGCTCGTGAGGAGTTGGCCAGCAATATGCGTCTCTTCCACGAAATAGCAGAATACCCTGAGGTAGTGGGTGCTATAGACTGCATGCACATATGCATCAAAGCACCAACCGGTTATCAGGGTAGGGTCTACATCAACCGCAAGGGCTTCCCCTCCATCAACTGCCAGGTCATGTGCGATGCCCACGACATTATAATGAATGTGTGTGCTGGCTGCCCTGGAAGCTATCATGACTCCCACATCTGGCATCTGATGCATCTGATGCAGCTGTACCAGAGATTTTCCAGTGGGGACATTCCTAACTGTCACCTAGTGGGGAATGCCATGGCTGATGACACCCATCAGAAATGCACACACACCAGAACAGGAACTCCATAATGAGGCACACGCACAGACCAGAATTATAATAGAACATGTGTTTGGGATGCTCAAGTAATGGTTCCGGTGCCTGGACACATCTGGTGGAACCTTGCAGTACTCATCAGCTACATGTACTCAAATTGTCATCATATGTGCCATGCTACACAATATGATCCTGTGGAAACAGCTGCAGCAGGAACAGCACGGGGCAGGGCCACACAGCCCATACCATTGCCAAGGTCTGCACAGGCACAAAGTGGCTCGGAGGAGGAACAACCTGATTCTGCCCCAGTAGGCAGAAGGAGGTGTGCTCAGTATGCCCTGGCCTTGGCAAAGAGGCAACACATAGCACATACACTGACACAGTAGGGACCCAGGGGATGACACCTCTCTCTGACTCGCACATACAGTAAAAGGGATGCCAAACACAACACAACCTGTGCTCAACCATGTATAGGGAGTGTACTATGTGCATCTGACATAGGCAGCCCTCAAGCACAATCCTCAATACTGGCACAGCCACAAGGTAAGTCACTCTTCTTATCATTTGTCGAATGGAGTAGTATGTGTTGTTACTTGTATCTATGGTATGGATGTGAGCATGCAAGGGAATCGGGTGGCTGAATGGGATGCCAGCATATAGTAGACACCTTTAGTGGCAGCATGAGATCTGTAACAAATACTAGTGTCACCACAGTAGCCAGTACTACACACGGTGACAAAGCCCATGGCAGGAAATGTGCTGGGCCACATGTGTTCATATGACACATACATGCCAGTCAGGGAGGCTCACATACCCAAAAACAGTCTCAGCCAGCAGGACAGGTGTAGACAAACACAAACAAAGGCTGTGCTAAGGCCTCTGAATGATGGCTATGGGTAACCCCACCCCAGGCCTACACAGACAGACTACACCAGGTCAGGCAGTGGGATGTTAGTTCTGAAGGGTAAAAAGTCAGAAACTGATAGGTAGATCAATCAAACCTAAGACCTGTAGTACACTGATATGCCTCTAGTCAACATGATAGGTTAGAATACAGAATGACATGGAGTACCTGACATACCAGTACAGTCATAGCAAATATGTACAAGTGTCAGATTTGCCCACCCTAATCCTATGTGGAAATGTAGTAACAGTCTGGTGTGAATCCCCCAATCTGACATAGACATGTAGTAACAGTCAGGTGTGCTCACCCGCAGTCCTATCCAGAAATATAATAACAGACTGGTGTGCCCCCCTAATCCGATGTAGACATGTAACAGTCAAGTGGGCCCCCCAATCCTATGTAGAAATGTAGTATCAGTCTGGTGTGCCACCCCAGTCCGATGTAAACACATAGTAACAGTCAGGTGTGCCCCCCAAATCCTATGTGGAAATGTAGTAACAGTCTGGTGTGACCCCCCCCAATCCGGCGTAGACACATAGTAACAGTCAGGTGTGCCCCCCAAATCCTATGTAGAAATGTAGTAACAGACTGGTGTGCCCACGCAATCCGATGTAGACACGTTGTAACAGTCATATGTGCCCCCCAAATCCTATGTAGAAATGTAGTAACAGTCTGGTGTGCCCCCATTCTGATGTAGACACAAAGTAATAGTCTGGTGTGCCCCCCAATATGATGTAGACATGTAATAACAGTCAGGTGTGCCTCCCAATCCTATGTATAAATGTAGTAACATGTATGTGTATGTATAATACCAGTGGAGCACAGATTACCTGAGGTGGCCATGGTAGCAGGATAGATTGTAGCATTTGTACAATATGCTGTTATGTGTGTGTTAGGATGGTGTGTATTTCATATTGTGTGAGAGTGGTCAGTATGCATGCATGGTGAGGTTTGTCCTAGTGGCCATTGCCCAGTACTGCCAATAATGACAGGGCCAAGTCTTCACAAGTGCAGTGCCAAACACAAGCTCCCCAGTATAACACATTCTAGTAGTAAGCCATTGTAAATGTATGGAGGTAATATGTGTCACCATCTGAAAGATGGACATGGCATGACTG
Source organism: Protopterus annectens (assembly GCF_019279795.1). Classification (NCBI taxonomy): domain Eukaryota; kingdom Metazoa; phylum Chordata; order Ceratodontiformes; family Protopteridae; genus Protopterus; species Protopterus annectens. Next base: position 1,431,848,458 of record NC_056737.1, read on the forward strand.
TTGGGCCAGATATACAAGCAGTACACCGGGTAAAGTACCCCAGACAGACAGTGTATAATGTGTAACCGTTAAATGGAATTGTACATACAGGTATGCAGCACATTATCTGGGCTTGTAGCAGGGAATACTGATGTCATCTGGCCAAACACTTGCAGATCACAAAGGTCACAGGAATGATGTATTGAGAAACAGCTGATGTCCCTGCACAAGCCAGCATAAGTGGAATACCCCAAGCATATCTGTCAGTGAGCTGCAAGTAGTGTCCATAGCACACATGCACCCAGCTTATCCAACCACCACCCACAGGTACCTCTCCGGTCTTATCTCTGCTGTTGGGAATGGGTACAATATGACCCCCACCTGTGTATGGCAATAGTGAAAGTCTGCAGCATGCAGTGCAGGTGTCCCATGCAGGTGTGTCCCTAATTATAGCCAGCACCCTGCTATCATCCACACCCCTTGACCAATACTGACAGAACGTATTGGTATGAACACCTACCTACCCTGTCACCTCCGGGGAATATACTGTATGGCAGTCTGGGACTGTAGGACTGACAGAAGGCAATGGCCTGCTACAGCTGGCCTGCATCACTACCAAATGGCCTACAGTCCTCTGCCAAAGGCCTGTGGCTCACCCGTACTGCCAATGTATGTTATGTCATGGACTCCCAAATAACAACATAACACAGTTCACAGAACCCATATGCAAGGCCATGTGGACAAACCACAGTAACATGTCCACCATGTCCCACTGCATGAACTATGGACCAACACCAATACACTGCTGTGATGAGGTGATAACTATAGGAAAAGTATCAGAGAATGTTTGCATAATGTATGGAAGAGGATAGAATACTAGAGGGGTGTGGTGGGAGCATGGGCAGCATGGCATGTGTGAAGTCCAAAACACAGCCGTGTGCACATACTATCCCTGGCTGTAAACACAAGAATGGGTGGCTACAAACCTGCTCGTAAACCACAATAGGGGTAATGTCCTGACTTATGACCCCTGCCTCTGGGTAACCTGTGTGAATCTGTACAGCTGTGAGGTATTGCCACAGCAAGATAAGGCCATACTGTCACGTAGATGGATGTACAAGTATGGGATCCTCTGCCACCACTGTACCAAGGTGCTGAACCAGTTACACAAACCCAGCAGCAAGTGTCTGCAGCTCCCCCTCCAGAATGGCATTAGTTTGCAGGAATATGTAGGCATTTGACCACAATACTGGACACAGCTGCATTCACCCTGTGTTCCCCATGACACAATGCGAGCAAAAATGTCTACCTGACAGTACTTGATGACATAAAACATCACAGTGTATAACAGTACACGTCGGAATATCTCTGCTAACACCAGGACCATGTAGCTGAAGCACCTCAGACACAATTACCTACAGTACCCACTATCCCTTGCCCAGTTTGACCCCATATTGTCAACTGACTACAGATCTCCTGCAGAAACAGTTTGCTAGCTGTAGGTATAGAACACAAAAGTCTGCACTTCAGTACAATCTACCTGGAATGGATCCACACAATCAATACAGAAGGGCATACTGGGCATGCTCCCACACTTAGAGAAATGAAGGCAATGTCAGACAACAAAATACTGAAAGATTATACTGGGCATGCTCACACACCTAAAGAAATGAAGCCCATGTCTGGCAACAACAGTGGACCATACATATGTGACAGTTGCAGACGTTAGTGCATACATTGCTCAGTATGCACCAGTCATGCTTTGCACACACATTGGATAGGAATACACACATTTCCACATTACCACAGGGGCTAGCTATTGTATCACTGCTACTTATGGCGTGGCATCCCCTATTTTTTGTACTTTAGGACATTACATGTGTTGGGGTTGACATTTTACATCATTCAACATTCCACCTTTATGGTGGTTTTGGTCTGTGTTTGAATTTGTACTCATTGTGATATGCAGAATTGTGATTTCTTTGTTTGATTCAGGTTATATCACAAGGGCTAGCCATTGTATCATTGGGGCTTACAGTGATCAGGCTCTTTCTTTTTGGGTCTATTTTTGCCTGAAAAAATATTTATACTAATGCAAACAATTTGTACACTCTTATGTAATGTGAAATGAAAGAATACAAATGCTATGTGGGACCCATTTTTGTGTCTAAGCTATATATACTTATTTTTCTAAATGTTTGGTCTTTGATTGGGGATTTTTGTCTTATTCCTGCTGTGGGTATAGTTGACTAGTCTGTTAGTATTGTTTACTACTCTTTTTATTAAAAAAGTTTTTATATATATTTTTGCAACATGGCTTTGACTCCTCTTATGAAAGGCTTGGCCTCGGACATGAATGATTTGGCCATTTTTGGTTTAGGTTTATCTGATACAAATAATCATTCTTCGGGGGTGCCTCAAGACCCAGCTAAACAATGTGAATCTATGTTTTTTTAAGTTGGGCAAAAGCATGAAGGGTCTGTGGACCAATGTTTGGCATTTACACCTGTTCAAAGCTTATCAACTCAAAAATATGACACCATGAGGTTTGAGGGTGAAGGTACAGCCCTTGGTACATAACACTGATGAACAGTTAACTGATGAGTGGACGCAGATTCAACAATCTGCATCCTTGGGCTTTGTGAATGCATTAGCTGGCTTTTATGAATGGGCTGTCAAACAAGGGATTCAGGAGGTGGAAACACTTTGTACGGAGGTTAACAAATTTGACTCTAGTGGGTTTTTACCTCTCGGGTTAATCAGTTAACAACAGAATTACTCAAGCTAGAACAGATATTAAAGGATAAAAAATTGAAAAAGTTCCAAAGGGACATAGGGGACTATGAAAGAGGCAAACCATTTGATATGCCTAGGAATGTCACGTTTAGGCTTCCAAGCAACAAGCCTTTAGCGCGCAAGAGAAAAAGACCCAAATCTATTTTGAAGCGAAGCTCTGAGTCATTGAGTTACACATCAGGGGATGAGACTTCCTCTAATACTGAAGGGGAGGGTAACCATACAGATGCCTCACCTGATCCCAAAAGAAGGAGTTTGTCACACCCTTTGGGTTCAGGTACAGACAAGGAGGGAGGAAGCACAAGAAACACCAAACCAGTGATGGATTTGGAGGGTCTGTTACAACTGATGATAGAACATTAACTGATTGTATGAATATACACAACATTTCCTCTGTACACCTTTCCAATTTACAAATTAAAGTTTTAAACAAAGGCCTTAATTTTGTCCCCGGCTTTTTTGTTCCAGAATATACTCTAGCACAGGATGTGGTCAATTTCTGTCGTTTACTTAATCTAAAATTGTTTTTTGAAAATGATACTATCCAGGAAGTTCCAGAGTTTAGATTTAAAAGATCTACTTTCACTCCACCTATGTCACATATAGTATCCACTTTTCAGGCCAATGTCCTAAAGGATCTACATTGTAGCCTATAACAATCTTTCTAAGGAGGAGGTGCAATGCATAGAGAGCCTTAAAAATAGTAAGAAAATTGTTATTGTACAAGCAGATAAGGGTGGGGCAGTAGTGATTCAAGACTGGGTCAATTATAATGAAAAAGCATTAAGGTAACTGGGTGACAACAAGTATTATATGGCTATGCCATTGGATCCAGACAGTCATTTTAAGACCAAAGTTGATTATTTTTTGATACAAGCCAAGGAAGAGGGCATCATTACTGAGTCGGTTAGACACAAGTTGCTAGTTTCATCCCCGAGTAAACAGTATTTTTACTTACTAACCAAAATACATAAGGATGCTAGATGTCCTCCTGGAAGACCAATAGTATCAGGGTGGGGATCCATTACTGAACCACTTTCCGAATATTTAACACATTATCTTAAACAACTACTATCCATGGTACGGGCCAGAATTCAGGATACAACTCAGTTTTTGAATATTATATCTGACATGCAATTGGAGCCTCATTGGCTGATGTGTACCTTGGATGTAACCTCTCTCTATACAAACATTCCCCAATGGGCAGGTTTGCAGGCTTTGGATTTTTGGTTGGGAAGATCTGGTTTATACCAGCCAGGCTTTAATACTTTTTTAGTATGCCTGGCTGAATATGTTCTTATTAGTAATGTATTCTATTCCCAGGACCAATGTTTTTGGCAGGTCAAAGGTACAGCAATGGGTGTCTCCTTTGCACCCATTTATGCTGACCTATTTATGGCCTATATTGAGGAGGTTATCATTTACGACTCTAGTCACAATTTATATATTGATGAATTAGACATTTGGAGGTGATATCTGGATGATTGTTGGGTGGTGTGGAAGTCGGATGAAACATACTTACAGGAGTTTATTGGCTATCTCAATGATAACATATGGGGAATTGAGATCAAACTGAATTTTCATAAATCGAAAATTGTTTACCTTGATGTTGAGGTTAGCAGGAATGCTGATGATACCCTAGGTACACGGGTTTTCAAGAAATTCCCTGTGTATAACCCACTTTTGCATGCAACGAGCTTCCACCCTTGACGGATCATCCGGAATATCCCCAAATCACAATTCCTCAGAATTAAAAGGATCTGTTCAAGCCAGCAAACATTTGAAAATACCAGGGATGATTTGATACATCGCTTTTGTGAGAGAGGTTACCCTTCTGGTACTATCATCACTGCTTGTCACTGGGCTTCCAGTCAAGATAGAACTCATTTATTAAAATACAAGGACAAACCAAGAGATTTTTCTAATCCTTTGGTTCATCTGGTGACCACATATGGATGCAATACATGGGGGTTCATGAATATAATCAACAGACATTGGAACATTCTTATGGCCGAGGAGAGATTACACCCTTTTTTGGGTGACACATGCTCCTTTTCATTTAGGAGTGGATGTACATTGGGTTCCCTTTTTAGCCATTATAAGAGGGTGGGACCTAGTTCTATTGTTCCCACTCAACGCACACTCACAGGTGTCCCAGTGTTGGGCTGCATGCCATGTGGTCATTGTACTCATTGCAACAAGGTTCAGAAAATGAGGGAAGTCAGTAGTCGTAATACTTCAGCAGTTTCCAATATTAACTTCTGGCCTACCTGCAGTACAGAGTGGGTTATCTATTTAGTCACTTGTACATGCTCCTCATTCTATGTGGGACAACCTTCTAGACCTTTTTGTCTCAGGATTGGGGAGCATCTTAGTGATATTAGGAATAAACGTCCTAATAATGCTCTGTATAAAAATGTTGTTGTGTCTTTCGGCTTTTCCCGGTTAGGGGTCGCCACAGTGGAACTCCAGTCCACTGATGATTGGCAGTAGATTTTTACATACCGAGTTGCCGGCTCTGACACACAACCTTCAATGAAGGTACGCCCATTCACGCATGTCTCCACACAGAAGACGCTCTAGCTGAGAATCGAACAGGACAACATCTTACTGTGAGGCGACAATGCTACCACAGCACCACCACCACAGTTAAAAATGTATGTAAACATAACTCTGCATCTTTTTATTTTACTGTTATTGATTGCATTGTAGGGAAATGTAGGAATAAATCAGGATGGCATGACATACTCAATTTTAAGGAAAGCAAATGGATTATCAAGTTAGGGGCTTTGTTCCCACCTGGGCTTAATGACCAATTATAAATGCACCAATGAACTGTTGTATGTAACACTGTATATACATGAGTGGTTCATGTTGGCTCATGTTTACTCACTGAAGAAGGCTATTACAGCCAAAACCGGTTTGGGGCAGGTAGTTGGGCTTACTACCCTCTACCTAGTTATGTGATTTTTTATTTATGTATTGAATTGTGGATTTCCACCTTTACTGCTGGCTATATTTTTTGTTCTGATACACACACATATCCAAGGACAACACACTATAATATGCCAAAAGTACACATACATAGATGTGTGGAAGAGAGTGACAGTGACAAAGAGCCTTCTATCATGAGGCCTCTCCCACCCAGCACATAGTCAAATGGCTACAACCACATGATGTTTAAATGTCACTCACTGTAGAAATTAGCCTCTGAATCCCTCAGCATTATAGACTCCATGGTGCTAGTGATAACTGTGCAACATGACTGTACAAGGCAGTAGTCATCTAGAAGTTATATACATGTACCTGCGGAATATAAACCTGTGTGTGCCTGAGTGTGGTGTGTCTACCTCTAGATGAATGGGTTATGGCCCATGCACACACACTGCCCTACCCATTGCTCTACTTTGGAAAGCCTGCTGATGGCAGTCACTTTGAAATACACCTTTGGGGAAGGCATAGCCAGGTAATCTCTGTGGTGCATCCTATAACTGCATAATGCTGTAGTGTGATAAACTAGCTAAGTAGGAGTTCTAATCCCAGATGTGGCAGCTGTGTGTTTGTCTATGTAGGGATCAATGCTTTTTAGGCTAGTCACACACACTACAATTCAAATGGCCTACTTTGGCAAGCCTGCTGATGTAATTCACTTTGAAATACTCCTTTGGAGAAGGAGTAGCCCAGTAATCTCTGTAGCGTGTCCTATAACTGCATAATGCTGTAGTGTGATAAAATAATTAAGTAGGAGTTATAATCCCAGACATGGCAACTGCATGTGTTTGTCTGTGTAGGGAGCAATGCTTTTTAGGCTAGTCACACTCACAACAATTCAAATGGCCTACTTTGGCAAGCCTGCTGATGTCATTCACTTTGAAATACACCTTTGGGGAAAGTGTAGCCAAGTAATCTCTGTGGTGCATCCTATAAATGCATGATAATGTAGTAGTTTGTTAGGGGTTCTATTCCCAGACATGGCAAGTGTGGATGTTTGTCTGTGTAGGGAGCAATGCATTTGAGGCCATTCACAGTCAATACAACCTCCATTGTCCTTCTTTGGCAAGCCTGCTGATGTCATTCATCTTGAAATACACCTTTGGAGTAGAAGTAATCCAGTAATCTCTGTGGTGTGTCCTATAACTGCATAATGTTGTAGTGTGATAAACTAGTTAGGTAGGAGTTCTAATCCCAGACATGGCAAGTGTGTGTGTCTGTGTTTGTCATTTGCATCCTGTGTGGAGGTGGATGTGAGTGTGTAACAACTGGACTCATTGTAGTCGTATTTGCAAATGTCTTATATGGTGGGCCTATTATATGTCACAATGTCTACTTTACAAGGATAACAGATGTCAAATAGCTGAGTTGCTGGAGTGCCAGTCCATACCCCTACATGTGACATTAAGGCCTGGCAAACAAATTAAGCAACCCTTGAATTACCCAATGAACACTCTGAACTCATGTCTCATACACAAACGCACTTGCCTAGGCAACAACCGCTTTGTTGGTAATAACCTGCATATTGCCCACAGATAGTAACCATGGTGTGATTGCAGTAGACTACAGAGGCCATAGCACCCTGTCTCATCACTACAATAGGCACATAATTGCAGACAGTGCACCTTTACTATGTTCCCCACTGGACGCCTGCAACAACTGTGGTGCCATCAAATGTGACCCACAAAAGAAAATCGCTTAAACACATGCTCTGTATGGACAGATGCCATTGACACCAGGGAATACCTGTATCATGCTATCAATGTAGGTGCAGGGACAACCTGGTGTCCATTAGCAGTTCCCATCACATGAGGCCAGGGCTGGAACATCTGATGATAATCTGTGTACACAGCATGGGCCAGACACCCCAGGTACAGTTCCACATTTCACTGAACATGCAAGTGGGACGTGTGCACATCCCGGGAACCATCCATGTCATGGACTATAGAACAAATACATGGCAAGCATTGCACAGCACTGGCCGCACACAATAGTAACTCAGGTGACTGGATGGTGAATACAATACCCACCTGTGTAGGCCAATCCAGACTCTACACCCCTGAGCCACACTGCAGTCCATTGTTATGTGGCCTGATGCCAAGGTATACCCTTCACCTAGTCTTGTACAGAGTTCTGGCACAGTCAACCACTACACAACTGTGAAGCAATGTACCCATGCATGTCAGTACTGGCACCCTGTGTCTGTGTGTGTGGAGTATGATGCTTTTAACCACATTCACACTCACTACAACTCCCATTGGCCTACTGAAGCATGCCATCTGATGTCAAACACATTCACATACTGTTTTCCCATATATCATCCGGATAACCCCTGTGGTGCATGTGATACCTGCGCATTACTGTATTGTGGCAAACTAGCTAGTTAGGAGGTCTACTCCTGACCCTGCCAGCTGTGTCAATGTGTGTGAGTCCCTTCGAGAGTGTGGCTGTGTTGACATTGACACCTGTTCATGTGGACAGGCACGTGTACTATACTTACCTTATCGCTACTATATCACTGTTACAGATGTCACTCACCATCAGGTATACCTTTGGACAGCTTTCCCCACCATGTAAGCTATGTGACGCAAGTAATAACTGCATAGATATGTAATAGCAATACATAGTCAGTCAGGGGGTTGGAAACCCCATACTGGTAGATGTGTGTCACAAACAAGCTTAGGTTTTACTCTCCCACCACCTCCCTGACTTCCTTTGTCTCTGTCTGTCTCTCTCACTCTGTCTCTGGTGGATGTGGAGAAGTACACCTGCTTTGCTTAGGCAGCCACTTGTGTTTTGTAAGTAATGCTCATGATCAGCTGATGGCCTCTGCATGAATTGCAGTCCCCCTCAAGCTGATTGCATGTGGAACAGCTGTGGTAACATTCTCATAGCCAATTGCATGGAAACACACTCCAATATCTAGGAACATCATGTGGGTGTTGGGCCTTTTCATTCACTGTGAGCAGGACCTAAATTTGGTGTTTGGCAAACAGCATCACAGATGGTATTGGGATTTACCTCTAACAACATACACTGTGGAAACAGGCCAACAGACAGGAGAGGGATGTGCCAGACATGACTACAGAATGTAAGTGTTGCTCTTCTGCATTTGGAGTAATTTCGGTTCAACAGGGTGTGTGTGGATATGGTTGGTTTACATGATTTAATACGTGTCATGACAGTGTTATGTGTTTGAGGAAATTCCTATCTGTATGGTTATCTGCAGACTGGGCAGTGTGTGGATCCTTATGTTTCTTGTGTTGCTCACAGAGCACCTATCTTAGAACTGCAGAAGCATAGTCTGAGGATTGCAGCTGGTACATGGTGACAGCCATGAGAGTTACTGACTTCATATCCCTGATAGGACATATGTCACACAAACCCTGGTATGACAGTAAATGTATGAGGTTATCACAGCAACATGCCAATATTGGTCCAGTGTTTGTATCTCCAGCCACAAGTCTGTCAACCTTTGTAGATATGTCATGCAGTAAGAGATGCATATGTTCTGTACACCATTATTTGATATCATACCTGATAATAAGCCAATCAGATATCAGACTGCTAGACGTGTTATATATAGTAGGGGTTATTTCTGAGGACATAACCTGGGCATTTTGCAGTTGTGTGTACAGTACTGGGGTCTGTGCACTTATGGTGATTGTCAACAGTATGTGTATTGCGCATATGTACCTTGGGCTGTGCACAGACTGTGGTAGATTTCATTGTTTTTGGTCTTGTTCTCTCTGATGTTACATGCTGCTCCAGTGTATGCTATCCTATTGGCTCACGTCTGTAGGGCCAGACACACACACGTCCCATACCACAGACAGGCATCGGACCACACTGTGTCGTGACCCAATGTATGTAGGGTTAGTGTGTGAGTGGCACATATGAGGATGGTGTTCATCAGACAGTCCATATAGTGTCATATTAAGCTTGTGTACCATATGTGGCTGCGGCTGTGTTTACATTGGTTGTGGGTATGTACTTTCTCACAGGTGTCTGTTACTCTGTGCTGTGACATGCATGTAGAGCCTGCTATAATTGCAGGTACATGTGTATTCCCCCATACAAAATGTAGTCCAGTGCTGTGGCAGTCTGTCTGTAGTTTGCACAGTGCTTTGTGACATGCCTAGCAGCTTAGTGTAATTACCCAGTGTGCTGTTATGTCCAGTTATTTGCAAGACATACTGCTGCCACGCCACCATAACTGTTGTGTATTTCTGACAAAGCAGTGGGATTCTGTACAGATGTACGTCACTAACTACTGGGTAGTATGTGGCCATGTAACCTCTGCACCACCAGGTATTTTTGTCAGGATATACTGGCATGTATGAATGCATAAATTGTTTGGGCATATGTAGTCCAGTATTTACATGATATACCCATGTACATGGCTATTAACATCCACATTGTGAAGCGTGGTCAACATGCCTCTTATGAAGGGGATTTGTGTACACCTCTGGACTGACCATAGAGTGCCAGACAGTCCATATATATTGGTTATATCTGTGCTGGAGCCCACATGATCATTACTGTGCTAGTAGTGGTACTGTACTATGATGTCCTTAGGGTGTCTGTCAGTAGCCAATGGCATACATGTCAAAGGCAGATGTGACCTCCCACACACATGTCTGTTAAGGCAATCCCTGTTACAGTAGCAACAGTCTACATATATACCTGCAATACATACATAACATCCCCTTGTACTAAGACGTTGGGGCTATTGGTGCTGAGGTAGGACTCCACTCAATGTTCTGTACATATGGTAAACATATATATATATATATTAATATATATATATATATATATATATATATATATATATATATATATATATATATATATATATATGTATATATATATATATATATATATATATATATATATATATATATATATATATATATATATATAGATATATATATACATATACATATCTACATACATATATATATTTATATATATATATATATATATATATATATATATATATATATATAAAATATATACATATACACAGCAATATATATCATATACATATACAGATATATAGCTATATATGCACATATAGTTATGGATATCTACATGTATATCATGCTTTATTACTATTTCACACAGACCTTATTACAACATATAAAATTACACCAAAAGGAGCTGGAAAGCCCCACTAAAATCAAACAAAGATCAAATCGAGCATCCATTGCCATCTCAATATAAAGATACGCCTCATATAAATAGGTATATCTGATTAGATATGTATGCACATATACTTATAGATATCTGCATATATATCAACATAAATGGGTATATCTCTACACATAGGATGTGCATACATATATATATATATATATATATATATATATATATATATATATATATATATATCTACAGAGAGATCTACAAATGGCCATATATATGATGCACTATACAGATGTGCATTCATACATATGTATGAATATATATGTGTATGCACATGTAGACATATATCTACATATGTATATGCATATATCCATATTCCTGTCTTGTGTAAACATCACGGTTGTGTATACCTTCCCAGATGTATCTGATATGCGTATTTTTAGATATAACATTTAAATTTCTAGTCTCCCACCAGGATACAAGTGCTCTTCAGCAATTACATTCTGCTTGCCGAGCACACTCAAGCAAATCTGCAGTCTACGGCTACCACTCCATCCATACAGTATAAGAAGGAATTAGTACTGCAAACTAAACAAGGAACATTTTGAGCATCAAGAGCAGGAGCACACTCAAGCAAATCTGCAGTCTGCGGCTACCACTCCATCCATACTGCATAAGAAGGAATCAATACTGCAAACTAAACAAGCATATACATTTTGAGCCTCAGGAGCAGGAGCACACTCAAACAAATCTGCAGTCTGCGGCTACCACTCCATCCATACAGTATAAGAAGGAATCAGTACTGCAAACTAAACAAGGATATACATTTTGAGCATCAAGAGTAGGAGCACACTCAAGTAATTCTGCAGTCTGCAACTACCACTACATCCATACAGCATAAAAAGGAATCTGTACTGCAAGCTAAACAAGGATATACATTTTGAGCCTCAAGAGCAGGAGCACACTCAAGCAAATCTGCAGTCTGTGGCTACCACTCCATCCATACAGTATAAGAAGGAATCAGTACTGCAAACTAAACAAGGATATACATTTTGAGCATCAAGAGCAGGAGCACACTCAAGCAAATCTGCAGTCTGTGGCTACCACTCCATCCATACAGCATAAGAAGGAATCAGTACTGCAAACTAAACAAGGATATACATTTTGAGCCTTAAGAACAGGAGCACACTCAAGCAAATCTGCAGTATGCAGCTACCACTCCATCCATACAGTATAATGAGGGAATCAGTACTGCAAACTAGACAAGAATATACATTTTGAGCCTCAAGAGCAGGAGCACACTCCAGCAAATCTGCATTCTGTGGCTACCACTCCATCCATACAGCATAAGAAGGAATCAGTACTGCAAACTAAACAAGGATATGCATTTTGAGCCTCAAGAGCAGGAGCACACTCAAGCAAATCTACAGTGCGTGGCTACCACTCCATCCATACAGTATAAGAAGGAATCAGTACTGCAAACTAAACAAGGATATACATTTTGAGCCTCAAGAGCAGGAGCACACTCAAACAAATCTGCAGTCTGTGGCTACCACTCCGTCCATACAGTATAAGAAGAAATCAGTACTGCAAACTAAACAAGGATATACATTTTGAGCCTCAAGAGCAGGGTCAGTCCACCCAGGCATTCTACTTGTATGTTTTATGAGAGTGAAGCTATTACATTAGCAGTATTTCTTAGTAGTTCTCAGCTTGCTAAAAAAACTGACTGTTGTAGTCTTGTGTCCCCCCCCCCACTAGTACAGTAATCCTATTTGTCCAATAGACAGTATACATTTAATTCACATCCCTGTGACTAAATTAACCATCAAGCAGCCCTCTCAGTGCTTTCTGCCTTAGTTTGTATCACTTGGAGGCCCACCTGTTTATTTGCATCTCTACACATTCCCCTTCATTGCTAATGTATCTCCCTACTCTAATCTGTGCACAAACTGGTTACTAATCAGCAAGTCAATGTGAAGACACACTCCCAACCTTAATAAACTTTGCTGTCTCTTCTCTCCTTCACTTTACACGTAGTTTGAATTATTACTTACCCCTTCTGAGGCCTTCACTGATTTCCACTGATTGCCTCTCTGGTTTCTTTGCATTCCGCCTGATTTACACCCCTTGTGCTATCTCCCTCCACCAATACAAAGTCTATATTAGAATCATGCTGAGCATGGAGCCATCTTTAAATTTCTAGTCTCCCACCAGGACACAAGTGCTCTTCAGCAATTACATTCTGCTTGCTGGTAAGCCATTAGACATCAGGAATTTATTTTAAAATTGTTCAGATTTGTAAAGTAATACTTTTTTTCTCTTGTCTTGGTTGGCTCTGCCCCACTCCGTTCGCCCTCGCTAATGCTTGGGCTCTCTCTGCTTCCCTGCCCTGCCCCCTATTACCTCTCGCCCCACTACCTCTACATTTATAGTAATCACAGCCACACCCACAGCTCACCCTCACATCACCTCCACCAATCACAGCTCCACAAGTCATATCACATTATACCACACCAACTTGCTCCACACAAAATACTCCCAATCACTATCATTCCCAGTAGGCATTTTTTACATCATCCACACTACTCCCCCATCCACATATAGTGCATCCCTATACTTCCTATTCAGACCCCCCACCTAGAAGCAACTTAAACTTTATAACCATGACTATCACACAACTAAGTCTAGTCTGTCTTGTCATAATTCTTTACAACACCACAAGTTATCACTCTAGCAATATCCTTAAACTTAGTAGCACAACACTGCATTATGCACTCTCGTATACAGACACCACACATTATAATAATATCTGCCCACAGTTATTCAAGAACTACATAACGGACCAATTCAGAACTAAGCACATATGCTCTCATTCCTACTCCAAAAAAACACAATACTTTCTCACACTCCTCACCAAACTCCAACATCTGTATAACCATTTTAACTCCAGGCTCACCATAAGTTGGGATATCCACCCCAACCCAGGCCCAAATCCATCCTGTCCAACACAAACTGCTCCAACACAAATGTCAGAACATAACACCCCCACTTTCTTCATCCCTGGGCAAATCAACAACAGCAGCAAAACCAACCATATGCTAATGCTAAATATTAATATTAGAAGTATCAAAAATAAAATACCTGAACTCTAGGCCACAATAGCACACTACTCCCCAGACATAGTTACTTTAACATAAACCTGGCTAAATAAAAACATAGCTAACTCAGAAGTTCTCCCTACTGGCTACAATATCATTAGACAAGACAGACCACTTCGTAAAGGGGGTTGAACTGCCTTACCGTACAAGTCCAACTTAACTGTCCATCAATTACCAAACTCCTACCCTCCCCCAATAATTGGGGCATACTTATCTCACAACTTCAACTTCACCCTAAAAAGGTCATCACCACAATTGTGATCTATATTCCACCTGGTAATACACCTGCTAGCCTTGAAGACGTCTTATCCTGGTGTTCTTCCACATACTCACAAGAAACCCTTATTCTGGGGGACTTCAACCTAGATTGGTTCACCTGTATATCAGAACCACCAAGTAATCTAATAAATCTCCATGGCTACCAGCAGCTAGTCCAAATTCCAACTAGATGTGATAAAAAATCTAAAATGGAATCCATCCCTGACTGGGTCCTAACAACCCCACATTGTACCCTCACACAGGCAGTCTCCCAGACACCTTAAATGACCACAACATAATATACTTTATACGTAGTAGAACAAGCATATGCAAGACCACTAACTATATATCCACTAGAAACACAAACAAAATTCTCTCCTGAGGTCCTCAACGCTTTACTCTGGTTTTAAACCCTCCCACTTGACCAAGCTGTAGCATATTTCAACAAAACATTTCCACAACACCTAGACACTGTCACTCCATTGTGCAAAATCAAGGATAGAACCTCTACAAACCCCTGGCTCAGTAAAGAAACCAAACAAATCCTCAAGTCCAGAGACACTGCCTGGCTTTACTATAAAAAAAACAAAGAAACGCAAAGTCTAACTAAGTACCAAGAACTGCGCAACCGTGAAAAAAAATGCATTAGGCTGGATAAAAAATCCTACTACACAACATTACAAACTAAATACCAACACAACCCACAAAATTTTTGGAAAAATGTAAACCAGCTACTAAAATCCACCCAAAAGGCTACCCCCAAACCAACCACCCCTGACACTAAAGTTCCCATCGAAATACAATTCAACTCCCACTTTGTGAACTCATTTTTATCCTTAGTATCACAGGACAATTCCTTCCTTACTATCCCCCAAACACAAATAACACTAATACAAGTTACCTTCAAAACAGTTTCCACCACTTCAGTCAAAAGCATGCTCTCCAAACTAAAAACCTCATAAACAGCAGCAGACCTACTCCCCAGCTATTTTTTGAAACTCACAGCAGATGCTATTGCTATCCCTGTCTCCACTCTCATAAACAGATCAATTGCTGAAAACTATGTGCCCAAACTCTGGAAAATATCCTATGTTACACCCATACATAAAGGCGGGACCTCCACTGAACTTAATAACTACAGACCCATTGCTTTACTCTCCCCCCTGGCCAAAATCCTAGAAAAATGCATCCATACCCAGATGCTAATCTATCTCCTAGACAGCAACATCCTGTCATCTACTCAGCATGGTTTCAGACCTGCCCATAGTACCACTACAGCCCTCCTCTGCTTCACAGACACAGTAAACTGTCTCAAAAATTAAGGCCTACAAGTGTCAACTCATTTTTTAGATATGTCCAAAGCATTTGACACAGTCTCACACCAAATCTTCCTAAACAAACTAAACCAATATCATCTATCAAATTCCACTCTTACCTGGTTGCAAAGCTACTTAACTGACAGGTACCAAGCTGTGAAATGGGAAAATTCTCTCTCTCCTCAGCTGCCCATAACTATAGGAGTCCCACAGGGTTCTATCTTAGGACCACTGCTATTCACAGTCTTCACAAATGACCTCCATACCTCCACACAGCATGCATCTATAATTCATTATGCAGATGACACTACCTTAATCTGTGCTGCACAAAACATTCCTACCCTCCAGAAAACAACTCAACTAGCATTCTCTGACGTTGAAAACTACCTTACTAAAGCCCAACTTATCCTCAATCCAAAGAAAACTCAGCTTATGATTATAACTAGTTCTAACAAAAACACTAACAGTCAATTCACTATATAGTCCACAAATGATACTCCAATTGTTTCAGTGGCACAGGCTAAGCTACTGGGAATAACCATAGACTTCCACCTAAAATTTGATAGTCATCTCAACTTAACTATTAAAAAAGTACATGCCAAACTGGGGTCACTCTACCGTATCAAACCATTTCTTACCAACAACACAAGATCAGCCATTGCTCGCTCCCAATTTCTATCCACCCTACTCTATGCATCTCCCATTCTGACTAATCTCAACAAAACTGAACTAAGCAAAATGGAAGCCTGCTATAACAGAATTTCCCGCTTTACTGCAAATTGCTCATACAGAACTCATCACTGTACTGCTTTGAGACAGCTCCACTGGCTTGAACTGCCCAACCTCCTAATCTATAATCAGCTCTGCCTCTGTCATTCTATCTATTACTTCCCCAATAAGTGTCGTGCCCTCAAAAACCTAGTACAACATCACTCAGCCAAAAGGCCTCTTAGATCATCAAGCAAACTACTACTAGAAGCCACCAACAGCTACAATAGCTTTGGATATGCACTATATAGTAGTTCAGTGGCTAAAAAATGGAAATCTGTCCCTATTAGCATTCAAAACACATCATCCAAAGCCTCCTTTAAAGACCTCATCAGGCAACATCTCAAGCAAAGTTGGCAGTGCCATGATTGCTCCCCAGGCTAGTGTAAGCAGATAACATATACATACTAAATCTAGAGCACTTGATAATAGTTATCAACCTTACTCACAAACACTGGCTAATCTACCATGTATGTACTGTACCTGTGTTCTATGTATGTATTCTACCTATGTTCCAAATTTCAGCTGCACACCACAAATCTATTAATTACTTTTATTTTTAAAATTTATTTTTTGTTTGTTCTCTCCACTGTAACTGTTTATGTGCCGCATACCTCTGTAAAAACATGTCTCTTGTAATTTGTGTGTATACTAGATCATATCTAAATAACTAAATGTGTCTGTAATTTTTCTTTATGGAGCTTTTCTCCCCGGGCCTCTGCTGAAAAAGGGCATTTACGGCTCAGTCAGACACCCCTGGATAACAAATGAAAAATAAAAATAAATAGAATAAATAACAACATATGTGATGCAACAGTAATATCAATAACAAGTACTACACAATTGTGGAATTCAAAGCAATTGTTCAATACTATTCAGTATGTGTACTGACAGATATATTGGAAAAACAATAACTGTCTACACAGCTGTACTGGCTTAGTGGTTGACTGCTGTGACTATAGTGTTCAGGGTGCTAGGTTCAAGGGCTGTGCATTTTGTTGCTGGGCAGAACAAGAGCTGTTGGATACATAGTGATTAAGGCACTTTTAAGCAGTTGTGAATTTGTGTGGGTTTGTGTGGAAGTAAGCACTGCTAACTTCCGCTTACAGTTTCTTATACATATTTAGCTTCTCAGTTGCTTAACTTGTGTTGGCATTGCTTACCCCCTTGCAAACAGGCTTAAACCCGCTTACTGCTGCTTAAAATTGCTTATTCCCGCTTACCCCCATGCTTATTTCTTTAAAAGAAATGAAAAAGGGTTGATAGGAAAGTGGTGAAAAAGGTATACAAAGAGAGAAAGACAGTAGGCAAAATAGCTAGGGATGTGCAGGAAGGGTGTAGGAAAGGTCCATAGCTGCCCATTTCTTCTACAGCAACAGCTGTACATATACACTGAAATTGAAGATAGATTTGGACACTCATACCCCTGAAAGAGGGATGGAGACAAAAATAATATGTTGTTAAGCCAATTATACCAGATTACATATGTCCAGTGGACACATGCAAAATGGACAGTTATGTATGGGGCAAGATTTTTTTTTGGGAACAGATTGCCTTTTTTTTTCAGGTGAGAGTGGGATGTTGGGGAGGGATAGTAAGTATATTTGGGGAGGTAGGTTGGGTAGGTTAACAGACAAGACAAACAAGATGCATACAAGGGTGGTATATGACTCATGGGGGGGTAAACACCTTGATGGGGTGGGGTGTTGGGAAATCAGGAGCCCATGAGCCTCCTAGTGGAAACAGTGGGACTGACGTCCCCACCCATCGGCAGTCACCACTGCACCTTCACAGCCCCGAAGGTGACTGTGCTGTAGGCTGAGTAGGAGGGCCAGGCTGACCCTCTAGCTGTGACGCATGGCTCTCAAGCTGACATAGCAGATCTCCAACCTCCCTGCAGACCTCACTACGCACTATGACCCGGACCTGGTGATGGGTGACAGATTCCTTTCTGCGCCTGCTCCCGGTGGGGGAGCCCCATCCCCTGAGGTGGTTCCAACCAAAGGTGGTGCAGGACCAATGGAGGAGGAGGTCCCGGGTTGGGTCCCAGATGTGCTGGTGCCCGGTGCCAAGCTGAGGTGGGACAGGTGGGTCCGCCGGGACTGGCCTTCCCAAGGTGCTATGGCGTTTAGATTTTATTAACATATGTGGGTTAGTAATAGTCAACACATTACAGGATTAGGTATAGCAGCATGCATAGATATTCCTATTAACCAGAACACAAGATATGGAACAGTTGCATAGCAAACAGAACACATGCATATATGGGACCACATTGGTCATTATAACAGCATGGAGATATATTGATGGCAGCATGCTACCAATGTGGGAGTATTTCAGCATAGGACATGCATAGAAACAAATGTAAATAATTATCAAACAATAAGAAATATGTCCCAACAGTAAAGTTAAATCAGAACATACCAACTGAGTTGTGTATTTAGTTTATTGTTGCAGATATGGTGGGGGAGGGGAGAAAGATGTCAATTAACAACTAGTATATTACTGTAGTTCACATTACTTTCCTAGTCAGTGCTGTGATCTGTACCTGAGAGGTATTAGTACACAACCTTATTGCCTTAGTTTGAACAGTGGTATGGCTGTCAACAACTATATACATGAACTGGTTTTACCTGCAGTATACACCTCTTACCTGGTATACCTGTGAAGGTATTGTCTGTTAACACTACCTAACTGTTTCTACACATACTCACAGATTCCAAGTTGATGTTATGCACATACCTGCCCATCTCTTTTTGCACACACTCTGGGCATGTCTTCACCACATGCAGGTGAACCGGGACATATTTCAAATATTGCTCTCTTAAACCTTTAGTGACTTGTACAATGACATGTTTGTTTTAGTTGACATTTTCCAAATATTTACAGGTCCGACAGTCAGTTATATGACATGAAATGCTGCCTACATGTCAGAAATTAGCATACTGATATGGCAGTGGGCAGGGTAACAGCCAGAAGATATGGGCAGAATGACTGGACATTCTGGACATTTCTGTACACTTGTGGGGTATGATTCTGCATATAGCGTACTACCACTCCCAGGATTCAAACCATGGCTGTGTCTGCTAAAAATAAACCACTGTCCATCACAGTTGAGTATGCTGTATAGGTATTGTTGTGTATCTCTTGTCTGATTTCTGTCTATAATAGTCCTGTGGTTTTACATTCTAACCTTGTAATTACAACACTGTTATACAGGACTTCCTAGGCAGTTGTATTGTGTAGTACAGAGTGTGTGACAGTGATGAGTAATACCCTATTATTCTGAGCAACTGCAACACTAACAATGCCATACAATACCAGAGTAAACAGTACCAGTACAGGATATCAATATTTTATGTATAGGCACAGTGTTCGTATCTGACAAACCTGTTGGAGCAATGTTATTTAGCAGTACCTGCATGTTGCCACACAAATTACAAGTTTTCACATTAGTATTATGCACATACATCCCTCTCTGTTACTGTACACACTCTGGTCACATATGGGCGTGGAAATGGGACATACTTGGCTACTTACTCTCATAACATTTTGGAGGGGTTGCTAGAGTGACAGGTTTGTTGTTATAGATGTCTGACAGTCAGTTGTATGTCTTGTTTGCTACCTAAATATCTGGGATCATCCCACTGACTTGCCAGGAGGACAGGGTGACATGCAGCAGCTATGGGGTGATTTACTGGACATTATGGACATTTCTGCACACTTGTGTGGTATGATTCTGCATACTGCCTACTACCACTCCCAGGATTCGAACCATGGCTGTGTGTGCAAAAAATACAACAGTTCACATCACAGTTGAGTGTGCTATTTGGATTTTATTGCTGGTTTTTTTCAGTGTTTTCTGTCAAAGTCTCTCTCAATTGTACCATTTGACCTCTTGGGATTGCAACAGTCATATACAGACATTCCTACACAATTTATTTATGTAGCGCAGTGTGGGTAACAGTGCTTACTACAACAGTACTATTAAGTGATTGCAACTCTACATTACCATTTGATACCATAGTGAACACATGCAGTCCAGCAGTTAGACCTTAATTGTCAGGCTATTATGCTTTTCTTTACATACAACCTATATGAGACTTTCCCTGACCTATTCTCTGGTATATGCAGTACATGCCTTAAACAATACAAGTTTTATACAGGCAATTAACCTACTACTACTTTTAGATTTATTTCCTATGACACTACATGCAAGAGTATTACTAACCTGCCTCGCATTGCAACCACTGCAGTCTACAGCCATGGGCTTCCTGGTTCATAGCCCACTCACCGCCACTGTCAAAGACATAAGAGGAATATTTAGCCATACCTATCGGTAATTTACATGAGCTGGCAATTACTAAACAGGTAGTGGACTAATACTTACACATGGCTGGGACTTTCCCTGTCCTCCTAGCCTCTTGGATCCACTGATCCAAGAGATCCCACTTTCTCCGCTTCAGGTCAGCATAGTGATGCCTGACCTGCTCACCAGTTCGGGGTATGCCAGTGGCACTGGTGAGGTCATGAGCGAGACGGTCCCAGGATTCCGCTTTGTATTGGAAACCCTGGTACTGGCCCTGCAGCAGTCTCTGGTCATGGCCTTTCACAATGAGTCCTGCCATGACTCTGGACTCCTGGATGCCCCAGCGCTGTGCCTGAAAGTGCACACCCTCTCCCATTCCAGACATTGTGCCTACAAGGGAAAGCTACACCCAGTTGTGAGGTGTATTCCCACCTGTTCGGTTTAAAAAGAGCCAGTTTCCCACACTTTGCCATGATTGGATGGTTTTGAAAATGCTAAGCTATGGGCAAACCTGCTTACCTAAGGTTGGCATTGCTTAAAGGGATATACCAATGGGCAGACTGAGTTAGCTGGCCTACACATTGCTTACACCTATTAAGCTGGGCTGTCCATTGCTTAGCATTGCTTAATATTTAGGTTGCATTATATTTGCATTTTGGCATTAATTTATTATTCATTACATGTTATATATGTGTTTGGTATCCATGATTCATATGTATGTACATTGTATGGGGTCCTTGCATTTATTAGGGGATTTCAACACTTTATTACAATGACATCTCACAACTGGGCTTAATGCAGTACTCCTCTTCACATATTTATGTCCTGTAGCAGGTTATATGATATAAAACTGAATACAGATTTCTTTCACATGTTCAGTTTGTATTTCCTATAGTGAGGATCTGTTTGGTGATACCTCAATCTTGTGTACTGCTGTGATGGCTTAGTGGTTGACTACTGTGACTATAGTGTACAGGGTCCTTAGTTCAAGACCTGCAAAGGCTGTTTATTTTGTTTCTGGCCAGAACAGCGGCTGATGCATACAGATTGATTAAGTCACTTTTAAGCAAATGTAAGCGGGTTTCTGAGGGTTTGCAACTTTGCATGAAGGTAAGCATTGCTAGCCTCTTGTTAAATATGCTTACAGAGTGTTAGCTTCAATATTGCTTAACCTTTGTGTGCATTGTTTACCCCCATGCAAACAGGCTTAAACCCACTTACTACTGCTTAAATATGCTTACTCTTGCTTACACCCGCTTACCACTGCACTAATTTAGACAGTAATGTCTAATGGTTCTTGGCAAGGTGGTGGATTTGGAAACTCTATGAATTTATCATTCATTACACATTTTACCTTCCATTTCTATCCCTGATTCCTGTGTAAATATACTGTATGGGGCACTTGTGATTATCTGTGGACTTTGCAACATAATGACAATGAAACCTCACATCTGCATTTAATGCAGTACTCCAGTTCACAAATATATGTTATGTCATAGGTTATGCGACAAAATAAATTGATCGTAAAGTGATTTGACATGGAAAATGGAATGCACTGGAGTGGGACTCGAACCAGGAATGACTGCTCGTTAGGTGAATGCTCTACCTACTACACTACACTACTGCTATACTGCTTAATGTGCATATATCTTGCATTTTATCCTCTTGTGCCATTTAAACTGCATTAACTGTAGCTAAGCGATGGGCAAACCTATGCAACTATGGTTAAATTTAATCTGTTTTATAAAAAAAAAGTCTTTATCTTTACTGCTTTACATATTGCTCTTGTAAACTTGGGGGGGGGGTGTTGCTGGGGATATGTGAACACCTATGAGCGGTCTCGCTCATTCTTATTCATACACTGCTGCTCTTCATTGCAGGGGCATGTATATTCTGAGAGCTCTGTTCTCAGACATGCCCCCTGCACTCGTACAAGCTCCATGTCCGTTTAGGAGCTCAGGCAGCAAGCCTTCATTAATATGCAAGGCACACTGCAATCCTGCTTCTAAACGTTCACTTCCATGCAGGACTAAGCTAGTCCTGCATGGAAGGATAGTGTATCCGGGGGAATATTTTTTGGGGGAGATAGACTCCTTATTTTTTTTTCATTTATTTATTTAGTTTTTTTTTTTGTATAATCGGGTATTTCATTCATACCAGATGGATGCAAGTTAATTTACAAATTTTGATGAACTACTGATAAAAGTGCATAATCTGACGATTGTTTATATAATAACATTTCTATTTGAAGCTGTGGATAGTTAGTGTTTGTCAATACCACCGTGCAGCTTCTGTCTCAGAATTAGAATATTTACAGATGCAGGGCCTCAGTTGTACAGCCCTCATGTGAAGGTGCATTGAGGTCTACCTCACTGCAAAAAATGCTGTTTTACTGTACTTCTGTCAAAGAGAGTCATATACATTGTTGACTTAACATTTTTATTTATATGTGTTTCAGTCTTACTCATCATGAGATGATCATATCTGATTATTTTTCTCATTTTTAAACTTATTTACACAGAGACCATGGGTGTTATTCATAGACTGGCAAGCTGGCAGCTACATAATGGTTATTAGCATGGATCATGTCGACACCTTAATGCAAATAATCTAAGAGCAATTTCTTACCTCTGATTAAGGAATAGTAAAGGTGTTTTGAAAAACATACCTACTCACTGCAAAAACAAAAAAGTACCTAAAGTAAAGCATCAAACACATGAAAAGTAGTATATGAAAGCCATAGGCATTGTATTACATCATATTTATTCATTTGTCTTCGGAAGTTCCAAACAGACACAGCTATGCACAGTCACTCTTAAAACAATTAAGGCAAATGGTGGGCTGCACAGTCATTATTATTATTAATATTTGAAAAGGATAAAGGGAATTAGTATGTTTTATTTAGGCCATCCTTATGTGGCCACCCAGATAGTTGAATTAAAAAAAGTGGAAAGGGGAGATAGGAAAGATTGGAAAAGGGGTGAGCAGAACACAAAGGGCAACACAGAATGAAAATATCAAGAGAGTCGGGCTGTAGAAAGTAGGAGAGGAAGGGCACGATGTTTTTGGTAGGAGATCGACCCCCCTTTTTTTTTTTTTGTATAATAGGATAGTTTTGGTGGGAAATAGTTAAGAAGATGTAGATGAAAGGATACGAGAAGGGCTGAAGAAGTGCCAGCAGGAGTTCCAGCCCACAGAGTCTCAAACATTTTCACTATCACATATTGCAGCAGTAGAAATCCTCGATGCTGAGAGGATAGGGGCCTGATGTGGTCTAGTGACCTTGTCCAGATGGGACAGAGTGTCCTGAACATGCTGAAGTGAGGCTATGATGTAATAAATCCATCTTTCAACTACCTCTTCCAGCATGTCCTCAGCCAAGTGCTAAAGAACCTGTTCAGTGAAGTTTGCCAAGCTGCCATGTGTCAGGGTGCCTGCCATACCAGTGCCACCTCCACAACCCTGTCAGGTCATCCATAGACAGGCAAAGTGTGAGAATTCATCACCTGGGAGTTATGTGCCTGGGTTGCTCCAATGGATTTTGAATCTTATTTTGAAAGTGTCTTACTTCTGGTTTAAGCACTTGGGCTCCAAGCCAGTTATTTTACATTAGGAAGGTTTGTGGTCTACACAGTTTATCAGCACTGCTTTGGTTCATGGGTTCATAGGTTGGTACTAGGCTATCTGCCATAGGGCCTATACAAGCATTGCCATAACAATTCCCTGGCTATTTCTTCCCACACTATTTACTTCCCTGGACCCCTGTCTAGCAGGGTGACTGACGTGATCCCCAGAGTGAATTTCCTTTCTCCCATCCAATCGTCAAGGTTCCTTTTGAAGAGGGCCAAAGAGGCACTCTGCTTGACATGTATGGGCAATCTATTTCAGAGTCTGGGGAGTCTCTGGGTCAGGAACCTATCCCTCCAGCATATTTTGTTTATTGTGATGACAAGGTTTAGAACCCTGGAGCATGTGGCTTTGAGGGATTGGGATTTCTTTAAGTGTAGCATGTCCAACAGCTCTGGGTTTGACATGGCCTTGTATGTTAAGCAGAGATCGCCAACTTTGGGTTTGGCATTCTTAGCCAGAGGTCTGGAGTGAATCTGAACAGAAATCCAAGATATCCACTGAAATCTTCTAAAATAAGTATAATTTAGTCCTGTATTACACTTTGGGAACTGCATTTTAGTGAGCTGTTGCTTCATTTTTACTATTTTTTGCTGTTGTGACTGCTTCATTCTGCACTTTGTATCATTGCTACTTCTGCGTTAAATAGAATAGGCTAGATTAAGACTTGCTGAATATAGACTGTTTGGTATCACTTGAGCACTAAAACCTGACATTTTACATTAAGACGGCTTCCCTACACCCTTTTAGCAGAAGTGTTTAGCTCAGGACTCAACTGAGCTGGGGATTGGTGGAATAAGGCTCTGTGTGGGGCTTTTCTATTGGTAGTTTGTGTTAAAACTATTTAAATTCGTTTCTATTTAAGCCTCATGTATGCATGTAGCTGCACACCTCTCAGTGGGGTTTTGCAGTGCCCTGTATAGACAAAAACACCTAGATACAACTTTCTCCCTGGAGAAAAGTCAATGGAACCCTCCCAGGCTTTCCTGCTGCACTGTGGGCAACTCAGCTACACAATGCTGTACTGTGGGCAACTTAGCTGAGTACTAAGCAGCATTGCCGCACTTTTTAATCCCTAATCCTCAATAAAATAAGTCCCCTTGATAACCCTAGAGCAAAAGCTGATCTAACTTGCCAACACCCTAAAAGTCCTTACAGTTTAACCTACTATAATGGACAGTCAATTTCCCAATATTTCTCCAACCACCCTGATTAACATGAACATCCTGAGGCAATGTAATAATTATCTCATATATACTGACAGTCATTTGCTCCTACAGAAAATAAATACAGTGTGTAAGAGATGTAACTATACTATGAAACTGGAATCAAACCTCTCACGTAATAAACAAGACATCAAACAGGCTGTCAGCACACACACCTCACCTATCAAACAAAATAAAGTCACAACACATAAGCCCACATACACAGAGGTATTCATTAAGAGCCTACCAGATATTTGAAGAGAAATGTAGGCAAAGGAATCTTGAAATAGAAAACTTTACAATACAAAAAATAAGAAGACAAAGAGGAAAAGCAGAAAAGAAGATTAGTAATAGAGAAGTTAAAGAAATGGAAATTGAGGTTATGGAGTACCTGTGAAGTGAAGGATTCAGAGTAGAAAGTCTAATTCAGAAAACACCACAAGAGGATAGAGCAATAGACATCCAAATTAAGGGGAAACCAGTGGAATAGGAAGCAATTGTTCAAGTGCCATTTGAAGATATTTTGGAGACTTCCACAGGAAACCAGTATAAACATTCATGCGAAGCTGGACAGCAAGGGAAGGAACAGGAAAATGTGGAAACTCTGACGCAGTCAATGGTGAGGAGTGATAGGCCAGTAAATTCCCATATGACAGAGCAATGGATGGCAAAGGATGAAATTGAACAGAATGTGCCACAGGAAGATGCTATAGAAATTTCTATAGAGTGCCTGCAGGAAATGGAAAACAAAAATGTGTCCTCGGTTTAGAAGAAAATGAACTAAGAGAAGAGTTGCTTGATTTAATAGAGATAGATAGACATATTAAGATCAATGAAAGAAATAGAGTGCAGAAGATCAATAAAACCCAAAGGTCAGAAGTTAGATAAAACAAATAAACACAGTAATTAGGACTGTCCATAGAGATCTATGTGATAGAATAGAAGTAAACAGGATATATTACTGTGCAGCTAAATTAATAACTGGTAAAATTCTTCCACAAGAACACAGAGTAGTGAGGGAAAGGAAGGGGAGAAATCAAATACCATCATGGAAGTATTAGACAGAGAAAACTATAAAGCAATTAAGACAAGAAGAGTCACTGTTAGATGAGTATAGAAGAGGGAACTGATCAACAAAAATACTTAGAAAGATAGACATGATAAAAGCAATGGGCAGTATTAGAACAGATCAAGATCTATCATGCACTATCGCAAATAACAAACTAAAAATCTCAGCACAGGCAGAAAAACTTAAAAGATGCGCAGATAAATATAAAGGAAAAGTTCAAAATAAGCAATTTATTGATGACTGAAAATTTTTTTATAGAGAATTGGGAAACAAGGTAAAGAAAGACCACCCAAAAAAAGAAGAAATAGATATAATTTGGAGGATCCTGTGGAATATAACAAAGATGCTAAATGGATAGAAGAAGCAAAAGAAAGAATAAGAAGTTTAAAGGTACAGGATATAAAATGGGGATGAAGAAACAGCCAGAGAGATTGAAACAAAGTTAAGAGTAACCTCTAACTGGAAAACTCCAGGCCCAGATGAAGTACTTCACTTCTGGTTAGAAGTAGTAACATCTCTGCATGAAGATCTAGCCATGAGTAAGAACTATTTATATGCACACCCCAAACAGACACCAGCTTGGCAAACAACAGGAAAACAATGCTACCACTTGAGTGAACCTGCAAGCTACCCTAAAAAGTATAGACCATCCCTGACTCTATTAGTGACCACCTCCCAGCATTCATTCACCATGCAACCACCTCCCATCCACACCATCAATATATTAAGACCCGCAACCTTAGTAAATTTGACCCCAAAACCTTCTCTAACTATCTTAAACAAATCTAGTCCAAAATGACAAAAAATACACCGAACCCACAGACATTGCCAACATCCTAGTTGACAGGTTCAGCGCAAACTCCCTCCCCCCACCAAAAGGGCAAATATCTATCCCAGCAGAGTGCTGCCCCCCTGACATCTCAGATACTCAGGTAAGAGCCGCCCTCTCCAAAGCAAAAAACACAGCATCAATGGGACCAGACAGTGTCCCGGGCTGCATCCTACATGAACTCCAAGAAGAGCTAAACCCAAACATAAAACTACTGTTCAATCTCAGCCTTACTACAGGATATGTACCCAAAGAGTGGTGTACAGCAGCAGTGGTCCCTCTCCACAAAGGTGGTGCCTCAACGGATCCTGGAAACTATCGCCCCATAAGCCTGACTAGCTTGGTCTGCAAAGCTATGGAAAGGATCATCATGGACCTCATAAATAAAGATATTGGGGACCTACAAACACTGGATCCTACCTAGTTCGGCTTTGTTAAGGGCAGATCCTGCCTCTTAAACCTGGTCAATTTCTTTGAAACAGTCACCAAGGCCATTGACAAGGGGAAGGTGGTCAGCACAGCCTACCTGGACCTCGCAAAAGCCTTCGATACAATACCCCACTTGGGCTTTATAGATAAGCTCACCAGCTTAAATATAAACCCCTATGTCACTAGATGGGTTGCAAACTGGCTCAAGGACAGAACCCACATGGTTAGAATTTCTGGAGCCATGTCAGACTCCGAACCAGTTACAAGTGGCATCCCAAAAGGCTCAGTCCTGGGACCTCTCTTCTTTGGTATATATTTCTCAGAGGTACAGGCAAACACGGGAGGACTGTGGCTGACCAAGTTCGCAGATGACTGCAACCTGGGTGCCATAATCGACTCTCCAGCTGACACAAGCATCCTCCAAAAGGACCTCATAGAAACAGACAACTGGTGCCAGAGCCATGGCCTCAAGCTAAATGCCAAAAAGTGTATAGTCATCCACTTTGGCAAAAACAAAGTGCCCACAAATTACCACATAGGTGGTAATCCATTAAGTACAGAAGAAGTAATTAGGGACCTGGGGACCCAAGTTGATAGCAATCTCTCATTTGACAACCACGTGGCCAAAGTGGTTAGAAAATAATTTTATATAGCCCACCTAATCATGAAGGGATTCACATCTAGATCAGGGGAGGTCATCGTGCCTCTTTACTCATCCCTCATCAGGCCCATAATTGAGTACAATGCCCTTTTGGGATGTACCTTACCAGACACCTGCAGCAACTGGAAAGACCCCAAAAGTACCTCACCAAGAGGATCAAAGGGCTCAAACAGATGCCATATGCTGCCCGGTTAAAGAAACTCCAGCTCTACTCAGTGGCATACTGCCTGCTCAGAGGCGATCTGTGCCTGACGTATAAAGCCATGTCCAGCCCAGAATTAATGGACGTGCTGCACCTCAGAAAATCCAAATCCCATCGAGCTACGAGCTCAAGAGACTTGAACCTCAGCACTGAAATAAATAGGACATGCTGGAGGGACAGATTCATAACCCAGAGGCTCTCTTCACTCTGGAATAAAATCCCAGTCCAGGTTAGGCAGAGTCCCTCATTGACTCTCTTCAAGAGGAATCTTGATGAGTGAATGGGAGATTGTAGGTTTACCCTGGGTATCACTTCTGTGTCACTGTTAGACAGAGGCACAGTATACTAACCTCGAAAAAGGCCATAGCAAAATTAATTTAAAATGTGTGGCGAAAGCCAAACACACTCTGGCGAGGCTTATAAATGCCCTAAGGCGGATAGCCTAGTATGAACCTATGAACCTAAATGAATTGGAACATTCTAAAACCCCTTCCACTCGATAAAGCCATAGACCACTTTAATTCTACTTTCCTAGGCACTCTAAATTCCCTAGCTCCACCAAGGAAAAAAATAAAAAAATATATAACTGCTTCTTGGCTAACCAAAGAAACAAAGCAAATTATGCATCAAAAAGACAAATCCTGGAAGCTTTACCAAAGGAATACACTTCCCAAAACCCTTTTCCAATATACACAGCTCTGTAACTTTGCAAAAAAACAAATCTTCAAAGACAAAAAAAATCTTACTACACTAAGCTCCAGTCAAACCATCCCCAAACCCTAGGCATTTTTGGAACTCCATAAACTCACTCCTTAACCCAGGCTCCAAAAATAACCCATGTCCGGACCCAAGTAAATCTGACCTCAAATTAGCCTCACTATTCAACTCTTTCTTTATAGAGACAATATCCAACCTAACAAAAACTTTTCCTAACAACGACCCATCTCTTCTACATTCCACCTCATCTAACTCCCCAAATAATTTCCCCCCTATGTTTGAGCTTAAACCTGTCTCCACAAACTACATAAAAAGACTTCTATCCAAACTTAAACCCTGCTCCAATGCACCTGACAACATTCCCTCTTCTTTTCTCAAGTCTGCTGCTGATGGTATAGCTCTCCCAATTAGTATCCTAATTAATAGATCTCTAAAGGAATCCTATGTCCCTAATTTCTGGCATTCCACCTTTATTCTTCCTCTCCACAAGGGAGGCAAAAACACTAACATTTCAAACTTCCACCCTATAGCTCTTCTCTCTCCAATCTCCAAAATCCTAGAAAAATGCATCCACCTCCAACTTATGCCTTTTCTGACTAAACACCAACTTCTTACCCCTACCCAACATGGCTCCCAATCAGGACATAGCACCATAACAGCTTACTCTCATTCGTAGAAACTGTCAGTCAAGCCCGAGATTCTGGGAACTTAGTATCCACAGTGTTCCTAGATCTCTCTAAAGCATTCAATACTGTTTCCCATAATCACCTTCTAAGTCATCTATCAAACCTAAATCTCTCCCAAAACACTCTTTCCTGGTCCTCAAGCTATCTGTCAGATAGATCTCAGGCTGTGAAATGGAAAAAAAGCACCTCACCTTTCTTACCCACTCCTACTGGAGTACCAAAGGGGTCCATCCTCGGACCACTGCTGTTTAATACCTTTATCAATAACTTTCACTCTGCTGTTCCTAATGCCAAAGTCATCCAATATGCAGATGACTCTACACTTGTCTGCTCTGCCTCTAACCTCTCTGAACTCCTGTCTAAAACTCAGACTGCCATCTCAACTACTGAGATCTGGATGTGCCAAAATCACCTTTCTCTCAATGCTAACAAATCTAAAATACTACTATTCACTCCCTCAAAATCTTTCTCTGTTGATAAAAATTCCTTCCAAGTCCTTAGCCAAAACAACTCTCCGATTGAAGTTGTTCCCTTTGCCAAACTATTCAGTGTAACTATAGATGAACACCTCAAGTTTGACATCCATATTCAGCAAAATATAAAGAAAACCCACCAAAAACTAGGTATGCTATACAGGAACAACCACTTCCTCTCTACTTCTACCAGGCATACTCTGGCCTCCTCTTATCTTCTTCCCTCCCTTCTGTATGGTGCCCCACTAATAACTAACTAATCCTCTTCCATCACTTCCGAACTTGACAGCTGTTATAACAAAATTTCTAAATTTGCCACCAAAGCTAAACATTCCATACATCACCGTGTTACCCATCAATCCCTCAACTAGTTAGAATTCATAAATTACCTGGACTTCCTCCAACTCACTACAGCACATAGATTAATATTTAATCCAACCAAATGCCCAGCTCTAGCCAAAATCCTTTCCCCATACACCCCAAACAGAACTCTCAGATCTGAACACCAAAACCTGATTACTATCCACAAACCTAAACATCCTGCTGGACAACTTCTCCTCTCTTTCTCCTTAGGTAAGAAATGGAACTCTACCTTCCACACTAAGGACAATGTCAAATACAAACAACTTCAAAACACAGCTTTACACCTACCTCTCCTCCAAATGGAAATTTAATTGCATTCTCACTACCTAGAACTCTTTAACAAAAGCCCCTGGGAGGGTATCCTCCTGAGTTCCTAAAGACCTTATAGCTGGCCATAACCTTCTATACCTAATTCCCATACAATCTCTCACGCTCTGTAAATATTGTAAATAGCTTTTGACTTTGACTGTGTGAATTTGTTAAAATGTGTCTGCACGATATTTTTCCACTATGGGCAATATTGCTCACACTTTGTATTATTTGATATGTATTTGTAGTTGTATCCTATTTTTATTTGGACTGCTATCTTTACTGTAATCTGTTTCATGGAGCTTTTCTCCCCGGGCTTCCACTGAAAACGGGCTCTCTGGGCTCAGTGGACTTCCCCGGTAATCAAACTGGAAATAAACAAACAAATAAATAAATAAATAACTTGCCTTCCGACAACGTATAAACTATACACTGGAATTGATGCCGACAGAGTTTATAGTCATTTAGAAAAAAAAACTCAGTTATGGCAATAGAACAAAAGGGCACTAAAAGAAAGTCATATGGAACAAAGGATCATTTGTTGTTAAATAAAGTCATAGTGGAGAACTATAAAGAGGGTTAGAATCTAAGTATGGCATGGATTGACTACAAAAAAGCATTTCATAGTATCCCACATTCATGGATAAAATAGCGCTTAAAGATGTATAAGATACACATTACACTGATCGACTACATCGCAGTGACCATGAAACAGTGGCAGACTACTTTGCAATTAAGCCATAATAAAGGACACATTATTATCCCAGGGATAAAACTTACAAGGTGGGTATTCCAGGGTGACTCTGTCACCACTACTAATTTGCCTTGCCCTTAACCCATTAAGCTGTCTACTTAACACCTTAAGCCATACCTATAATTTGGCTCCTAGAAAACAACAAAGTATATGAACTTCTCATCTTCTCTGTGTCGATGATTTAAAACTGTATAGCTCATCATATGAGGAACTGAAAGCACAGCTGCAAGTTGTCAAACCTTTTTTAGATGATATAAGAATGTCATTTGCTCTTGATAAATGTGCAAAAGCAACCTTTAAAGCAGGAAAACATCATCTCCAAGAAAACATCAGTTTGGGACAAGAATGTGGTTTAAAAGAACTTGAACAAGAGGGAGTGTATAAATATTTGGGAAATGATGAAGGATCAACAATAAAACATGAACAAATATGAGTAAAACTTAGTAAGGAATACTTTAGAAGACTTAAATTAATCCTGAAAACAGCATAGACATCTAAGAACAAAATTCAAGCTATAAAACAATTTGCTTTTCCTGTCCTAACTTACCGTTTTGGAGTGATTGATTGGTTCCAAAATGTGTTGGAAAGAATAGACAGGAAAATAAGAAGGATGCTTCATGCTCACCAAATGATTTATCAAAATCAATGCATACCAAGATTATATATTCCCCGTTCTGAAGGAGGGATGGACTTCCTTGAAATTGATTACATATACAGGTATGCAATCAAGAGACTGCATACATATTTGCTGACTGCACAAGACCCAAATGTAGTGAAAATTTTGAAACATGAGGAGAATAAATCCAAGATGACTTCACTGCTTAATCTAGCAGAAGCATATTGGCGTCAAGCAGTAATGGAAAACAAACCAGAAGTAAATAAAAATCAGGCAGCAACTGAATGTGCCAAAAAAACAAAAGAAAGAATATAAGGTGAAGGACAAGATGCGAAAGCAAGAAATGTGGAAAATGCATAAATATAGTTGTAAGTATAGAAAATCTCTGGAAGAACCTCATGTTGATCAGGATAAAAATGCAGGAATGGTTAAGGAGAGATGAAATCAAACCAAGAGATAAAAGGTTAATATTGGCAGCCCAAGACAGTGGGCTACATACACATTGATTTACAGCAGCCCAAGACAGTGGGCTACGTACACATTGATGTACAAATTCCATTGAACATGTAGGAGAAACAGACAAATGTAGGTTTTGTAAAACAGAATTGGAAACAGTTGCACAACTTTTTCTGGTTGTGACATACTAATGGCAGAAGGACTGTATACTGAAAGGCATAATAATGTGTCAAGACTGTTGCACTGGGGATTGTGAGAACATTATAAAATTGAACTGTTTGAAAAACACTGGAAACGTGAGACACAGATCATCACAGAAAATGATGAAGTCTACATAACATGGGATCACCCATTACCAACAGTTCAAAAGATGGATGCTAGAAAACTGGATATACTGGTCCATGAAAAGAAGACAAAATTAGCATTGATCATTGAAATTGCCACACCCATTTATTACAGTGTCCTGCACACAGAGAGACACAAAATCCTAAAATATCAGGATTTGCAGGTAGGTGGAAATGAGGGCAATGTGGAAGAAAGATACCCAGACAGTTCCAATAGTAGTAGGTGCCTAAGATCTTATAAAAAAAGAATCTACAATCATATTTAGTTATGTTATCAGTACATGTAACCCCATACAAAATACAGAAGGAGTCATTACTGGGCACACTGCAGGTGGTGCAAAGAGCACTTCAGGCTGACATCAAAGATTGAAACAATACTAATTTCATGAACTTTAATTGTACTTTGACTTAGGAATGGGGTCCATTCCCATCATTATATTAGAAATCCAAAAGACTTGGAGAAATTAAAGAAAAACTGGGATTACCCCATATGTCACTAGATGGGTAGCCAACTGGCTCACTGACAGAACCCATTCTGTCAAAGTTGTGGATTTCACCTCTACCAGTAGAACAGTTACCAGTGGGGTGCCATAAACTTCTGTCATAGGCTCTGTACTGTTTGGAATCTATTTCTTAGAAATCTTGGCAAAAGTAGACAGCCTATGGCTTATCAAGTTCGCAGATGACTGCGAACTAGGAGCAATGACTGAGTCCCCTAAAGATATTAGCGTATTTCAGGATGGATTAACACAGGCAGATGCTAGGTGCCGAAGCTATGGTATAAAACTAAATGTAAAGAAGTGCATCATTGCCCCCTTTGACAAAGAGGTAGCTCCTGTAAATTACAATATAGCCATCACCCCCGTTAGCTCTAACCCAGTAGTTCATGACTTGGGAACACAAGTTTATAGCAGCCTAAACCTTGATCATCATGTGTCCATAGTGGTAAGGAAAGCCTTTTACATTGCGCACCTCATAATAAAGGCATTGCATCCAAGACCAAGGATATTTTAACTCCTCTGTACCCCACTCTCATCAGACCACTAATATAGTACAAAAATCCCTTTTGCATGTACCTCACCAGACACCTGCAGCAACAGCTGGACAGACCACAGAGGTTCCTGACCAAGAGAATTTAGGGACTACAAAACATGACCTATATGGAAAGACTGAAAACCATGTCACTGTACTCTGTATCCTACAGGCTGCTGAGAGGAGACCTGCGCCTGGCCTACAGACTTTGAACCTGCCCTAATGGAAATGCTGCACGTCCGCAAATGAAATGTGACAAGAGTCAGTCACTCCACAGATCTCAACCTAGCCTGTGACTTAAAGAAAACATACTAGAGAGAGGCTACTCTGGAATAAAATCCCAATTCACATTAAACTGAGCTCCTCATTGACAATATTTAAGCACAAACCGGACCACTGGATGGTTACCTATGTCCCTCATGGACAGGAGCAGCCAGTGCTGATTCTAGATTTGCTCTGCAAATAATCAAACCATCTAATAATAGTCTATTAGGGAACATGGGTATTACACAGGCTTGTAAAGGCCATAGGTCCATTAGCCTAGTAACCTATGAACCTATGAAACAATGAACGCAACATAATAAAGGCAAAGAAATTCATAATTAAAATAACCAAAAGCATAGAAAAAATGGGAGAAGGGAGACAAGAGAGAAAATGAACACATCATTTTACACAGCATTCAGTTTCTTACTTTAAAATGTTTTTATTTTATAAATCGTTATTGAGTTAAAACAGAATATATGGGAAATATTTATGAAGGCTTTTGTTTGGAACTGTATGGGAAACATTTCATATAATGAAGTTATGAAATGTATGTTTTTTACTTATTTTATTTGTATTTATTTCATTTTTGATATATGAATGAATGGTATATATGAAATGTTTAGTTCAAATGTTTTTATTCATAATAGTATATTGATAGTCTTTTTGTGAAATTAAATCTTGACAATAGATGGCGCTATTCATTTGCTGAATTCTATCAGGGTATGAAAACAATTTTAATAATGTATTTTGAAGGAATATATTATAAAGTTTTTTAAGGTAATATTAGTATTTTATAGGATATTATTTTATATCATTAATTTTTGAAATATATATGTTGAATGTTCTTATAATTGTATATGCTTTGGATGATTTTAAAAATGGAGTCAATTTAATTGTTTTATTAAATGTGTTAATTGATTTGAATAGTATAAAAGGTTGGGTAGTATTCGGGTATGCATCTCCATCTGAGGAAGTCTTCCATGACGAAAACGCATTGTATTAGTGAATTGCGTTAATGTTCCAGTGATTTTTGTGGACCGAAAAGTTATTTGTGTTTGTGCATTTTGGAACTGTGGACTGAATATGCTCCAGTGATTTTGTGGACTGAAAAGTTAATTATGTTCGTGTATTTTGGAACTGTGGGCTGAATAGTCAACTTTGGAATAAAGTACGTGCTCAAAGTATGTAGTTCAAGTATTTTTGCCTCTTTTGACTGCTCTATTGGTGATTTGTTGGTGTTGAACTTTTGTGCAGTTTTTTTCCGTTTCGTTATAATGTTGTAAAATCCACAGATAAGCACAAGTGCCCAATACAGTATATGTAAACATGAATCAGGAATACAAATTGAAGGTATAATGTGTAATGAATGACAAATCCATAGAGTGTCCAAATCCACCACCTTCCCAAGAACCATGTTAAATTGCTGTCTAAATTAGTGCGGGAGTAAGCGGGAGTAAGCACTATTAAGCAGTAGTAAGCATGAGTAAGCATATTTAAGCAGCAGTAAGTGGGTTTAAGCCTGTTTGCGTGGGGGTAAGCAATGCACACACAGGTTAAGCAATATTGAAGCTAACTCTCTGTAAGCATATGTAACCAGAAGTTAGCAGTGCTTACCATCAAGCAAACTCGCACAAACCCGCTTACAATTGCTTAAAAGTGCCTTAATCACTCTGTATCCAACAGCTGCTGTTCTGACCAGCAACAAAATAAACAGCCCTTGCAGGTTTTGAATCCAGGGCCCAGTAGTTAACCAGTAAGCCAACACAGCAGTACATAAGACTGAGGTTTCGTCAAACAGATCCTCATTATAGGAAAATCAAACTTAACATGTGAAAGGAATCTATATACAGTTTTATGTTGTATAACCTATTACATAATATAAATATGTGAACTGGAGTACTGCATTAAGTCCACATGTGAGGTGTTATTGTAATAAAGTGTTGAAATCCCCTAATAAATACAAAGATCCCATACAGTATATGTACACATGAATCATAGCTACTAAACACATATATAACATGTTGTTGTATCTTTCGGCTTTTCCCGGTTAGGGGTCGCCACAGTGGAACTACGGTCCGCTAATGATTGACACTAGATTTTTACTTGCCTAGTTGCCAGCCCTGATGCACAACCTTCAACGAAGGTATGCCCTTTAATGCATGTCTTCACACAGAAAATGCTCTAGCTGAGAATCGAACAGGACAACGTCTTACTGTGAGGTGACAACGCTACCACAGCACCACCACCGCAGTTAAACACATATATAACATGTAATGAATGTAATAAATAATAAATCAATGTCAAACAGCAAATAGTGTGCAAATTAAAGACTAAGCAATGCTAAGCATTGCACAGTCCTGCTTACTAGGTGTAAGCAATGTGTAGGCCAGCTAAATCAGTTTGCCCATTGGTATACCCCTTTAAGCAATGCCAACCTTAGGTAAGCAGGTTTGCCCATAGCTAGCATTTTTAAAACTGTCCAATCACGGCAAAGTGTGGGAAATCGGCCCTATTTAAACCCCACAGGCGGGAATACATCTCATAACTGGTTGCAGCTTCCTCCTGTAGGCACTATGACCAGTGTGGGAGAAGGAGTGCACTTCTGTGCACAGCACTGGGGCATCCAGGAGTCCAAAGTCATGGCAGGACTCCTTGTTAAAGACCATGACCAGAGACTGCTGCAGGGCCAGTACCAGGGTTCCCAATATAAAGCGGAAGCCTGGGACAGTTTCACCTGTGACCTCACCAGTGCCACTGGCATACTTCAAACTGTGAGCAGATCAGGTATCACTATGCTGACCTGAAGCAGAGAAAGAGGGAGCTCTTGGATCAGTGGATCCAAGAGGCAAGGCAGATGTGTGATGACCCAGCTGTGTTTATCAGTCTACTACCTGTTTAATAATTGCCAGCACATGTATATTATGGATAGGTATAACTAAATATTCCTCTTATTTCTTTGCCAGTGGCAGACGAATGGGCTGTGAACTGGGAAGCCCATGCCTGTAGATTGCAGATGTTGCATCGCTAGGCAGGTTAGTAATACTCTTGCATGTACTGTCATTAGCAATAAATCTAAAAGTAGTAGAAAGTTAATTGCCAGTAAAAAAACTGTATTGTGTATGTCATGTACTGAATAAACCAGACAATGGCAGGAAGAGTCCCATATAGGTTGTATGTAAATAAAAGGTTAACAGCCTGACAATAAAGGTCTAACTGCTGGACTGCTTGTGTTTACTCTGGTATCATATGGTAATGTAGTGTTGCAATCTCTTAATAGTACTGTTGTATTAAGCACTGTTACCCACACTGTGCTACATAAATAAAATGTGTAGGAATGTCTGTATACAACTGTTGTAATCACAAGAATTCATATTGTACAACTGAGAGAGACTTAGACAGAAAACAATGAAACACTAGACAAAATAATCCAAATAGCACACAACTGAGATGTGAAGTGTTGTGTTTTTAGCACACACAGCCATGGTTCGAATCCTGGGAGTGGTAGTAAGCTGTATGCAGAATCATACCCCACAACTGTACAGATATTGTCAGAAAGTCCAGATAATTGGTGTAAGTCCCCAGCCTGTCACTCTGTCCCCCTGGCAAATCAATGGGATGATCCCAGAAGTTTAGGCAGCAAATAATGACATACAACTGATTGTCAGACATCATAACTGTCAGGACTATATCCATAAGAACAAACCTGTCACTCTAGCAACTCACCAAAGTGCTATGAGAGTAATAAGTAAAGTATGTCCCAACTCCACCCCCATGTTGTGAAGCTATGACCAGAGTGAGTGCAGTAAAAGAGTAAGACATATGTGCATAATAATAATAATTTGGAATCTTGTAATATGTGTGACAACATTCAGGTAGTGTTAACAAACATCCCCCCCACAGGTCTGTCAGATATGAAAACTCTGCCTAGAAATAAAAGATTGAAATCTTGGACTGGTACTGTTTAGTCTGGTATTGTATGGCAGAGTTAGTGTTGCAGTATCTCTGACTAATAAGGTATTAGTCATCACTGTCATCCACACAGTGCTACATAATAAAACTGTCTAGGAAACCATGTATAAGACTATTGGAATTACAAGGTCAGACTGTAAAACCATGGGAGACTTATAGAAACAATTCATAGAAAAGATACACAGCAAATATCTATATAGCACACCCAACTGTGATGTACACTGTGTTATTTTAGCATGCACAGCCATGGTTCGAATCTTGGGAGTGGTAGTAAGCTGTATGCAGAATCATACCCCTCGACTGTACAGATCTGTCTGGAATGTCCAGAGAATTGGCCCATATCTGATGGCTGTTACCCTGTCCCCCTGGCATATCAGAGTGCTTATCTCTGACATGTAGGCAGCATATAACATCACATAACTGACTGTCAGGCCTGTAAGTATTTGGAAAATGTCTATGAAAACAAACCTACCAATGTACAACTCACCAAAGGTTTATAAGGGCAATAGTCAAAATATGTCCTGGTTTCATCTGCATGTTGTCAAGACATGCCCAGAGTGTGTGCAATAAGAGATGGAGAGGTATATGCATAACATCAACCTGGAATCTGGGAATATGCATAGAAACAGTTAGGTAGTGTTAACAAACAATACCTCCACAGGTATACCAGGTAAGAGGTGTGTACTGTAGGTAAAACTCAGTTCATGTATATAGTTGTCTGCATCCATACCACTGTCCAAACTAAGGCCATAGGGTAGTGTAATAATACCTGTAAGGTACAGATCACAACACTGACTAGGAAAGTAATGAAAATACAGGGATATACAAGTTGTTAACTGACATGTTTCTCTTCCCCCCCACTATATCTGCAACAATAAACTAAATACACAACTCACTCGGTATGTGCACTATTAAATCTACTGTTGGGACATATGTCCTATTGTTTTATAAATATTGAAATTTGTTCTGTGCATGTGCCATGTTGAAATGCTCCCACATTGGTTGCATGCTGCCATCAGTGTACCTGCATACTGTTGTAATGGCCACTGTGGTTCCATATATGCATGTGTTCTGTTTGCTGTGCAACTGTTCCATAGCTGGTGTTTCGGGTTAATGGGAATATCTATGCATGCTTTTATACCTAATCCTGGAATGTGTTGACTATTACTAACCCACATATGTTGTAAAATTGAAACACCATAGGACGTTTGGGAAGGCCGGTCCCAGTGGACCCACCTCTCCCACCTCATCTGGCCATGGCACCCGGCACCAGCACATCTGGAGCTCACCCCGGGACCTCCTCGTCTGCTGGTCCTGCACCACCTTTGGGTGGAACCGCCTCAGGGGATGGGGCTCACCCCTCCTGGGAGCGGGTGCGGACAGGAAACTGTCATCCATTATCAGGTCCAGGGTTTGGTGTGTAGCGAGCTCCGCAGGGAGTTTGGAAATCTGCTACACCAGCTTGATGGCCATGTGGCAGAACTAAAGGATCAGCCTGCTCCTTCTACTCAGCCCACAGCACAGCCACCTTCGGGGCCGTGAAGGTGCAGTGGTGACTGCCCATGGGTGGAGACCTCAGTCCCATTGTTTCCACTAGGAGGCTCATGGGCTTCCAACTTCCAAACACCCCTCCCCATCCAAGGTGTTTACCCCCACATGTGTCATATACCACCCCTGTATGCTGTCTTGTCTGTCTTGTCTGTCATTCTACCCAACCTACCTCCACATGTAATCTGGTCTAATTGGCTTCACAACATATTATTGTTGTCCTCACCCCTATTTCAGGGATGTGAGTGTCCAAATATACCTCCAAAACAGTGTATATGCACAGCTGTTGCTGTAGACAAAATGGGCAGTTACGAACCTTCCCTACACCCGTCCTGCACAACCCTAGCTGTTTTCCCTACTGTCTTTCCCTATTTGTACCCCTTTTTCACCACTTTCCTATCAACCCTTTTTTATTTCTTTTAAAGAAATTAGCATGGGGTTAAGCGGGAGTAAGCACTTTTAAGCAGCAGCAAGTAGGTTTAAACTTGTTTGCGCGGGGGTAAGCAATGCCTACACAGGTTAAGCAATTTAGAAGTTAACTGAGTATAAGAAACTGTAACCGGAAGTTAGCAGTGCGTACCTTCCCGCAGATCCGCTCAAACCTGCTTACAGCTTCTTAAAAGTGTATTAATCACTCTGTATCCAATGGTCCTTGTACTGCCCAGAAGAAAATAAACAGCCTTTGCAAGGCTCGAATCCAAGACCTTGCACACCATAGTGATTTACCACTAAGCCATGTCAGATATACATAACCCTGACGTTTTCACAAACATGTCATCCAGCACAATCATTCAACAGTACAGGAAATGTATTTATACATGTAGATGAATGTGTGTGTGTGTGTGTGTGTGTGTGTGTGTGTACATATATATATGTATATATATATATATATCTGTATATAATATATATATGTATATATATATATATATATATATATATATATATATATATATATATATATATGCATACATCTATAGATATTTATATATATATATATATATATATATATATATATAGCAATATATATATATATATATATATATATATATATATATATGTAACCATATATATATATATATATATATATATATATATATATATGTGTGTGTGTGTATATACAGATATATATCTATAAGAGAATATAACAAATACATATATGACCAAAGGCACCATTAATGGGAGTGAGGGGGCCCAAGCTAAATAACTCTTGTAAGTATTGATATCACCCCCTCCCCCACAGCCAAACAGATCTGCTCTGCAACACAATACCAAATGCTGCAAGTCCCATATCCAGGACCCTACAAAACATGGCCACAAGATGTTAACAGTAATCCATCCCACCTGTATGATGTCAGGATGGTATCAATAACATATGTGGTACAGTCTGCCTACCATAGGGAATGTACAATGTGGAAGCAATAAACATTTCTTCTTCTTCTTTCGGCTTTTCCTGGTTAGGTGTCGCCACAGAAGATCACCCATCCACTCATGATTGGCAGTGGAGTTTTACGATGCCAAGGTGCCAGCCTGGTGCCCAACCTTCCACAGAAGGCACATGCATTCACACACTCACACCTAGGGCCAATTTGGAGTGTCCAATCCATCTACAGCATGTCTTTAGGAGGAAACCCACGCAACCACAGACAGGACATGCAGACTCTGCACAGAAGGTACCCCAGCCGAGAATCAATCCAGAGAACCTCTTGCTGTGAGGCAGCAATGCTAACTGCTGCAACACCATGGCCACCCAATAAACATTTCAAAGATACAAATACACACACACATATATGCAGATACATATATATATATATATATATATATATATATATATATATATATATATATATGTAAATACACATAAACACACATAGATATGATTAGGAAAATATGTATTTAGAGGATGCACAGCATATTGAACAGCCAGTATTCCTACAGTCGCCACCTTTTCAAATGGAAAAGATCCAGGTACAGATTCTTAGTTTTAGCGCTTGAATTTGCTTATTTGTGCTCAGCACTTGTTCAGAACTTGTTGTTAGCACTAAATAAGCTACAAATTACTACAGCACTCAACCTTCCTCTTTACCTAGAGGAAAACAGTTTTTGTACTTACTGTCCTCACTTGCTTAAAGAAAAACAGCTCTTATACTCACTTTCCTCGCTTCTCTATAGGAAAGTAGTTTTTTTATTCAGACATGTCCAAGGGTCAGCTATCAGTGTTCTCTCCTGTCTATCTGATGAATCTGGGCATCTTGAGGCCAAGTAGCAATTGCCTCTTGTACACAGACAACACTGTCCTCCTACCACCCAACACCACAACCTGTGTGAGATGCACTTATCTAGCCAAACTGGAGGTAAAGCTCTCTCCAACAAAGACTGAACTTGACAGTCAAGAGGAGAAGGTAAACACTTGCACCACACCACACTCATCACATAGTGTCACTAAACCTACACCACCAAAATCCACACACAGAAACACAAAAAACATTCACAGAGGCTCTCAATAATAATCTGCTCAAGCAACAGAGACCTCCAAAGCAGAAACGCAAGCAACCTCCACCCCCCAACACAACGCAAATGACACATAGCCCACAGACTCAGTGTGCCAATAAACCACAGCCCATAAGGCAAACCAGTGTACCCAACACACTAGTCATAGGCGACTCTATAGTCAGGAACACTGATGTCCCACTCACTAGGTTAAACAAGGAGAAGGTTACTGTCAGCTGCCTGTTGGATGCCAGGATCCGCCACATAAACCTTGCATTCAGGTCACTCCACAACAAGTACAAATATGATTCTGTCATTGTCCATGTTGGTGTGAATGACCTGGGATGTACCTCCCAGGACTACATGAAAAGAAACATGCAACAGCTCTCTAATCTTGTAGCCTGAGCAGGTATGACCCTAGCCCTGACTAGCATCCTGCCATCACCCAGAATGATACCACAGTACAAGGACAAAATGATTGCTTTCAACAATTGGCTAAGCTTCTGGTGTCATTCTAAGGGGATCCAGTATCTGTCTGCCTGAGTCGACATGGTCGACAGACCATGATGCTTTGCCAGAGATGGCCTGCACCTGTCGCCCCTGGGATTCAGGATACTGGCTAAGGTTCTTGCCGCCCCTATAGTGCCTTTTTTAGGCAAGGTTCAAATGACAAATTCTCCATCGTAACAGGAACAGGCAAGCAAAAACTAGGGTAATGCTACTCAATGCTAGAAGTCTAAATCTCAAAATGCACTCACTCGAGGCACTCCTTAAAATGGAGAACATTGATATCTGTGCACTGACTGAGACCTGGTTCAAGGCTCTAGACAGCACCCCTGCATTACCAGGCTATAACTCATACCACACTTTTTGGCCATCTAACCTGGACTAGAACACCAAAGGCGGAGGTGTGTCCATATTCATTAAGGATATCCACACCTCCAGGCTAGTTGCACAACATAATGCATCCAAGGTTATCCAAGTGCAACTAACTCTGGGCAAAACTGCAATCCAAATTGTAGCTTGCTACAGATCCCCCAGCATGCCCCAGGATTCACACTCCTCTTTTCTTGATATACTGGAAAATATTAGGGATCA
Organism: Protopterus annectens; assembly: GCF_019279795.1. NCBI lineage: Eukaryota > Metazoa > Chordata > Ceratodontiformes > Protopteridae > Protopterus > Protopterus annectens. The sequence goes on from NC_056737.1 coordinate 1,431,892,322, forward strand.
ACCAAACACCCTAATAATGGGCAGTTTCAACTACCCCACCATTTAGTGGGAAAACTACTCATTTACCAACTCCTTCACTCAATGCTTTCTGGAATTCATAAATTCCAATGCCCTGGATCACCTTATCCACACCCCCACCAGGGGCAACAATATCCTAGACCTAGTCATTACCAACATGAGTGACCGGTGTTCCACACCTGAAATCAACTCCTCTTTGGTCAGATCCGACCATAAGCTAATCACCATCCGCATCCTGCACCAACCCACCATTAAGGAAACCACAGTAAAAAATTTCTCCAAAACCAACTTCATGCTTCTTAAGACAGAAGTGGCGAACTTCATGACACCCATGAAGATGGACAATACAGTTACAACTGCTGAATCCTACACAAATGCACTCTATATGCACTTACACTAGTGCATGGATTGTGCTATCCCAAATAGAACCAAGATGCTATCCTCCAAAAAAAGGAAGCCAATCTGGTGGTCCCTTTCCATAAACAAACTCTACAGCATAAGGAAGAAACTGTTGCAAAAGAGAGTAAAATCTCATGAGTGGAGGAGCTCCCTGGTCAGCCTCAGTAAGAAGGTGAGATTCCTTATAAGATCCTCCAAAGCTAGCTATGAAAACAAAATCACCACTGATTCTAAGGGCAACCACAAAGCATTCTATAGCTATGTCAAGAATCTCAATGGCAACACCCAGATCTGCTCTGAGTTACAGCACAACGGCATGAAAATTACAGAACCAACTGATATTGCCAACATCCTGGCAGATAGGTTCAGTGCTAACTTTACCCCCCTCTCTCCCCCTAAAGGGCCCATATCTATACAGGAAGAAGGCTTTGTACCCATGGAATAGTGCACAGCAACAGTTATCTTACTCCACAAAGGGGGAGCCACCACTGATCCTGGGAACTATCGCCCTATTAGCCTGACGAACCTGGTCTGCATGTCCATGGAACGTATCGTCATGGAACTCATAAACAAAGGCATTGGTAACCTCCAAAATCTGGACCCCACCCAGTTCAGGTTTATGAAAGGCAGTTCATGTCTTCTGAACCTGATCGACTTCTTTGAGGCAGTAACCAAAGCCGTAGACGAGGGTAAGGTGGTTCACACAGCCTATCTTGACCTCGCCAAGGCTTTCGACACCATCCCCCATTCTGGAATTATAGCTAAACTCACTAAACTAGGTATAAATCCCTACACCACAAGATGGGTTGCCAACTGGCTCACTGACACAACACACTCTGTAAAAATTGCAGACTTCAAATCTGACTTCAAACCAATGACAAGTGGAGTATCACAGGGTTCAGTCCTGGGACCTCTCCTGTTTGGTATCTACTTCTCTGAAGTACAGGCTAACACAGAAGGTCTCGGGTTATTGAATTTCACAGATGACTGCAAACTAGGGGCCATAGTCGTGTCCCCAAATGATGTGGACATCCTACAGAAGTGCCTCACTGAGACAGATGCCTGGTGTCAGAGGCATGGCCTCAAGCTCAATGCCAAAATGTGGATTGTCATCCCCTTTGGTAAAGACTTTGTACCCATGAAATATCACATAAACAGCAGTCTACGTAACACTGATTGTGTGATAAGAGACTTTGGGACCCAGGTGAACAGTAGTCTCTCCTTTGATAATCACATTGCCACAGTAGTCAGTAAATCCTTCTGTTTGGCACACATCACAAAAGGGTTCTCATCCAGGAAAAAAGAGCTCATTGCTCCCCTCTACTCGGCACTCATTAGAACCATTATAGAGTACAATGCCCCTTTTAGAATGTACCTCACAAGACATCTGCAGCAGCTGGAAAGGCCACAGTAGTGCCTCACAAAGAGGATTACTGGCCTCAAACATATAAAGCTATGTTAAACCCAGAGCTGTAGGACATGCTACACCTTAAGAAATCCCAATCCCTCTGAGCTACACGCTCTAGGGACCTAAACCTTGTCACCACAATAAACATAACATTCTGGAGGGATATATTCCTGTCCCAGAGACTTCCTATACTCTGGAACAAGCTACCCATCTATGTCAAGCAAAGTTCCTCATTAGCACTCTTCAAGAGAAATCTTGATGAGTGGATGGGAAATATGAAATACACCTTGGGGATCACTTCTGTGACTCTGCTCAATAGGGGCACAGGAAAATAACTTTCTTGGGTGGTGTAAGCCAAGGAACCTTGTTGGCTAGGCTTACTTATGCCCTTGGGCCGATAGCCTAGTACCTACCTATGAACCTATGGATATATATGTAAATACACATACACACATAGATATGTATAGGAAGATACATATTAAGAGGATGAACAGAATATTGAACAGCCAGTATTCCTACAGTTGCCAACTTTTCAAATGGACAGTGCATGATTCACTCATATAAAAGGCAATAGTTACCTGAAACATATACCCACAGAGAAGTCAAAGGATATGACACCACGCACAGGTTTGCATACATAAGAAATTTTTATTTGTGTACTATTACAGTTGTATATGCTATGTCATATAGCTGTTAGGACTTTGAAATACATATTAACTGAGTAATGCAACTCTCAAGCAGATCATTTTATACAGACATCCAAAAGCATAACATGTGTTGCTCTCCAGACCAAGGCCTTCAAGTAGTACAGTAAAGAAAGATTGGGCTAGAGGATAACAAACAATCAACAGTAAGTAATGCAGATGTATAGTTCAGCAGCCTCAAATTACACTCTGTAGTCAACCCCTAGGAGGAAAAGAATGTTGCCACAATGAGGATGTATCTGTTACATAACAATGCTTAACTGAAAACATCACAATCGCACTGACAAACAGAACAGTCTGTATGATAGTAAACACTAGGCCACCTATGTTCCCAAGGTGAAATGTATGGAAATGTAAAGCCATATACCTTAAGGCGGCTTACTACCAATATCCCTCACATGTTGTAGCAGCCTAGGTTATATATGGTGCATTCCCCTCTCCATAGTCTGACTTTCAGGGGGCATATAACATTGTTACATACACTGACCTGTGAACTGCAGAAGGGCACACATGTTTTGTGCAGCTGAAGCCCACATATATATGGACCCTACCCCACAATATGTGTGGGGGCCACAACAGCACTGGAATGATGGCAGGAATGGCAGCACGACATAATCACAGGCCACTACATAACAACCCCTTACTGCATGTCATAAGGACAAAGCCTAATATATAGGAGGAGGATAGAGGCTGGAACACAGGGTCATATGTGAAATAGTGTTGTTATACACTGAGAAAGGTGCTGGTGTTACAGAATAGTCTGCAACATACCCTTAGTCAGGAACATGAAGTCAGAAACACAAATGGATTTAGCCATGTACTGATAGCACTCAACACACACAATACCAGTGATCTATCTGACACAATACCTGTGTGGTGGACAGACAAAATATAGCAAGCACACCTCTGGCCATCATGATGACAGGCCCACAGTTAAGAGCTATGCAGACAGACTGCATTCTATGTTAAACTAGTATGTACACACAAACACTGTAACACTGATGCTCTACAATGCATATAACAACACTATTCACACTGTCTGTAGATCTGGAACCTTATACAAATATGTAGCTGGCCTAAGTCTGCAAGTCCTCTTGTAAGAGGTATTGCTACCTGCTGTCTGTAACACTGCTGCCCACACAGTGGAAGGATGTCTTCCATACAAGAAAGGAAAAGGGACCACGCCCACATAATGTAAGGATTTATAGTAGTGGGTTGCCATGACAGTGGTAATTGGAAGTACTACACAGCATGCTGCATGCAGATAGCAAGTGGTGGACACTGATTGGTGCAGAGGCCATCACCTGATCATGTGCATCACCTACAAAATCCATGCTGCAGTCTATTTAAAGCAGCTCAATCCATATAGTGGAGCGAGACTGAGATAGAGAGAGAGAGAGTGAAAGCCAAAAAAAAAAAAAAAACACAAAAAAAAAAAAATCCAGCCATCCACACATCAAGGTATCCAGAAGAGACATCATTCCCACAACAGGTATGTGAAGTATATATGCATGTAATTGAATGCAGTACTTGGTCCATAATAATGGAATAGATTATGTGGCTTGATTTATATGTGCCATCAGGTGTTATTGTTGTAATGATGTCCAGCTGAACAACTGCTATGGACAATAATGTCTGTCCCTGTGGGCAGTGGGGCATACCTGTCAACTGTGCATATCAGCACTGACTGACAAGATGTAAGCCATCATAGTGTGTGTTGTGTAATGCAAGACATGTATATTAGTGTGGCCAATAGCTGGTGGTAGACGTAATGCCATTATGATGGACATGTGGGCTCAAGAGCCCACCACCTGCAGGACAGTCATGTTAATGTGTAATGTAGCATGCAGAAATGCCATATGTGTGTAATAAGCTTACTTGCAATCTGTCCCTATAAATACCCCCCTAATGTTAGGCTGTGTCCACATGTGGCACCTGTCTGTGTTGTAGCAAAGCAGAACAGTGCAGCTGTGCAGGAAGGAGAGTTAGAGAGTGTAGACCTGATGTCTGAATGTACCCTATATACATATATATATATATATATATATATATATATATATATATATATGTGTGTGTGTGTGTGTGTGCGTGTGTGTGTATCTCTCTCTCTCTCTATATATATATAATATATATATATATATATATATATATACACACACACACACACACACACACGTATGTCTACAGATATACAGACACCTACATGTAGTGATATATATATCTATATATATATATATATAAACCCATAATATATAGCTACACATATATATATATATATATATATATATATATATATATATATATATATATATATATATGGCTACATATATAGAAACACACACATATGTATATAAATGCATGTCCCCTACTTTTGCATGACAGTGCTGCATGCTAGGTGTAAGGGAACATCACACATATCAGTACATACATATATATACAGCAGTAAGTGTGTGCAGAATGGACAGTTATGTCAGGTATGAAGCCCATGTTGGGAACACATTGTCCTTGTTTGTAAAGATGGGATTGGCAATTTGAGGAAGGATAGCAGGTATATTTGTGGAGGTGGGTTGGGTTGGAAGATAGAGATGACAGCCTACAGGGGCAGTATATGACACATGTGGTGGGTAAACACCCTGGATGGGGAGTGCAATCTGTGATGTGGAAGTTCCATGAGCCCCCATATGGAAACAGTGGGAGCAAGGCCCCCACCCATGGCCAATCACAGTCCTGAAGGTGCCTGGGCTGGAGGTTGAGATGGGCATGCGGACCCTGTGAGTGTGTTTTGAGGGCCTCAAGGTTCTGTAGCACATCCCTCAAGTCTCTGTGGAGTTCCCTGTGCACCAGACCCTGGACCTGACCTTGGGTGACAGAATCATGTCTGTCTGTGCTCCCTGGGGGAAGGGGACACCATCCCCTGAGGTGGTTCCACCTGAAGGTAGTGCAGAACCAGTAGATGAGGAGGCCCACGCTTAGGTTCCACATGTGATGTGGCCTGTTAACATGGCCAGATGATGTGGCAGAGGTGGTTCATCTGGCAACTGTTCCCTAAACATGCTACTGTGTCACTGTTATAGAATATATGTGGGTAGTAATAGTCCACACATTCCCAGATCATGTCCAACAGCATGCATAGATATCCCCAATAACACAAAACAACAGATGTGCAGCAATCACATAGCAAACAGACCAAGTGTATATATGGAACCATAGTGGCCCTTACAATGGCATTCAGGTGACATTGCCCATAACAGGCCATGAATGATTTTGTCCCCACAGGGAACATGACTACAAAGACATTTCACTAAATGTTGGACAATACGATATATGTTCCATTGGTAGGTATTCTGTAGACATACCTGTTGAGTTGTGTGATCAGATTGTTGTTGCAGATATGTTGGGGGGAGACAGAGATGTGTATTAAAAACTATGATAACCTTGCTGTATGAGGTCCTCAGACATGTTTCCATCTTTATGTCTTTCAGGCAAGATCTCCTGGGAGAGGCTTCCCAGCTATACAGCGAAAGAGAATGAGGTCATCATCTCAAACCTGGTGCAGAACTATCAGGTGTTTGTCAGAGGAGCCCATGAGCAGCAGGACAAGCCCAGCCTGTGGAATGATCTTGCCCACAGGGTAAACTATGTCAGCCTGAATAACCGCAGTTATGAGCAGGTCTGGCACCATTGCACAGAACTACAAAAACAGCAGAGTCGAACCCAAAACAGTGCCAAAAGTCCACTAGTAATCAGAATAAACACTGTCGATGCCAGGAGTTGCTGTTAAATAACTTTTAATTCCACAATTGAAACACAGACTGAGCGCTTTTGCACAGAACTACTTCGCAATGCCTGTCGGCGTGCTGCTGCAGTCAGTAGGGATCATTTTGCAATGGGGGGGTCATGCCATTCAGCCCCCCAACACAAGTTGAGGAGCTCATTGCCAGCCTCAAGACACCTGCCCTCCCACACACACAACACCTGGCGGACAGCATAGTGGAGGCGGGTGCTATCCACACAATGGCAGAACAGTGTGCAGGTAAGGCCACAGGGCACATCAGTAAACCACTGATGCATATCCATCCGCATCTGTACAGTTAGATCATGCATATGTGAGATGGCATATATATAGTCTGTTCTGCATAGTAGTAATAAACAGATGTGCATAATCTGTAGTATTGTGGGCTTGTCCTGTTTATGTACAGTAATGCTGTACTCACCCTGTACCAATGCCACAGCTGTGGCTACTGACATCACATCTCTCATACACTTAGGTAGGTCCCTCTGGTATACCTCTAAGGCAGCAGCCTGTAGCTGGTGAGTATGGTGTTTGTTCAGGTTTGCCAGTACACCGGTCATGTTATGGCTATGGTATATTCCAGGCACACATTTAACACACTTACCCATAATGCATGGCATACATGTTCACATATTGTTGCTGTTAACTGCACTGCATCACAGTGGTCACCATGATGGTGTATCTGAATGGTATGTTAGACTCCTGCAATATAACTAACATCCTGTCATTGCAAAATGTGTACACCGAGATGAACATAGTGGTGGGACAAATGGCCTACAGTAGGGACATGTGTGAAACATCACCCTTATACAGTGCTACAACAGTGTATATACCATTATTACAATGGCAACTGTTACAGCTCTACACTATGGCATATCACAATACTACAGTCTACAAGCCTTACAACCTGCAATGTGTCCTAACATGAGCAATGAGTATGTAATATGGAATTGTATGTTAGGAGAGCAAATATGGGGAATACATACCTGCACAAACACTGGAAGCATATGTGTGCACACACTCCAGATAAAATATAGTGGAAACAGCTGTTGAGGTACTGACCACATGCATCTGTCACAGAAACACAACTTCCAGCAAGTCCACATCCCCAACATCACACCAATAAATGGTGTGCTGTCCAAGATGTTTGGCCATCAAATGTGCCCAGTTACCTGCAACAGAGGCAGCCGTGGCTTGCACACATCTTACATGCCATGGTGTGGACCTCATACCCAACAGGTAGCATCCAGGACTTGGACATGTAGCCATACCTCACCATTGCATAAACCATGGCAAACAGTGCAGACAGTCATGTATGTGGCGAGGATGTATGGGACAGGAATAATTTAGGAAATAAACAGAAGGTCATCCAAGACAGATGATGTCACAAGTATCAAAATGGTCATGCAGGCTGCCTAGTAACATGCTACAACAGTGAGGGGGGTTGCAGGAATGTCTAGCAAGTACTAGCTGTGCAGTACCTGTGTCAGCAATTGCCTGGACTCTGTAAACGTGTGGCCTATGGGTTAGGGTAATCAGATGTGACGGTTGTACCACAGGAAACATCAGCCAGGCCTCTCTAAAGGTAGCATATACATTGCAGAAGAGGTCCCCAATAGGCATGCATTGCAATGTGTACCAAGACCACATTGGAAACCTACATACAGTATCATGTAAGATACATGTGCTGCACAACCAACACCTCACCTCACCTCAGGGCCACCATCCCCATCTGTACCATGCCAGTGCCAGTGTACACCTGTATGTTTGCCATGCATTAGATGGGACTAGGCTGTTACATGTGGTGTTTAGTGTTTGGGACACTGCAAACTGACACAGATGTGTAGGCCATAGTTGTCAAGCAACTGCACAAAGGCTAAAAGTGGGGAGGGGTTGTCATCATGACACAACAGTGCACTGCAGCAGGGATCCAAAGGATGCTATGAATGCCTGTATCTGCACACAGTCAAGGTCAGGAACTGACAGACATAACCCTGACTCCATAGCAATAGTGACGGCAGTGTGTGAACTCCAAGGAATGTGCACATGAGTTGACCTTGCAATCATGCAGAGTTGGGGGGCATGTGTAGGGAAGACTCACAATATTCTGGCAAATGCAGATGACCCATGATAGTATACCCTGCCAGGAAGAGTGACTGCTGTAGTACACATAACAGTAGGTGCAACAAGCCATCATGATAAGGGCTTGCACACATATGCACCCACGAAGTGTATGCATCTCAATCAGCATCAGCACAACTAACACATTTATTTCACACTGCATTTGATTGTATAGGACATACGTCACACATCAAGCTGATGTAATGTTAACATATGCAGTAATGTGGTCCCATGGCATATCAAGGAAGGGGGTGTCATATCAGTAAGGGTGTGTACACTCCCCATAGCCATGGTAAGGTTTGACAGCTGTCAGTGTAATTGTATCATATTGGTCATACATGCAACGCTGATGATGACATCTGTAAATCAGACATCAGGAATTCACAAATGACATCTGTCCACATATCATCCCGGGTATGTGTTGAACAAACACATAGGGGCTGTGAGCAGCAGAGCAGACATAACTGACACAGTAATACACATTCAGCAATGGTGTATACACCTGTGAGGTATGGTGCAGAGTAGACGGCAGGGTGCTGAACAGGTGCACAGTAATACTGTGTACATGGGTTCAGTGTTTTCCAGGGTAAGGGGCATCACCTACTAACACAGCTCATGCATCACACACATGTATACTGTTGCTAGCATGGATTGACTATAGCTGTACTGCATGCTGTTGAGTACCATATGTTATGCATGTTGACAGATGGGTAATAGGAGGTCTGTGTGTAATATATTCGTGCAACCTCACCTGTAAGTGTGTGTGCGTGTGTGTATGTGTGTGTGGGGGGGTTATTTTGTCTGTAAGTGCAATCTGGTGGAGTTGAGGGGGTGATGCATTTAGGATGTGTGTGCATATGTGTGTGTGTGTTTCTGTGTGTGTCCATGTATGCACATGTGTGATTGTGGGGTTGTTCATACGTCTCGACTTCCCTTTGGAATTGTGCAGTACATGGACATGGACTGACACATGAGACACCAGGAATACTTGTCTGATATGTAATCTCAGGACAGCTGATAGTATAATAAGGTCTGTAGCATGGAGCATGCATTGGGAAGGAAACTAGACACCAGGTATACTGTTAAAATTGCAATCAGCAGGTGAAAGAATATCCACGTATGCAGCAATTCAGCAATTAGAAGAATGATACGTTAATGATTGGTGTTAATGAGTGTACGTTTCCAAGTATGATGCAGGATGGGGAACTTAAGTGAATAAACTTAGGGCAGTCTGTAAACCCAGGGACAGTTAGGTATTATGGTGGAATGTCAGGGTGTGTGTGTGTGTGTGTGTGTGTGTGTGTGTGTGTGTGTGTGTGTGTGTGTGTGTGTGTGTGTGTGTGTGTGTAAATGTGTGTACTGTTAAGCAATGACATACAGGTCTTAAAGTGCATTTCTTGTTTCCCCTCACAGGTGGTGAGGTGGATCAGCGTCCCTCCTGCATGCAGCCTGATGTTGGTGTCCATACAGACACTGAAAATGATGATAGGTGTGTTGAGGCATAGGCGTGGTTGTCAGAGACCAAACCTGCACCATCGTTTGACATCCCCCTGTTATCCACCCCATCCCCACACACAGTCACAGTGCCTATACATACCCAATCACCAGTGGCCATAGCAGAGGGACAGTTGGTGGTTGGTGGCAGTGCACATGACAGTGTGGTATCTACGGCTACTGTATCCGGGTAGGGTACCACATAGGCAGAAGTACAGGGGTGCTCATGGGATGGCTGCTGGTCATCATGCCCCTGCAGAAGTAACACATCTGGAACCACCAGAATCCTGTTTCAGGCTGTCATGGAGGCACATGCACGTATGGAACACTACACCAGACAGGCTCTGAGGCTGCAGAGGGCTGCTTTTTCAGCTGTAAGTGACAACATCTGTGATCTTGCAGGTGACTTCCGTTATTATACAGAGGTCATGGATAGATGGTGGGGTGAGATGTTGGGCTTCCTCAACCATGGGTTGTCCATGCTAGAGCATGTTATGGGAGTGATGCGATTGCCACATGGACACAGGCCAGCAACACCAACATCTGGAGGTTGACGTGGACATGCAAGGACACCAAGCTGCTCCCATAGTGGCAGTACCAGTCCCAGCACCGCAGGGCGAGGAGGGACCTGGTTACAACGGGCATATATCATCATCAGGGGAGAGTAGCATATTGAGGCTTGTACCTGGACGTGCCCCTGGAACTCCTGGCAGGAACAGTTCTCGTGTCTACGGCCGGAGGTGGTGAACTGCACACCCTGCCAGGTATGGTCTGCATCTGTCCAATAAACACCTGTATAGGGCAGCCACATGGCAGAATTGTATGCATGCATACTCACACACAATACAAACACACCTAGGGCAACCTCATACCTACACACACCACATCACCACAGCCATATCAGTAATTAAAACCCCTCACTCAGACACATGGTGTCAAATGTATGGCCCAGCCTAGGTGTCTGGCAAACCAACAACACACCCTGTGCATATGATGATACCTGTGCCAAATCCCTGCCATCCATAACATTGATGCAGACATGAGCTAATATGGTTCTGATGCACACAGTGACTGTACTACAGTGTAACAATGTACTGCTGTGTAACATGTCAGCAGTAACGTTTAATGCTTGCACGTCAGATGGTGTAGCTGTCCAGCCATGATGAATTATAGCTGTTAGTAACACTGAGTGAATGTGGTCTCCATAATGTTATCCATTTGTGTTGTAGGTGTCCATGTGTCCGCAGGATGGTCTGCTGTCATATCTCACAAGGGGTATGGTACTGTGGTGACACCTTGGCTGTGCCATATTCTGGGTACAGGTGAACACATGTCACAGGTCTGTATAAAAGTTACTGCCTGTGCACATGGCCAGTAGGCCTGGGGTTGGTGTATACAGGTGAGTGCATAGTGGCTGCTGTTAGCAGCCCTTCTACAGTGGACAATGGTAGTTGTAATGGGTGGTGCACACCACATGTTTGTGCATAACACACACAGAGGCTTAGGTGTTGATGGACTATACAGAGAATACTGTACACATGGATGTATGTACCTGTGCAAGGAACCCATTGCAGCCCATGTAATTCAACCAAGCCAGACTATGCAGAGCAACACACTGTGGAATAAGCAGTCTGCTAGTTTGTCATTGACGATGGTACCGGCAGGGTATATGTCCCCTTCCCCAATGTAGTGCAATCCTCAACATGGTAAACATATGTGTGCTGGTGTGGGTGGCATACTCCTACCCTTTGGAGGGTGATAGGTGCTGTAGAACCACAGATAGTATGATAGACAAATACATAACCTGATAACATGAACTTTACAGTATTATGACCAGCTACACGGGGGGATACACTCAACAGAAACCGCAATGATGTTGGCTGTGTCCACAACAGCGACACCCAGCTATATATAATAATCACAGTATCGCTGCACACCTATACAGTGGGGAAGAGGCCAGTTACACAGCTAACAGTAGTTGTGATGGAATGTATGTCCACAGGATAATACCTGTGACATGTTAGCATATCCTGTATTCACACTTTTATGGTTAAAAGAATAAATTGTGTTCTACAAGTGCTGGCTAATTTTTGAAGTATATTGGAGCTTTCTCTGGCCGTTGCACTAGTCTTGCATGCAAGGTTTTTTTGTGGTGTTACATGTTAGCATATGCCACATGGTTCTTGGACAGATGACTCCCTGGGACATGTATAGTCTGCAACATGAAGGAGATCCCTCCACATACACGCATACTCTTACTTGTTTACACTGGGACTAGACCCTTACCTAGGTATGTAGTGCTACTGATGTGTGTGTGTGGCTTTAATTGCAGACACCACACTGCTTTTAGGATGAGATGTGTTCCAGGTTACATGTTACATGCAGAACATCCCCAGGCATGTACAGTATGGTAATGGGGGATGTATTGGTTGTATACAGGCAATACATAGAGTGACATACCATCATATACACATTGACAAACACATAACAGTCAGACACCCATCTGAAAGACCTGGACCTATCAGTGCTAACTAACTTGTCAGTGTGTCCAGTGTGTTACAGGTAGGTTGTACAGAGCACATGCATAACTGGTCTGGATTGTGTTATCAATTACCTGTATGGTTGATGGTGACAGTGGTCACCACACAGTGATAAATGGGGCATGTACCAGGGGTACCATGGTGTAATGATTGTATACCCAGCACCCACACCCCACTGTGGATATTGTATGCACTGGAACCCATGATGACACTTGGACATACCCACCATCACACATTGAACAGGACTGCAATACAACCCCTTGTCCATCCCAAGAGTGCTACTACAGGGATATGTATCTAATGCACATGCCATAGGCATAGTAGGGTGATGCATTGTCATGCCCCTCCTATGGGCAGTAACATCACTATCCCTAATACTGTGTGGCAATGCATATCGTAATAGGAGTATGTGGCCTCGGAATGCTGTACCCTACATATATACACACGTACACACACTTGCCAGAACTCAGTGGGTATCCAATGACTATCAACCCATTCATACAACAGTGTTGTGCTGGTACTGTAAGGTCCAGATAGCCCTTAAGGAGAGGAGCGTAACAAGGTACATGTAATGTCCTGTACAGCAGCAGCCACATCTTACTATGGCAATGAGTAGTACGGTGGGTGTGAATGGCCTCAGCTTATTCCCAACTACAGGTCTACTAACACATAGACACTGGTATTCTCAATAATGCACAAGTACACATTTGTCAGTACTGGGATGCATCAGTGCAGGTGTTCATAGGTGTGTGCCAGGCTATTGTCCATAGAAAGATGGGAAGTGTAGGGGATGTGTGTACAGTGGTATCATGCCTCCTGCCATGTGCCAGCAGGCCATCTATCTACAGACACCACTATGGTAACCCTCAGGGTGAGAGTGATATGCATCAGCCAATCCTCTGGGTGCCTCCTGCAGAGGGCAGGTGATGTGCTCCAGTTGACATGTATGAAACATGTATTACATAACATGGTTAGTGTCTGCCTTGGACACCTGTACACAAGCATGTTCTCTTGAATGTGGTAGTGTAGTTGAGGTATTTGTGGCATGTGGTGCGTACAGGGTGTTGAGTCCTATCTGTGTCATTTATAACACAGCTGGGCAGACATGTCAGTGTCAGTCAGCATAGATTGCCTGTACTTATCCAAGATGGATACCTGACATCTGCACATCTGTACAGGGACAGACATCAGCTCACTAACTAGTTATGCAGTAGGATAAATGTGTTGACAGACAGACATCTGACAATGATAGGCATGCTATTACTACATGATGGCGACCCTCACTGACATGTGCTATACAGACAGTAGTCTACAGTTATTTTCCACATTTCAGATCATTATCCAGTAGAAATATATAATGTGACACAGCTCACACACCAGGAACATGACAGTAAGGACTCAGAGTGCATCTATGCAGCAGGCGTGTTTTTTTCCAGTACTACAATTAGCAATCTACTCTTGCTTGGGAAAGCACTGTCAACAGTAGTAACATAATGATACACTGCATGCCAGTGTGACTGCATAAAACCTGGGATACTACCCTTGTATGTAACACATTTACATGGATAAGAGTGTTGTACATGCCATATTTACTCGTGTCCCAGACAGGAGACTCACACCCATTGCTACTGTAATAACAGCACATAGACGCATGTTATGTACATGGCATTGCAGATGTCATTAGCTTGCTGTGTTATCAGACAGGGATGTGAGCACTGGTTACCAGGGCTGAGGCATGCTTAGCAGGTGTCAGCATTTCTGCAATATAACAGCTAAGCACATTTGTGCACTAATAAGTGAAGACTATGTGGTGTAAGCGCCCATACAATTAACTGTACCTTAGCACTCCTTAGCTTCATGCAAACCCACACAAACCCACTTAAAGCTGCTCAACACTGCCTTAACCAGTCTGTATGAAACAGTCCTTGTTCTGCCCAGGAATAAAATAAACAGCCCTTGAACACAGGACCCTGTACACTATAGTCACAACAGTTAACCACTATGCCATGACAGCTGTGAAGACAGTTGTTGTTTTTCCAAAATACCTGTCAGTACACATATTGAATAGTATTGATCAATTGCTGTGACTTCTACAATTGTGTAGTACTTGATAGTGATATTACTGTTTCATCACATATGCTGTTATATCTAAATATACACATATCAGATACATATGTTGTGATACATCTGGGAATGTATACACAACAGTAATGTTTACACAACAAGGATATGGATATATACATATACATATGTAGATACAAGTACATGCACATATATAACCATATATATGTATATATATATACATCTGTACAGTGCATCATATATATGGCCATATATATATTTCTCTGTATATCTATATATATATATATATATATATATATATATATATATATATATATATATATGTGTGTGTGTGTGTGTGTATATATGTATATATATATATATATATATATATATATATATATATATATACATACATATATATATATATATATATATATATATATATATATATATATATATATATATGTATATGTCGATATATATGTAGATATCTATAACTATATGTGCATATATATCTATATATCTGTATATGTGTAGACATATATAGATGTGTATATGTATATATATATATATATATATATATATATATATATATATATATATGTGTGTGTGTGTGTGTGTGTATGTATATATATATATATATATATATATATATATATATATATATATATATATATATGTGCAATATGTATGTCGATATGTATATGTGTATATATCTATATACATATATGGCTCTCTCTCTCTCTCTCTCTCTCTCTATATATATATATATATATATATATATATACATACACACATACATATATGTTTACCATATGTCCAGAACATGGAGTTGAGTCATACCTCAACACCAATTGTCCCAACATCTTAGTGCAATGGGATGTCATGTATGTATTGCAGGTATATATGTAGACTGTTGCTACTGTACCAGGGGTTGTCCTAACAGACATGTTGTGTTTGGGAGGTCACATCTGCTATTGACATGTATGCCATCAGTTACTGACAGACATCCTAAGGTCATCATAGTACAGTACCAGTGATATCACAGTAATGATCCTGTGGACTACAGCAGAGATATGACAACTAAATGGGGACAGTCTGGCACACTCTGGTCAGTCCAGAGGTATACACAGATCCCCTTAGTGTGAGACATGTAGGCCAAGCCTAACAATGTGGATGTTAACAGCCATGTACATGGGTATATCATGTAAATACTGGACTACCTATGCCCACACAGTTTATGAATTCACACACTCCTGCCTGTCACATAATAACTGGTGGTGCGGAGGTCACATGGCCACATACTACCCACTAGTTAGTGACATACATCTGTACAGCATCCCACTGCTTTGTCAGAAATACAAGACAGTTATGGTGGCCTGGCAGCAGTACATCTGGCAAATATCTGGACATAACATCACATTGGGTAATAACACTAAGCTGCTAGGCATGTAACAAAGCACTGTGCAAACTACAGTCAGACTGCCACAACACTGGCCTACATTTCTTATGGGGGAATACACATCTACCTGCAAACATAGCAGGCTTTACAGGCATGTCACAGCACAGAGTAACAGATGCCTGTGTGAAAGTGCATATCCACAACCAATGTGAACACAGCCACAGCCACACATGGTAAGCAAGCTTAATATTACAGTATATGGACTGTCTGATCAACACCATCCTCATATGTGCCACTCAGACACTAACCCTTCATATACTGAGCCACGACACAGTGAGATCTGATGCCTGTCTGCGGTATGAGACATGTGTGTGCTTGGCCCTACAAACATGTAAGCTGATAGGGTACCATACACTGGAGCAGCATGTAACATCAGATCGAACAGTGACTTCTACCACAGTCTGTATACAAGCCAAGGTATGTATTTGCAATACACACACTGTCGGCAGTCACCATAAGTACACAAACCTCACTGCTGTACACACAACCACAGAATTCCCAGGTTATGCCCTCAAATATAACCTCTACTATGTATAATATGTCTAGCAGTCTGATATCTGACTGGCTTATCGGGTATGATGTCAATAAATAATGGTGTACAGAAAATATGCACCTCTTACTGCAGGACATATGTACAAAGGCTGACAGACTTGTGGCTGGAGGCACAAACACTGGGCCAATATTGACATGTTGCTGTGATAACCTCATACATTTGCTGGTGTAACAGGGTTTATTGTGACATATGTCCTATGAAGGATATGAAGTCAGTAACTCTCATGGCTATCACCAACTACTGAATGCAATCCTCAGGCTAAGCTTCTGCAGTTCTAAGATAGGTGATCTGTGAGTAACACAAGACACATAAGACTCCAAACACTGGCCAGTCTGCAGATAACCCTACAGGTGGGAGTTTCTTCAAACAAATAACGCTGTCATGACAGGTATTAAATCATGTAGACCAGCCATATCCACACAAATTCTGTTAAGTCAACATTACTCCAAATGTAGAAGAGCAACACTTACATTTGGTAGTAATGTCTGGAACATTCCCCTCCTGTTTGTTGGCCTGTCTCCACAGTGTATGTTGTTAGAGGTATATCCCGCTACCATCTGTGATGCTGTTTGCCAAACACCAGCATGAAGTCCTGTTCACAGTGAATGAAAAGGGCCAACACCCACATTATGTTCCTAGTTATAGGAGTGTGTTTCCACGCAATTGGCTATGGGAATGTTACCACAGCTGTTCCACATGCAATCAGCTAGTGGGTGACTGCAATTTGTGCAGAGGCCATCAGCTGATCGTGAGTATCATTTACAAAACAGAAGGTTCTGCCTAAGTAAAGCAGGTGAACTTCTCCACATCCACCAGAGAAGGAGTGAGAGAGACAGACAGAGACAAAGTAAGACAGGGAAGGGATGGAAGAGTAAAACCTAAGCATGCTTGTGTCACACACTTGCCAGTACGGGGTTTCAAACCCCTGCCTAACTATGCATTGATATCACATGTCTATGCAGTTATTACATGCACCACAGAGCTTACATGTTGGGGAGCTGTTCAAAGGTATATTTGACGGTGAGTGACATCAGTAACAGTGATAAAGGAGGGATAAGGTAGATGTAGTAAACATGCCTTTCCACATGAACAGGTGTCAAGGCTGACACAGCCACACTCTCTCAGGGTCTCACACATATTATCACAGTTGGCAGGGTCAGGATTAGACTTCCTATACTAGCTAGTTTTCCACAATAGTAATACACAGGTATCACATGCACCACAGGGGTTACCAAGATGATATGTGGGTAAAGGGTATTTCAAGGTATGTGAAGGTATGCTTCAGTGCGCTAATGAGAGGAGTAGTGAGTGTGAATGGTGTTCAAATCATTATACTCCATACAAACACAGACACAGGTTTGCCAGTACTGACATGCATGGGTGCATTGCTTCACAGGTGTGTAGAGGTTGACTGTGCCAGAAGGCTGTACAAGGCTAGGTAAAGGGTATACCTTGGCATCAGTCCACATGACAAGGGTCTGCAGTGTGGCTCAGAGGTGTAGTGTCTGGATTGGCCCACTTAGGTGGGTATTGTATTCACCATCCAGTCATCTAGGTTACTATTGTGGGTGGCCAGTGCTGTGCAATGCTTGCCATGTATGTGTTCTATATTACATAAGATGGACTATGTTTTGGATGTGCACATGTCCCACATGCATATTCTGTGACATGTGGAACTGTACCTGGGGTGTCTGGGGCATGTTATGTAGACAGATTATC
Source organism: Protopterus annectens (assembly GCF_019279795.1). NCBI lineage: Eukaryota > Metazoa > Chordata > Ceratodontiformes > Protopteridae > Protopterus > Protopterus annectens. The sequence continues at coordinate 1,431,910,597 of NC_056737.1, forward strand.
ATCAGATGTGCCATTCCTGACCTCATTTGGTTAGAACTGGCAATGGACGCGAGGTTAACCCTGCAACTACATTGACAGCATGCTACAGTTATATTCTGTTGTCAGTGGCATCTGTCCATACAGGGCATGTGTATAAGGCATGGTATGTCCTTTGTGGGTTAAATTTGCTGGCTGTACAGTTGTTGCAGGTATCCAGTGGGGAACATAGAGAAGGAGCACTGTATGCAATGATTTGCCTATTGTAGGGATGGGACAGGGTGCCATATCCTCTGTAGTCCACTGCAATCACACCATGGTTGCTATCTGTGGGCAATATGGTGGAAATTACCAACATAGTGGTTGTTGCATAGCTGAGTGTGCTTGTGTATGAGACATGGGTGGAGAGTGTTCTCTTGGTAATACAAGGGTTGTCTGTATTGTTCCCCAAGCCATGATGTCACATGTACGGGTATGGATTGTCTACCCCAGCCTCTCTACTGTTTGACATCTGTTATCCTTGTAAGGTGGACTTTGTTTTCATATAATAGGCCCACCATATAAGAAATTTGCAAAACCCACTTCACCGTGAGTCCTGTTGTTATACACTCACAGCTATCTCTACACAGGATATGTATGACAAACACACACACACACACACACACACACACACACACACACACACACACACACACACACACACACACACACACACACACACACACACACACACACACACACACACACACACACACACACACACACACACCAAGTCTCACAGTTGCCATGTCTGGGATTAGAGCTCCTACCTAAATAGTACATCACACTACAGCATTACGCAGTTATAGTACGTGCCATGGAGCTTACTGGGCTAGTCTTTCCACAACGGTGTAATTCAAAGTGAATGATGTCAACAGGCTTGCCAAAGTAGGGCAATGGAAGTTGTATTGACTGTGAATGGCCTCAAAAGCATTGATTCCTACACAAACACACACACACAAGCAGACAAACTTTTACACTTGCCATGTCTGTGATTAGAACTCCTACCTACCTAGTACATCACACTACACCATTTCGCAGTTATAAGATGCGCCTCAGAGATTACTGGGCTAGTCCTTCCCCAAAGGTGTATTTCAAAGTGAATGACATCAGCAGGCTTGGCAAAGTAGGGCAATGGAAGTTGTAGTGACTGTGAATTGCCTCAAAAGCATTGATCCCTACACAGACAAACAAACACACACACAAATTTTTACACTTGCCATATGTGGGATTAAAATTTTTACCTACCTAGTACATCACACTACAGCATTACACAGTTATAGCACACACCACAGAGCTTACTGGGCTTGTCCTTCCCCAAAGGTGTATTTCAAAGTGAATGACATCAGCAGGCTTGCCAATGTAGGGCAATGGAAGTTATAGTGACTGTGAATGGCCCCTAAACCATTGATCTCTACAGACAAACAAACACACACACAGACAAACATTTACACCTGCCATGTCTGCGATTAAAACGTACCTACCTAATACATCACACTACAGCATTACACAGTTATAGGACATGCCCCAGAGATTACTGGGCTAGTCCTTCCCCAAAGGTGCATTTCAAAGTGAATGACATCAGCAGGCTTGACAAAGTAGGGCAATGAAAGTTGTAGTGACTGTGAATTGCCTCAAAAGCATTGATCCCTACACAGGCAAACAAAGAGACACACAAATATTTAGTGTGAGCCCTTTTAAATGTGGGCTTGTCTTTTGTATTTGTTCCATGATATCGTATTGATTATGTATTTAATGAACACTTTATTCATTTGTTAATTGTCTGAAGAAGTTTGCTGAAATAGTAAACAAAAGCGCTAACCTTATTCAGTTCTCACTGTGGTTTATTCTTCATTTTTGTTTTTATATTAGTTTATTTGATTCTTTTGGTCTTTATTGTTTGTGTTTATGGAGGATTTTACTACACCGGGATCTCAGGATTTATTTTCAAACAATGCCCCGATACCATCATCTGATTCTAATTCAGAATCGGGGGCTATATGCAAGCTGACTGATTTAATTAATTTGCTAACACAAAAAGTAGAAAATCTAGCGTCTCAAGTTGCCGACATTCTACCTTATAAAACCGGAAACACTCCGACTTCCGGTTTTTCAACAGCCATGGAACAAGTTCCCTCTAAGCTGCAACAGGATTCCTCAGGATCACAGGATCGAGGACGTGTGGTAGTAGGGGACTCTTCGTCTAATTTATCCAATGGACCCAATAGACCACCCAAGGGTTCGTTAGCTTTGAACATTTGCATTTCACCCAATGAACAAAATCTGGTTGAGAGCCAGACGGCTTAGAAATCCAACAATTCTAACAACGCTAATAACGCAGTGAACCATAATGGTAATGGCTCTGTGAGTACATCTTTTGCAGTTCCTAATTTAAACGAATGGCTACAGGACTTTACCAACGGCTTTACTAATAATTTAACTGCTTCTCCTATTTCAAAAAAACGACAGTATTGTGAGTAATTTGGTTAATAATTTGAAGACTTTCGATTTAAAACTGTTTAGTTATAAAAAATTACAGTTGGAAGTCCAATACCTTAATGAATGCATACGTAGACAGCAGGTACCAAAAGAGCTTCGACAATGGCGTTACCCTTTGGGGTTAATTGTAAATTCTGTTTTTCACAAAGATTTACTTTGTTTTTTTGATCGTCAAGTAGTGGAGTTTATGAATATGTTAGTTAAGAATTACTGTCATGAACTGGAGAATTTAAAGGTTGAACTTACTAGCCTAGATTCTTGTATCCGCTCTGATAAATACTTTTTAAGATACAAGTATGATTTTGTACATATATTTTAAAGTATAGACAATGCACTATCTAAAATTAAGGAGGCAAAAATGAAAAAAACTAAACAGGGATGACATTGCTTATAGTAAAAATTTAGCTTACCCTGCACCTCCTATTGTGAATGCTTCTAACATTACTAATGATAATTACAACAATAATATAAGTAATGATCCCAGTGGTTCTACTAATGTTTGTGAGAGAAATGAAGGCTATGATAATAGGGATGATGATACCCTTGATGGGGGTATTACAACAGAAGCTCCTATTATGAGAAGGAGCGATAGGCTAGCCAATAAACAATTTAATAATCCTAGTAATAATAATAGTAACATTGACCATGCCGTTCCAGGACCATCCCGGGGTTTTCAAAAGGGGAAGAATTATGGGGGGCACCAGAATCAGGCCCATCAACAACAGCACTGGAAAAAGAAGGGTCAGAACAGGAGGAGGAAGTAATTACCCACTTAATATGTGACACCTTTACTAATACTTTCCTTAATGATAGTGTTGTAACAGAAGAAAAGGATAGGAATACACCCGTGGTGTTATGGAATAGTACACATGATTTCAAAGTTTTTAATTTTTCTACATATACACCTGATCCAGTATTGATTGACATTCTCTCCAAAGGCTTTACCTTTGTTCCATCATCTAGAGGTGATCTGGCCACAAGTATTTTAGATTTAAAATCGTTTACTAGGAAATTGAATCTAAATGTTCTTTTAGGGCAAACTACCAGCCTAATTACAGATTTTAGGGTGTCTAGTGTCTTTAATCCTGGCTTGCATCCATCTATTTTACTTTTTGAGAGAATTTGTGAAAATGATTTTAGAGCTTTGTTTCATAATAGACAATTGCATAGTATAGACAAGTTTAACTTGACACAAATTGAAAGGGATCTTTTGAAAGATTTAAAATTTGCAGACATACGTATTTCTAAACCGGATAAAGGGGGTGGTTTAGTTTTTCTGGATAATAATGAATATATCCAACGTATGAGCCTACTACTAGATGGGGAAGCCTACATTAAGTCCTCTTTGAATGAAGTAAATGGGGCTTATAAACGTTTTAGGGGGTTTATTCATGATCTATTCTTAGATGGTAGGATTGATATTGATTTATTTAATTATTTTGATATTCCTTACCCCCTTACTCCTGTCCTATTTGGACTACCAAAAATTCATAAGAACATAGATAATCCTCCATTTCGCCCCATCATTGATGGTAGGCAATGCATTACCTATGCCTGCGCTAAATTTGTGGATACTAAATTAAAGGAAGTGTTGAAAAGTGAAAAACAAATATGTAAGGATTCATGGACCTTCTTAAGTGCAATTAATAACATCCCTTTTGCTGATGATGTCAATTTCCTTACTATTGATGTACGTGACCTTTACACTGTGATTCCTCAGGACATAGGTTGTGAATGGGTCAGAGATTTTTTACTTGAACATCATATGGACGGGTCCCTTATTGATCTTATAGTTTACTTACTAGAGTTGATATTGAGTAATAATTATTTTTTATTCAATAAACAATTTTATCTCCAAAGAACGGGTGTTGCCATGGGGTCCCCGTGTGGAGCCACTTTTGCCAATGTAGTTATGGCTCATTGGGAAAAGCAGTTCCTGTTTAAAGACAGCTTATTTATGGAAAGGGCCACATGGTACACCCACTCAGAAAAGACGAAAATGAGCAGCGGAGCACAACCCAAGAACTGGTTTAATAAAGGCAATATTGTAAGCACAAAACACGCTTTCAGTGAGCCCAATGTCTCACCTTCTTCAGACAAAATTACAAGCCAACTAGCTAACACTTTATATAATCAGCAGTCAATCAATTTTAATTAAATCAGTACTACTTGTCTAATTAAGTTAAATAAATCCATGTACAACAATTTTAAAAGGATAGCTTAATTTAAAATTTAAAACCTATAAAACTATTTTAAACTTGATAAGTACACATAATAAATATAAATAAATAAATTAAATAAATTTATAAATTTAATTTATGTGCATATACCTATATATGTGTGTGTGTGTGTACTTGTACAAAAAACATACTAATATACACATGTAAATATAATTATAACAGTATGTGTATAAATATATAAATATATAAATATATAAATATATAGTTATGTAAAACACACTAATTGGTAACCAAGATGCATTTTAAAAACATTATATGTTAACATCTTTATAACAGCATCCTACTAAATGCAAAAACATCTAAAATAGATGATTACATAGTCCCTAAAAAACAGCGTTCATCTGTTTGATTAATAAACCTGATTCATTTAAAACAAAGGACAAAACTTATTGCCATATTCTTATATATGTATATATGCAACAGTTTATGCAAACAGACAACATGCTTCACACTATGCATCTACCTTTTTGTAGATAATAATTTAAGAACACAAGCAATAGATACAAATTCATTTAAGCCTGGATGAGTATATGCACATGTACGTAACTGCCAAACCAGTTCATTTATTTCTAAATGAATCTGCCAAGGGCCACCTTTGTTATCCACCAAAATTCTACCCAAAACTGTAAACTTAAAGGAGTGTCCAGGACAAACATTAATATGCCTTGCGAGGGCATTATTTAAGTCCTGCCTAGCTATAGCATAAATATGTTCATAAATGCGCTGTTTAAGCTTTCTTTCTGTTTTCCCTATATAGAATGCAGCGCATTTTTGACATAAAGCCAAGTAGACCACACCATTAGTATCACAACTATGTTTTCCTATTATTTTATATTCTTCGTTCCTAATCTTGACTTTTAGGTCAGTAAGTATGTATTTACATTAGTTACAAGCCCCACACTTAATCATTCCTGAAAGCCGTTGACTTGAAGGTTGTGGTTTAAGCTCTAGCAAGGATTTTAAATTCCGCCCTCTTCTAAAAGTTAATTTAGGAACCTCACCTAACTTATGGGACAGATAACTGTCTTCAGTAATCAAGGCCCAATATTTATTGAGCACCTTCCTAATTTCAAAATGATCCACTGAGAAGGTACAAAAATATCTCATTCCAGAAACAGGCTGGTTGTTATTTTCAGCCCCTGATCTAGGTAAAATAATGGGAGCAGTTCCCGAAATGTTAACATCAAAAGAAAGAATAGGTTTGTAAAAACCTGATCTTCTTTTGTTTACTACTTCTGTTCTAATGTCAACAAGCAGAGAAACCGGATAACCTCTATTAGCAAACATTTGGCTCAGATGTTCACATTCCAACAAAAAAATCTTCAAACTCAGAAATCATTCTGGCCGCTCTTACCATCTGGCCTTTAACTACTGCTTTCTTCTGATAACTAGGATGAGAACTCGTGAAATGCAGAAACGCATTGGAATAAGTAGGCTTTCGATAAATAAGGCTCTTATATCTTAAATTTATCTCATCTTTAATAATCAAAATATCTAAATAATTAATCCTAGATTTCTGCAAATTATAGGTAAACTCCAGAAAAGATGTCATACTTGTAATAGTGTCTAAAAATTTAGGCACCTCAGAGGGAGAAGCTTTCCAAATAAGAAACATGTCATCCTGGTACCTTGTGTACCAGGTGACATTGTTCCTAAAAGAAGCATCAGTGAACAAAAAGTTCCTTTCCCAGTATGCCAACACTCCATTGGCAAAACTCCCTCCACAGGGCGACCCCATAGCAACTCCTGATTTTTGAAGATAGATTTTATTATCAAAGGACATAAAGTTGTTATTTAATACTATTTCTAGTAGCGTCTCAACTAAATATGTCGTATTGTCATCTATTTTTTTATCAAAAAGAAATTCACGTATCCATTGAATCCCCAATTCTTGTGGTATGACAGTATACAGATCCTTAATGTCAATAGTCAAAAACCAGGAGTTAACATCAAAAGGAATCTTTTTAATTTCTTGGAGAAAACTCCAAGAGTCTTTACAAATCTGAGATTCCTGATTGATTAAAGGTCTTAGGATACTGTCAACGTATTTAGCACATGCAACAGTAATAGAACCACGCCCATCCACAATAGGACGGAAGGGTGGTTGTAATAAACCTTTATGCGTTTTTGGAATGCCAAACAAGACCGGTAGCCTAGGGGCTAAAACATTTAAATATTGATACAGATCAAGGTCTATAAATCTTTCAAGAAATAAATCCTCAATCATACCCCTAATTTTTACATAAGCAGTGTTAACTTCATTAATACTCACAATTTGGTAGCTATCAGTATTTAGCAGTGTAACCATTTTCTGAACATACACAAAATTGTCCATAAAGACTAAACCGCCCCCTTTATCCGGCTTCATAACTCTTATGTTACAATTTTTTAACAACACTAAAAACTCTCTCTCATCTCTAGTGGTATTATAATGCCGCTTATAAGAAGGTTTGTTCACCTTAAGAGCTCGTAAGTCATATTCACACATCTTTTCAAACAGATGTAGTGTGTCATGTAGTGGGGGGTTATAAACACTAGGAACTCTAAGGGTACCAGATGGGAGTATTCCGTCCCCCATCAATATTTTCAAATTAAGTTTTCTTACAAATAACTTAAGATCAATGATGGTTTTAACTAAATCAAATGGCATGTCAGGCACAAAGGATAACCCTCTAGAAAAAAACTCAACAAGGTTAGAATCAATGTCAAAGGAAGTATAATTATAAATTTTAAAGTCCCCTTTAGAGTCCGTTAGTGTCACTAGGTCAGAAAAATGATCTATCATCTCCTGCGTTGGGCTCTGCGGTTCCTGTAATTGCCCTGATTGTTCCTCGCCTGTCCGTTGACTTGTCTGGCTTTTTTGTTGTTCCTGGGAAAACCCTGCTGGTTATTAGAATTGTCACAATTGTTAACAGAACCTTCCTCAAAAGAATTGTTATTACTATTATCAATCCTGTTAACACTTGTATTAGCAGATTTACTAGCGTTGCTCATAAGCCTTTCGCTATGATGAAGAGGCATCTCTTCATTATCATGAGATTCCCGTACTAAATTTTGTTGGCCACCAGCTGCATTATGCTTTTCAACTTGATTGTTTCCATCCAAACCTGTGTTTTGCAGCTTATTTGACAATAGTGGAGGTCGAGGGTAAGCTTTGTGTAAACGGTATTCATTAATGTCCCTGTTGATCTTTTTCATTTTATTATTAGTAAGCTTACTAATAGTGGCCTCAATACTACTAAAAATACGCAAGTACTCATATTTGTATCTAATGAATTCTGAGTCAGCCTTAATGTTCTCTTCAAGACTTGCAAGTTCAGTTTTAAAACAATCAACCTCCTTCTGATATTGTACAATCATCAAATTCATGTATTCAAAGCCCTGCTGGTCAAACAGGGCTAACAAGTCTTTGTGGAATTGTGAACCTTCCACTAATCCGACAGGAAAGCGCCATTGCCGCAAACCTTTTGGAACCAGTTTCTTGACCAAACATTCTTTTAAATATGAAATTTCAAGCTGCAGTTTCCTGCACTTGAACAATTTAGAGTCAAAAACAGTAATAAGATAAGATAAGTCACTTACATTCTCTTGACTACTTTCAGTAACTCCTTCGCTAGTCTCGTCACTGAAAAAATCAATGTGACTGAGAAATCTGTTAATTGAAGGGCTTCCTATAATGTTAGAAGCAGGAATGGTGCTTCTTTCCTGATCACCATTTGTTATACAGTTCCTATTAGCCTGTCCAGGCGGAATATCCAAAATAACTAGACTGCGTGTAGAAACGGAACCCATGGTAGGCAAAGCACCAGAAGTGCTTGTTGGAGTCATCCTCGGTGCCTCAAGATTGTTAGGCAAAAGCGAAGAAAACAAACGAGCGCTTAATGCTGGCAGTAGTGGAGAACCAGCACTTTGCACTCCAGGTACGCTAGTAGCTTGTAAAGCATCCACCTTTTGTGTTAGCTTGTCAACACGATCCATGACAAGCTGCAAGAGGAGAGTTAGGTTGCCTTCAGCATTCACTTCGTTAGCAGAGCTCTCCTGTGTGGGTGAATTACCAGCACCACCATCCCTCTGTGAAAATAAGGATCCTTGAGTTGAAGTGCCCGAACTACTCATGGTAAATCAAAGACTTCGCAACAACGTAACCAAACCAGTACACAAACTCAGAAAAGACGAAAATGAGCAGCGGAGCACAACTCAAGAACACTGGTTTAATAAAGGCAATATTGTAAGCACAAAACACGCTTTCGGCGAGCCCAATGTCTCACCTTCTTCAGACAAAATTACAAGCCAACTAGCTAACACTTTGTATAATCAGCAGTCAATCAATTTTAATTAAATCAGTACTACTTGTCTAATTAAGTTAAATAAATCCATGTACAACGATTTTAAAAGGATAGCTTAATTTAAAATTTAAAACCTATAAAAACATGGTACACCCGTTATTTGGATGATATATTCATCCTTTGGAGAGGGGATATCGACTCAGTTAGAAGTTTTATTGACCACATCACCAGATTTACTGATTTTTTGCAGTTTACTTGGGAGTTTCAGCCCCATAGTATTTCATATTTGGACATTGAATTAACTAAGTCCTATTGTGATAAACAATATACTTCTAAGATATTTAGAAAGGCCACATACTCTAATTCCTTTTTACATTTTTCTAGCTGCCACCCCTTCTCTCAAAAGAGAAGTGTGGTTAAAGGGCAATTAGTTCGGGCAGCAAGAATGATTACTTTAGAGGATGATTTTGTGAAGGAATGTGTTTGTTTAAAGGAAATGTTTTTAAAGAGAGGTTATCCTGAGTCTTTAATTGATCCTTTAATTAAGGAAGTTCAGAACAAACGTTCTTTAGGTATTTTTCAACCTTTATTAACCTTCAAAGAAAATATTAATGTAAGTTTAATGGATGCGAATGATTGCTATACTTCCAGTGTCGACATCTGTGAGCTTAGTTGTAGTGAACAAATTCGTAACCCTTGTAATAATGATGATTTCAAGATTAGTTTGATCACCACTTTTTCTATGGATGCTTACTTGGTAAGATCTATTGTGAATAAAAATTGGTACTTTTTGGCTGAGGATAGTTCTATAAAGAACAGTATAATTGACTTTCCTCATTTTGTATTTAGGAGAGGTAGAAATTTGAAAACGCTATTGGAGAGTGGACCACCTAAAATATATGGTCCCCATTGTGGTATGTCTAAATGTGGGACATGTAGGTGGTGCAAATATATAAAAGTAACTAAGCAGGTTAGTGTAGGAAATATGTCTTTTTCCATTAAGGGTAAATTTAACTGCAACACTATGGGTGTTGTTTATTTAGGAATATGTACCTGCTGCCCAGCATTTTATGTAGGTCGCACTGAAAGGCATTTAAAAAATAGAATTTATGAGCATATTTATGCAATAAATAAATCAAATTTGAATAATGCCCTTGCGAGACATATTAACTCTAACACCTCACATGAATTTAATTTTGTAGTGCTGGATAAAATCATTGAAAATGAAAGGGGTGGTTCAAGTGACCTAAAATTAGATGAGAAGGAATTAATATGGCAAATTAAGTTGAATGCAGCTTCAAAGCCAGGTTTAAATGAAGCTATTTCATTCAAGAGTATTTTAAAACTGAGAGCCTTGTTGAGATGAATTGTGTATTATGTATATTTATTTATATATTTATATATTTATATTTTTATTTTTAAATATGCATAATATTTAGATGTACTTAATTATGTTTAATACCTTAATAGTGTTATTTATGACTATTTTTAAAGTTTATAATATTTAGTGTGAGCCCTTTTAAATGTGGGCTTGTCTTTTGTATTTGTTCCATGATGTCATCATATTGATTATGTATTTAATGAACACTTTATTCATTTGTTAATTGTCTGAAGAAGTTTGCTGAAATAGTAAACGAAAGCGCTAACCTTATTCAGTTCTCAGTGTGGTTTATTCTTCATTTTTGTTTTTATATTAGTTTACACTTACCATGTCTGGGATTAAAACTCTTACCAACCTAGTACATCACATGACAGCATTACACAGTTATAGCACACACCAAGGAGCTTACTGGGCTTGTCCTTCCCCAATGGTGTATTTCAAAGTGAATGATATCAGCAGACTTTCCAAAGTAGGGCAATGGAAGTTGTAGTGACTGTGAATGGCCTCAAAAGCATTGATCCCTACAGAGACAAAAAAACACAACATGTTTACACGTGCAATGTCTGGGATTAGAAGTCCTACCAACCTAGTACATCACACGACAGCATTATGCAGTTATAGCACACAACATGGAGCTTACTGGGTTACTTCTTCTCCAAAGGTGTGTTTCAAAGTGAATGACATCAGCAGCCTTATCAAGGTTGGGCAATGGAAAGTGTAGGTCATAGGTTAATAGGTTCATAAGTTGGTACCAAGCTATCAGCCCTGGGGCCCATACATGCCTAGCCATGACAATTCCCTGGCTATGTCTTCCCACAATATTTACTTCCCTGGACCCCTGTCTAGCAGGGCAACTGACATGATCTCTGGGGTCAATTTCCTATCTCCCATCCAATCGTCCAGGTTCCTTTTGAAGAGGGCCAAAGAGGTACTCTGCTTGACATGTATGGGCAGTCTATTCCAGAGTCTGGGGAGTCTCTGGGTCAGGAACACATCCCTCCAGCATGTATTGTTTATTGTGATGACAAGATTTGGATCCCTGGAGTATGTGGATGTGAGGATTTGGAATTCTTTAAGTGTAGCATGTCCAACATCTGTGGGTTTGACATGGCATGGTATGTTAAGCAGAGATTGCCTCTGAGAACACAATATGTGAAAGAGTATAGCTGGATGAGTTTCAGATGGTCAGCATATGGCATCTGGTTTTGGCCTGTGATTCTTTTAGTGAGGTATGTCTGCAGCCTTTCTAGTTGTTGCAGGTGTCTTGTGAGGTACATACATAATGGCCATTGTAGTCTGTACTGGGTCTACTGAGAGATGACTTCAGTGGGACAATGGCCTCCTTTTTCCCAGATGTAAAGCCCTTAGTGATGAGGTGTGCCACATAGGTGGATTTCCTGACTGCTGTGGTAATGTGGTTATCAAAGTTGAGACCACTGCCCACTTGTGTCCCTAAGTCTCTTATCACACTTTAGGTGTTTAGTGTACTGCCGCCTATGGGTACTTCACAGGTACATGTCCCTTCTCAAAGGGGATAACTGTACATTTCTTGGCACTGATCTTGAGGCCATGGCTCAGGCACCATTCATGGTCTGTAAGACCCTTCTGTAGAATATGCCCATCATGTGGGGATTCAATATTGGCTTTCCATGTGCAGTCATCTGTGACCTTTGTTTGTCAGAGTCCCTTACTGTTGGACTGTACTTCAGAGCAGTAGATGCCAAACAAGGGCAGTGCCAGGACTGAACCCTAAGGTACTCCAACTGTCACTTGTCTGGAGCTGGGGTTGGTGTCAAATATATTTACAGTGTGGGCTCTGTCAGTACAGCAGTTGGCAGCCCATCAGGTGACATAGGGATTAATGGCCAGTTTGATACATTTGTCTATGATTCCAGACTGGGGATGGTGTTGAAAGCCTTGGCAAGGTCCAGATAGGCTGTGTGAACCACCTTACTCTCATCCACAGCTCTGGAGATGGATGCACAGTTGTCAATCTGGTTGAGGTGACGTGATCGGCCCTTCACAAACCCAACCTGGTTAGGGTCCAGTGTTTGCAGGTTGCCAATGTCTTTGTTTTAATTTCCATGATGATACATTCCATGGCCCTGCAGATCAAGCATGTCATACTACTGGTGTTGTAGTTCCCAGGATTCCAAGGTGGATCTCCCCTTGTGGACTGGGATAACTGTAGCTGTCTGCCACACTGTGGGCACGAAGCCTGAGATGTGACTATGATTAGACATGCCACGTAGGTGAGGTGCCAGTTCATTTTGTAGCTCATGTAGTAAACAGCCCGGGATGCTGACTGGTTCCATGGCTGCTGTTGTATTAGCTCTGGAGAGTGTAGATTTTACCTAAGTGGCCATTATTACTGGAATCTGCCAATCTTTCAGTGTTGAGATGGGCCCTCTCGGGGGTGGGAGGAGGGTGCAGTTGGCACTGAATTGATCTGCCAGGATATTGGCAATATCCTTGGGAGCAGTATATTTAATACCATCCTGTTGTAGCTCAGAGCAGATCAGAGCATTGCTATTTAGATTCCTGACATAGCTATGCAACAGCTTGCAGTTGTATTTGCCATCTTTGTCTATATTGTGTTCATAACTAGCTTTGGTGGACATTATGAGGCATCTCAGCTTCTTACTGTGGCTGGTAAGGGAATATTTTGCATCCTAGAAATTCCCCCATTTCTGCAACAGTTTTTTTCCTTTTGTTGTACAGTATGTTTATGGCAGGGTGCTACTACATTGGTTTCCTTTTCTTGGTAGGGAGTGTCTTGGTTCAATATTGGATGGCACAATTCATGCACAAGTGGATGTGCTTGTACAGTGACTTCATGTAGGATTTAGCAGTCATCCTTTCAATTCCCATCTGCATGGGTGTCATGACGTTAGTCACATCTGACATGTGTAGCATGTCATTGGCTTTGGAGAAGTGTGTTACAGAGGTTTCCATACTGGGGCATGGGGGAGAGACGTGGATGTTAATGGTGATTAGCTCATGGGCAGACCTGACCACCGATGAGGTGACCATAGGTGTGGAGCATTGATTTTCCATGCTGGTAATGACCAGGTCTAGGATATTTGAGCCCCTGCTGGGACTATGGGTTACTTGATCCAGGGCATTGGGAATTATGACTTCCAAGAACCGTTGGGCACATGTGTTGGTACACACATATTTTTCCCAGTTAATGGCAGGGTAGTGTAAGTCACCCAGTATTAAGGGGTTTAGTTGTATCATAATATTCCCCAGTATGTTTCAAAAGCTGTAGTGGGAATCTTGGGGCATGGCGGGGGATATGTAGCAAGCTATACAATTTGGATTGCATTCTGACCTAGTGTTAGTTGCACCGGTGGTATTTCAGACACATGCTGTTGGGCAAGTAGCCTGGTGGTGTGAATATCCTTGGTGAATATGGACACTCCTCAACCTTTATTGTTTTGGTCCTGGTTTGGTGGCAGACAAGTGTGGTGAGCGCTGTACCTGGTATTGCAGGGATTTTCTCTGGAGCCTTGGATCAGGTCTCTGTTACTGCACAGATATTGATGTTCTCCATTTTTAAGTGTGCCTAGTGACTGTGAATGGCCATTAGAACATTGATCCCTACACGCGCACACACACACACACAAACACACACACAGACACACACACACACACACACACACACACACACACACACACACACACACACACACACACACACACACACAGAGTTTTACAGCTGCCATGTCTGGGAATAGAACTCCTACTTAACTAGTATAGCACACTACAGCATTACACAGTTATAAGACAGACCACAGAGCTTACTGGCCTATTTCTTCCCCAAAGGTGTATTTCAAAGTGAATGACATCAGCAGGCTTGCCAAAGTAGGGCAATAGAAGTTGTAGTGACTGTGAATGGCCTCAAAAGCATTGAACTTTCCACAGATAAACATGCACACAAAGTTCTACAGTTGCCATATCTGGGAATAGAACTCCTACCTAACTAGTACATCACACTACAGCATTACGCAGTTATAAGGTGCGCCATGGAGATTACTGTGCTACTCCTTCCCCAAAGGTGTATTTCAAAGTGAATGACATCAGCAGGCTTGCCAAAGTAGGGCAATAGAAGTTGTAGTGACTGTGAATGGCCTCAAAAGCATTGAACTTTCCACAGATAAACATGCACACAAAGTTCTACAGTTGCCATATCTGGGAATAGAACTCCTACCTAACTAGTACATCACACTACAGCATTACGCAGTTATAAGGTGCGCCATGGAGATTACTGTGCTACTCCTTCCCCAAAGGTGTATTTCAAAGTGAATCACATCAGCAGCCCTGCCAAAGTAAGGCATTTGAAATTGTAGTGAGTGTGAATGGACTCAAAAGCATTAATCCCTACACAAACACACACACACACACACACACACACACACACACACACACACACACACACACACACACACACACAGTTGCAATATCTAGGATTAGAACTCCTGCCTAACTAGTACATCACACTACAGCATTACGCGGTTATAGAATGCACCACAGAGATTACTGGGCTACTTCTTCCCCAAAGGTGTATTTCAAAGTGAATGACATCAGCAGCCCTGCCAAAGTAGGGAATTTGAAATTGTAGTGAGTGTGAATGGCCTCAAAATCATTGATCCCTACACAAACACACACCACACACAGTTGCCATGTCTGGGATTAGAACTTCTACCTAATTAGTACATCACACTACAGCATTATGTAGTTATAGGACATGTCACAGATATTACTGGGCTACTTCTTCCCCAAAGGTGTATTTCAAAGTGAATGACATCAGCAGCCCTGCCAAAGTAGGGCATTTGAAATTGTAGTGAGTGTGAATGGCCTCAAAACCATTGGGCCCTACACAGACAAACACATACACATGCACACAGTTGCCATGTATGGGGTGAGAACTCCTACCTAACTAGTACATCACACTATAGCATTATGCAGTTATAGCACGCATCACTGAGCTTATAAGGCTACTTCTTCCCCAAAGGTATATTTCAAGGTGAGGACATCAGCAGGCTTGCCATAGTAGGGCAACGGGGAGTGCAGTGTGTGTGCCTGGGCCATAACCTATTCATCTGGAAGCAGACACACAACACTCAGGCACACACAGGTTTATATTCCACAGGTACGTGTATACAACTGCTAGATGACTACTGATTTTTACAGTCATGTTACACAGTTAACACAAGCACCCTGAACACTATAGTGTGAGGGATACCAGAGGCAAATGTCTACAGTGATTGACATTTGCACATCATGTGGTTTTAGCCATTTGGATGTGTGTTGGGTGGGACAGGCCTCTTGATGGGAGGCTGTCACTGTCTGTCACTCTCTTGCACACATCTATGTAAGTGAACGTTTGGCCTATTATAGTGTTTTGTCCTTGGATATATCTGTGTATTAGTATCCAATGTGTGTGCAAAGCATGACTGGTGCGTACTGAGGAGTGTGTACACAAACATATGTGACTTTCAGATATGTATAGTCCACTGTAGTTGCCAGACATGGGATTCAATTCTGTAAGTGTGGGAGCATGCCCAGTATGACCTTTCAGTATTTTGTCAGACATGAGCTTCGTTTCTCTAAGTGTGGGAGCATACCCAGTATGATCTTCTGTATTTAATGTGTGAATCCATTCCAGGTAGGTTGTACTCAAGTGCAGGCTTTTGTGTCCTATACCTACAGCTAGCAACCTGTTTCTGTGTGATATCTGTAGATTGATTAACAATATGGGGTCAAAATGGGCAAATGATAGTGGGTTACTGTAGCTAAATGTGTCTGTGCTGCTTCTGCTACATGGTCTTGGTGTTAGCAGAGATATTCAGACATATGTACTGTTTTATACCGTGATGTTTTATGTCATCAAGTACTGTCAGGTATACATACTTGCTTGCAGTAATGTTCTGGGGAACACAGGGTGAATGCAGCTTTGTCCAGTATTGTGGTCTGCAGCCTACATATTCTTGCACAATCATGTCATTCTGGAGAGGAAGCTGCAGACACTTGCTGTTCGGTATGTGTAAATGGTTCAGCACCTTGGTACAGTGGAGGCTGAGGATCCCATGCTTATACATCCATCAACGTGACATTATGGCCATATCCTGCTATTATCGTACCTCACAGCTGTACAGATTCACACAGGTTACCCAGAGGCAGGGGTCATAATTCTGGACATTACTCCTTCACATTGTGGTGTACGGGCAGGTTTGTAGCCACCCATTCCTGTGTTTGCAGGCAGGGATAGTATATGCACACAGCTGAGTTTCAGACTTCACATACTCCATGCTGCCCATGCTCCTACCCCCCCCCATTATTCTATCTTCTTTCAAACATTATGCAAACCTTATCTGATAAGTTCCCTATAGTTATCACCTCATCCCAGCAGTAACTGGGTTTTGGGCACAGTTCATGCAGTAGGACATTGTGGACATGTTACTGGGATTTGTTCACATGGCCTTGCATTTGGGTTTTGTGGACTGTGTTATGTTGTTATTTGGAGTCCATAACATAACATACATTGGCAGTACGGGTGAGACACAGGCCTTTGGCAGAGGACTATAGGATAATTGGTAATGATGCAAGCCAGCTGTAACAGGCCATTGCATTGTGTCACTCCTACGGTCCCAGACTGCAAGACAGCATATTCCCCTGAGGTGAAAGGGTAGGTGTGCAAGGTGTTATTGCCAATACTTTCTGTCATTATTGATCCAGTGGTGTGGATGCTGGCAGGGTGCTGCCTACAGCTAGGAAAAGGCCTGCATGGGTCACCTGTTCTCCATGCTGCATTCTTTGGCTGTTGCCATACAGAGGTGGGGGTCATATTGTACTCATTCTCAACAGCAGGGCTAAGACCAGAGAGATACCTGTGGGTGATGGTGGGGTGAGCTAGGTGCATATGTGCTATGGACACTACTTGCATCTGACTCACAGATATGCATGGAGCATTCCACATATGCTGGCTTGTGAAGGGACATCAGCTGCTTCTCAATACTTCATACCGGTGACCTTTGTGGTCTGCCAGTGTTTGGCCAGATGACATCAGTATTCCCTACTACAAACCCATTTAATGTGCTGCTAACCTGTATGTACAATTCCAAAGGTGTGTCCATTTGACAGTAACATATTATACACTGTCTGTCTGGGGTACTTCCCCCTGTGTACTGTTTGCATGTCTGCGCCCACATTCATGCCATGTCCATCTTTCAGAGGGTGACAGATATTATTTCCAAACATTTACTATGGCTTACTACTGGAATGAGTTTAGCTAGGATGCATCATTTTGGCACTGCAGTTGTGAGAACTTGACCCTGCCATCAGTAGTACTGGCCAAAGGCCACCAGGACAAACCTCACCATGCCTGCATACTGACCACTCTCACACAATACACAACACACACCAACCTAACGCACACAGCCATGCATATTGTATACATGCTACAATCTATCCTGCTTCTTTAGTCAGTTCAGGTAATCTGTGCTCCACTGTTATTATACCTACACATACACGTTACTACATTGCATACACGTTACTACATTGCTACATTGGGGGGGGGGCACACCTGACATCTGTACACATTTGCTATGACTGTACTGGTATTTCAGGTACTCCATTTCATGCTGTATTCTGACCTATCATACTGACTAGAGGCATATGAATGTACTGCACGTCTTAGGTTTGATTGACCTACATTTCATTTTCAAACTTCTTACCCTTCAGAACTAACATCCCACTGCCAGACCTGTTGTAGTCTGCCTATGTAAGTCTGGAGGGGGGATTTTCTCCATAGCCACCAATCAGAGCCCTTAGCACAGACTTTGTTTGTGTTTGGCTATGCCTGTCCTGCTGGCAGAGACTGTTGTTGGGCATGTGAGTCTCCTGACTGGTATGTGTGTGTTCTATGGACACACAAGTGGCCCACCACATTTCCTGCAGTGAGTTTTGTCACCTTGTCTAGTACTGGCTACTATGGTGATACCAGTATTTCTTACAGATCTCATAATGCCAATATAGGTGTCTACTATCTGCTGGCATCCCATTCAGCCACCCCATTCCCTTGCATGCTCATGCTCATATCCCTACCATAGATACAAATAATAAAACATACTACTCCATTCGGCAATTGATAGGGAGAGGGACTTAGCTTGTTGCTGTGCAAGTATTGAGGATGGTGCTGGAGGGCTGACTATGTCGGATACAAATAGTACACTCCCTATACAAGGTTAAGCACAGGTAGTGTCATGTTTGGCATCCCTTTTACTGTATGTGTGAGTCAGAGAGAGGTGTCATTCCCTGGGTTCCTACCGTGTCAGTGTATGTGCTATGCATTGCCTCTTTGCCATGGCCTGGGCATACTGGGCATGCCTCCTTCTGCCTACTGGGGCAGGCTCAGGTTGTTCCTCCTCTGAGTCACTCTATAACTGTGCAGGACTTGGCAATAGTGGGGGGCTGTGTGGCCCTGCCCTTTGCTGTTCCTGCTGCAGCTGTTTCCACAGGATCATATTGTGTAGCATGGCACATACAATGACAATTTGGGTACATGTAGCTGGTGAGTACTACAAGGCTCCACCGGATGTGTCCAGGCACCGGAGCTGTGACTCGAACATCCCAAACCATGTTCTATTAAGATTCTGATCTGTCCATGTGCCTCATTATGGAGTTCTTTTTCAGGTGTGTGTGTGTGTGTGTGTGTGTGTGTGTGTGTGTGTGTGTGTGTGTGTGTGTGTGTGTGTGTGTGTGTGTGCATTTCTGATGGGTGTTGTCAGCCATGGCTCCAGTGCATAACTGGCATCCCCCACTAGGTGGCCATAAAGGATGTCCCCATTGGCAAATCCCTGGTACAGCTGCATCATATGCCAGATGTGGGAGTCGTGATAGCTTCCAGGGCAGCCAGCACACACATTCATTATAATGCCCTGGGCATCGCACACAACCTGGCAGTTGATGGAGGGGAAGCCCGTGCAGTTCATCTAGACCCTACCCCACTCACTGGGTGGTGCTTTGATGCATATGTGCGTGCATTCTATAGCACCCACTACCCATGGGCATTCTGCTATTTGGTGGAAGAGACACATATTGCTAGTCAGTGCCTCACAGCTATTGTGGAAATATACGTGCTCACCAGCATGTGCTGACATGGCATCCAGGAACTGGTGGAGTACCCTGGATGCTGATGCCTTTGAGATCCCCATGTTATCCCCAGTTGGCCTTTGGAAGGTCCATATGGCTAGTATTCTTAGGCCTACACATATCTTGGTATCCACTGGGATAGGTTCCCCTCTGTTGGTTCTGTGTGTGAGGTGTGGCTGCCACAGCTCAAAAATTTGCTGTAGGAGGTCGCTATCCACCTTATAGTGCTCCACTATCTCCAGCTCATGTAGCCCCTGGAAGGTTAGCCTGGGTCTGTACACTCTTCTCCTTCTCCTCACTGTGGGTTGGTCATCAGCATTCTCATCCTTACCACCCTCAGCCTCTTCCACATGTTGATTTATGATAGCTGCTGCAGCCCCTATCATTTTGTTGCTTTTGTTTGGTAAAATTTCCCCACTTGTGTACACCAGTGGTGTAGAGTTTCTGGGAAAAAAAAGAGGGAAAGGTGTTTGCATAGTTTATAGTGGTGTGCTGTGCTGGGCTGCTGCCTGTGTAATTGGTTAATTCTCATACATTTCACCTTCCAGCTATGCTAGCTCTCCTTGATTATCTTCTTACTGCTGTTTTCCCTTCCCATTGCCTTCCTGTTTAAGCCCAGGGGCATGCTGCGCAAACACAGTGCTCAAATGTGCACAGAGCTGCTATTTCCTGGTTTACCTTTTTCCCTTTAAAACATGGTGCAAAGTGCGCACACTCGTCTAGGCAAAGTAAAGTGTGCTTGGCAGCTTCAGACACACCCTCTTGCTTAGCTCTGCTAAGCTAAGGGCAAACCCAAGGCCACACTGCTCCAATAAGCTTACAGTATGCCTGACACACCCCTCTATGATGTCAGCTAGCTCTTAGGCTTGCACCATGAACTTCCTGCACCTACATGATTGGGTGCAGGCTAGTCATGAGGAGAGATCTGGTATTCAGTATCATTGCCCTCATTTGCATAAGATTGCCTGCTAATGCCTAGTTACAAGTCTGAGAGTGAGCCTTACCCCTTAGCAACCACTATTCTGGGCCATGTTGTCTTCTGCCTGCCATTGAGTATAATGGCAAAATTGTGATTTTGGATAGAATGCTTATTTCAAGTTTTTTTTTTTTCTTTTCTGCCCAATCTCATTTGTGCACCTCTGCCCTACGCTTCAACAGTCTAAATCGGCTAACAAAAATAAAAGTTTTTTTTTTTTTATTTTTGCAACTGTTTTCCATGCCAGTGGCCATATATTTGGCCACTGGCATGCTTTCCACATTATATAGACTCTCGGTTACTAACCAATTACATTTCTGCAGACTACACTAGTCCTACACGGCCGGCTGCCAGCTTCCTGGATTGCAAATTCACCTCATTTGCATAGTTTTCACCTGCAAATGGGGTAATTTGCTTACAGGAGCTGTGTCCATGCAGGAATAGTGTAGGAGCGCTCGTGCAAGTCCCAGGAGCTTGTTCCTGGATCTCTCAGTGGCCATACTGCCTCCAGCAGTTCCTGCACTATTCCTGCATGCCATGCAGAGCTTGGTGAATCCTGGGGCTAGTGTTCCACTTAAAATTCTATATGAGTTATTATTATTTTCCCCATATACATTTTTTTAGTGAAATCAGTAAAAACACAATATTATTTACAGCTTTATTCAGCTTTATCATTCTACTCAACAAGTCACCTTAGGCTCCTCTCCTGCTGTCTCCTTGGAGATCTGCTGTTTGACAATAAAATGAAGACATATAACAATTTTGGTTTACCAGTATTATACTTTTTTCCTTAACATTATTTATACAATTATTATTTCTAAGCTTTTCCATTCAGTGCAATATTTCCTTACCATGCATTTGTTAAAATACATATTAGTATCTGAATTCTCATACTTTGCTAATTGTCCGTTCACTGTAACTTTTAATCACAAATACAGTTTTGGTGGAAATTTTTCTTTCTTTATTTCTTTGTATCTTTTTCTTTTTTTTCATATTATGCTTTACCTGTCATAGTTTCTGAATTTGTTTCATCCACAATGTGCAGACACACAGAAAAATGTAGCAAGTCATGGAAGTTTTCATTTCCCTAGCTGTACAAAAGTGTGAGCTTGATAGTTGTCTTCCTTAACAATATAATGGGGGTGTTTTAAAAAATGTATGCAGAAGTAATAGTGCGGTAATAATACTGGTCATTTCTCACTAAAAATATGTGCTGGAAATTCACTTGTCATGGCATGAAACCCCATCCCTCTCCACCAACCTTCATTCTGTCTAAGGTGCAGTACCCGACTGGCTTCAAACATCTTGAACATGTAGTTATAATTATGAAAGAAATGACTTTCACATACAACTACTATACTAATAAATATTTCCTGGCTTACATAGACTGTATGCATGTAATTTAAATACTATGTGAGTTAATGCAGTGCTAATGAAAATATGGAAAACCTTTTTTTCTGTCTGTATAAGTACATGAACAAGTAGTTGTAAGTGTACTCATGAAGATCTATATCTGTGATTTTTCAGACATGTAGAAGCAAATTATTATTTTACTCATAAATATCTTACATTTATTTGTATTCATATAGACAATAATGTTATCACATGAACATTTCATATGTGTGCATACAGATTCAATTCTGTATACAGGTATGTGTATGCTTTATTTTTCATTATTGAAATAACATTACAGATACATTTCTGCAGGTTCACATACTGCTATCAAATACTATCAATTATTCAATCTTCTACATGTTTAGTCTATGTTAAATATGATACTCACCCCCAAAAAATAAATAACTTTAAAATGACTATAGAACTCTGTCCTTCTTGCCTTCACTCAGCCAGCTGGTCTGGCCTACACTTCTGTAGGTCATAGTACTTGTGATAGCATTGCAGACTGGAGTGGGTATCCTTATCAGGGTTTCCAGATGTTCACCCAGCTCCTGCCAGACATCAGTCTTTTTCCATTCTGAACTTCTGGTACATGTCTCAGTCTTTTCCAGATACACATCCCTGAGAAGATAGATCATGACTTTGGTCTCTTTATCAGATCAGATTGGAGCACAGCTTCAAGCCTTAACAGGTGCTCCCAGGTTTACAGCAACCAGAAACAGAATTAAGAAAGTATAAGCAAGGCAGTATTTCACAGGTTTATAACCACTCACTCTGGGGTGTGACACCACCTTAACTAAACTCAGTTAACTCACAGGGGCATTAGACCACATGCTGTTATAAATGGGAAGTTTGGTTTAACCAAGAATGCTTTGTCATTTACATGTTTTGTTTTTAAGGAATACATTTTCATTTCATGTATGCTGTGCATAAAAAAGCAGTATGCAGTAGTCATTATTTTTTATTAGTTGTAATTGCTACTGTTGCTGTACCTTGCCTTAGCTATCATTTTGGAAATATTACACCTGAATGTTATTTATCCATTCATTGCAGCTGCAGTGATTTTTTTTGGAGGGGTGCATAAATACATATTTCTAAGTGTGTGATGACCAGCTACTATTAGTTTGAGGTGAGAAGGTATGCCAGATGATGTTAGATGGGTGGAGATTACACTTCATGGTTGTGCAAACTCTAATAAATATTACTCTATTCTACATTTTTCTGAATATATTGTCAAATGAGCATATCTATGCATTCCTATGGCATTCTGTGGAATGTTAAGGCATGCTACTGACGGCTGCTTTCCAAATTCACGAGCAACTGATAAACAGTTGTGTCCATAAGTGACCATACACATTTGAGTATTATTAAATCATACAGATAAATGTAAAAAGGCCTCATTTGCATATCAAATGTGTAAATGGACTTCAATTTATGTGAAATTGTTGAATACTGCCATATTAACATGGTCCAGACATGTCTGATACTGTTCAGATGTATTGGGCAGATCACATGACTCTACAAGTTCTTCTCAAGAAAGTATTAGAATTTTTCAGGGGGGAACATGAGGAACATATTTCATCCAGGCCATATCAGCATTCATCTGCATCTAGCAGATCCTCTCATTTGAGGTCCTAATCACATTCCTGCAGCACTGTCAGATCAGTGTCTGCAGGATCACCTGCATCAAGTAGGTCATGACATTGGACCAACTCACCACCCAGCTCTCATGATAGCCCCTCTTCCAAATCACTTGCACTGTCACCTAGCCTTAGGAGATATGGATGACTAATTTGATCTTGAACTATTGTGAAGCAACTGTTAAAAATGCGTTACAATTTTACCTTTAGAAAAATAGGTGAATGTTTAACTCAAATGGGACATTTTATTAATTAGAAAAGGAGGGCTAGGACTCATTACAACTGTATGAATTTCATCCCAGTAATGGTACTGCTTAAAGACTCAAGGGACAGTGGAAAGAAATGTGTATGATATAACATGATATTGCAGTCATTAAAACCACTGCTCTATGCATTGCCATTCTTACAGCTGGTAGTTACATAAGTTTAAAAAAAAACACTAATTAGAAAATTACAGATTAAAATGAATATCTTGCCATATAAATAAACACTGCTGCCACTTCTCCATTCACCACTGCAAAAATTATATGTTTTGCCTCTGAAGTCAGAAATTAATGAAGTATGGCAAAATAAAACAATCTGATGTGCAGTACCTCAGCAAACAGCATACTTTAATGTGAGAAGAAATTGCATAATGTAAAAAATATAATACATTTTCATTCAAAAACAAGATACAAACTCATGTTAAATAATGACTTACTTTTTAATAATTATACCATGAGGCCATTCAGTACTTGCATACTTTGGTACAGCATTTCTGCAGAATTTATTGTGCAAAACAGATAAATAGTAATAATTATTTATATGATGCCTTATAACATCAGACTGATCAGGACTGAAGTCAGTGAGCACACAGGCATGACTTTTTCAAACAATAATTTGATTACTGAAATAAAAACAAAATAATTATTTAAAGATGAGAATGTCTGCCAGATGAACAGTTATAGCAGACCATGCACCAAACCAGCATAGCCCACAGATATCATTGCATACATCAGTTATACTCTATGTGTCTTTTTACAACAAAGGAAATACTAAACCAAATGTCATGGCCCATAGTTCTGGCCTTGACACTGCCTCTTTACCTGTGCAGCCATATGCCATGCACGAGACAGCCACATGGAATCCCTTATTATTGCTGCTGGCTGATCAACATTACTCATATATGGAGTAGAACCAGGGGCTACAGTGACAACATGGGTCATCACCAGACTGGCACATGATCATAGTGTGCTGAATGCAACATGCAGTAAACATCCTGCAAGCAGTAGATGGATCATACTGAAGCCATCCTTGACATTATCCAGGCACCTGAAACAGCTCTTCAGGAGACTGAAGAGCCTCTCAATGACAATATTCATCTGAGGTAGTAATGTATTATAGGCCTTTTCTGTAGTTCCACTTGGATTTCTCACAGGTGTCATAAGCCATTGCTCCAGTGCATATTCAGCATCACCTGAAGGACAAAAAGAGGAGATAGGGAATGATACAGAAATGATACAGAGAGAAATGGAGAGATAAAACAAAGGAAACATAATTTACTATTCAGCAATGCATTTTACCACAAATGACTACTTATCTACAATAAAAAAGAAGGTACAATTTAACTTACTAGCAAGATAATGAATGGGCATCTTACCATGCAGGAAGGGGTGGTAGAGTGAGCTAATGTGCCAGATCCGGGAATCATATGCACTGCTAGGATGCTAGGCAAAGAAGGTGATGCACCCCCATGCATCACACATTACCTGATAATTGATGAAATAGTAGCCCTTCCTACTGTAGTACCACTCTCCTGTGAACCAGAAGGGTCCTTAATTGCAACATGGGTGCACTGTATGTCAGTGAGTACTTCAAAGAAACTTACCACCACATAAAAGGCATACATAGTCCTGGCTTGGTCCTGAGGTGGCACCTGGAAATAGATATATAGATCCACACCCGCCAAAATTATATCTGGGAATAGCTGCATTATCCACAAGGCAGAAGCTTGTGGGATTTCTGTATTCCCTGTCTGTCTCTAGAAGGTCCCTGCAGAAAATATAGTGAGGGCTATGCATGCCATAGTATAGACAAGGATTGGAAGTCCATATGTTGTTTGAGTACCCCAATGGTGGTTATACATACTCACTAAGACACTTTTAATATCCCCATCCTTGCTAAATTTGTCAAGTATCTCCAGATTATCAAATTTATACTGCGTTATCCTCTACCGATATCTCTGTCTTCTTGGTTGATGAGCACCACAGGGTGCAAGCAGTTTTACATCAGCCAAGAAAAGAAACTTATAACTGAAAATAGCAAGGCTAGCAGCAAGTGATCACATTTTCACAGACTGCAAAGTAGGTAGGTTGGTGTGACTCTTCTTTTTATAATTTTTCTGTAGACAGCGCAGACAAATAGAAAAATTCCACTACAAATCACAAATGGTCAAGGCAATGCTAAATCATCATATGTTGGGATACCTCATTCTTCATTTACATATCATTATGAGTTCATGTCTTTATATTCATTCGAGGTCATTGTGCATTAGTGTAAGTGTACTGTATTAATAATGGCACAACTGCACTCGTTCACAGACAGAAAGGATTAGCCCTAACCTGTCTGTATAATGACTTTGAATACAGCACCAGTTGACTGTTTCTGTAATTGTTGGTCTGTATTTCTTCATAGCCTGTGCAGCAAACTTCTGAAGTTGCTTAGATCCTCATAGAGTGAAGTATACGGATAAATTGTATTAGATAGCGTATGGCTTTCTTAACTTATTTCACTTTTATGTCATTCCACTTACATAGAACATTGTAAACTATAAATAACTTGATGAAATTAGATGCTGCTATAAATCCAAAGGTTCCCTCGTCAAAAGACTGAACAAATCAAAGAACATACACGAGTGAAACCACCACGAAAAAATACTGCTGTATAAAAGTCCAACTGATTTATTAAATAAAAAGAACAGATGAGCGCTTTCGTGTACCAACCAGTACGCTTCTTCAGATCTTCTTCAGATTTGGTTTATTTAGTCCGTGTTAAGTATACCTAATAAAAGCTGTGATTGGTAGACTCAGTCATAATTCTTTGCAGTGCAATGAGCTTTATCTGCTCTGTTAACTATCAGCGCAAATTTAAGAGCCAGTAAAACACTTATCACTGTCAAACACATAGTAGGCAAAAACATAGTCTCCTCTAAAAAACAAATGGTTTTAAAACTTGTCAGGCACTTCCGCCAGGATTCAGCAAGCTCTGCATGTTGTGCAGGAATAGTGCAGGAGCTACTAGAGGCAATATGGCCACCAAGAGATCCATGAACAAGGTCCCGGGATGTGCACGAGTCCTCCTGCACTATTCCTGCACAGACACAGCTCCTGTATGCAAATTACCCCATTTGCAGGTGAAAACCATGCAAATGAGGTGAATTTGCAATCCAGGAAGCTGGCAGCCAGCCGTGTAGGACAAGTGTAGTCTGCAGAAATGTAATCGGTTAGTAACTAAGTACATTTCTGCAAACTACAAAATGGAGCCATGACAGCTCCAAATAAAGGGAGTATATAATGTGGAAAGCATGCCAATGGCCAAATATATGGCCAATGGCATGGAAAACAGTTGCAAAAATAAAAAAATAACTTTTATTTTTTTAGCCAATTTCAGCTGTTTAAGCATAGGGCAGCAGCGTGCAAACGGGATTGGGCCGCAAATATAAAAAAAAAAAAAAAATGTGAAATAAGCATTCTATCCAAAATCACAATTTTGCCATTATACTCAATGGCAGGCAGCAGACAACATGGCCAGTGAAAAGTGGTTGCTAAGGAGGAAGGCTCAGTGTCAGACTTGTAACTAGGCATTAGCAGGCAATCTTATGCAAATGAGGGGAATGATACTGAATCCCAGAACTGCCCTCATGGCTAGCCTGCACCCAACCATGTAGGTGCAGGAAGACCATGGTGCGAGCCTAAGAGCTAGCTGACATCATAGAGGGGTATGTCAGGCATACTGTAAGCTTACTGGAGCCCTGTGGCTCGGGTTTGCCCTTAGCTTAGCAGAGCTAAGCAAGGGTGTGTTTCTGAAGCTGCCAAGCACACTTTACATTACCTAAGTGGATATGCACACCACTCACCATGTTTTTAAGGAAAAAAAAAAGTAAACCAGGAAATAGCAGCTCTGTGCACATCTGAGTGCTGTGTTTGTGAGGTGCGCCCCTGGGCTTAAACAGGAAGCCAATGGGAAGGGAAAACAGCAGTAGTAAGCTAATCAAGGAGAGCTAGCATAGCTGGCAGGTGCAATGTTTCAGAATCAGCCAATTACACAGGCAGCAGCCCAGCCCAGCACACCACTATAAACTATCCAAACACCTTTCCCTCTGTTTTTTCCCCACAAACTCTACACCACCGGTGTACACAAACAAGGAAATTTTACCAAACAAAAGCAACAAAATGATAGGGCTGCAGCAGCTATCATAAATCAACATGTGGAAGAGGCTGAGGGTTGTGAGGATGAGAATGCTGATGAACAACCCACAGTGAGGAGAAGGAGAAGAGTGTACAGACCCAGGGTAACCTACAAGGGGCTACATGAGCTGGAGATAATGGAGCACTATAGAGTGGACAGGGACAGCCTACAGTAAATTTTTGAGCTGTGCCAGCCACACCTCACACACAGAACCAGCTGGGGGGAACCCATTCCAGTGGATACCAAGGTATGTGTAGGCCAAAGATTACTAGTCACAGGTCCCTTCCAAAGGCCAACTGGGGATATTATGAGGATCTCACAGGCATCAGCATCCAGGGTACTCCACCAGTTCCTGGATGCCATGTCAGCACATGCCGGTCAGCACGTATATTTCCACAACAGCCTTGAGGCATTGACCAGCAATATGCATCTCTTCCACAAAATAGCAGAATACCCTGAGGTAGTGGGTGCTATAGACTGTATGCACATATGCATCAAAGCACCACCCAGTGAGCAGGATAGGGTCTACATCAACTGCAAGGGGTTCCCCTCCATCAACTGCCAGGTCGTGTGCGATGCCCAGGGCATTATAATGAATGTGTGTGCTGGCTGCCCTGCAAGCTATCACATCTACCACATCTGAAATATGATGCAGCTGTACCAGAGATTTGCCGATGTGGACATCCCTTACGGCCACCTAGTGGGGGATGCTGGTTATGCACTGGAGCCATGGCTGATGACACCCATCAGAAATGCACACACACCCAAACAAGAACTCCATAATGAGGCACACACACAGACCAGAATCATAATAGAGCATCTGCTTGGGATGCACAAGTCACGGTTCCAGTGCCTGGATACATCCAGTGGAGCCTCGCAGTACTCAACAGCTACATATACCAAAAATTGTCATTGTATGTGCCATGCTACACAATATGATCCTGTGGAAACAGCTGCAGCAAGAACAGCACAGGGCAGGGCCACACAGCCCCCCACCATTGCCAAGGCCTGCACAGGCACAGACTGTCTCAAAGGAGGAACAACCTGAGCTTGCCCCAGTAGGCAGAAGAAGGCATGCCCAGTATGCCCAGGCCATGGCAAAGAGGCAACCCATAGCACATACACTGTCATGGTAAGAACTCAGGGAATGACACCTCTCTCTGACTCGCACATACAGTAAAAAGGATGCCAAGCATGACACTACCTGTGCTTAACCATGTATAGGGAGTGTTCTATGTGCATTCGACATAGTCAGCCCTCCAGCACCATCCTCAATACTGGCACAGCCATAAGCTAAGTCACTCTCCCTATCAATTGCTGAATTGAGTAGTATGTTTTGTTACTTGTATCTATGGTATGGATGCGAGCATACATGGGAATTGGGTGGCTGAATGGGATGCCAGCAGATAGTAGACACCTATAGTGGTAGCATGAGATAACAAATATTGGTGTCACAATAGTGGCCAGTACTAGACAAGGTGACAAAACTCACTTCAGGAAATGTGGAGGGCCACATGTGTGTCCATAGGACACACACATGCCAGTCAGGGAGGCTCACATACCCAACTACAGTCTCACCTAGCAGGACAGGCATAGACAAACACAAAAAAGGCTGTTCTAAGGCCTCTGATTGATGGCTATGGAGAACATCCCCCCTCCAGACCTACACAGAGAGACTACAACAGGTCAGGCAGTTGGATGTTAGTTCTGAAGGGTAAGAAGTCTGAAACTGAAATGTAGGTCAATCAAACCTAAGACCTGTAGTACACTCATATGCCTCTAGTCAGCATGATAGGTCAGAATACAGAATGAAATGTGCAGGTATAATAATAGTGGAGCATAGATTACCTGAGCTGGTCAAAGTAGCAGGATAGATTATAGAATGCGTACAATATGCAGGGCTGTGTGTGTTAGTTTTGTGTATGTGTTGTATATTATGTGAGAGTGGTCAGTATGGAGGCATGGTGAGGTTTGTTCTGGTGGCCATTGGCCAGTACTGCCGATGACAGGGCCAAGTTCTCACAACTATAGTGCCAAAAACAATGCATCCCAGCAAAACACATTCCAGCAGTAAGCCATAGTAAATATTTGGAAGTAATATCTGTCACCATCTAAAAGATGGACATGGCATGAATGTGGGCCCAGACATACAAGCAGTACACAGGGGGAAGTACCCCAGACAGACAGTGTATAGTATGTTACTGTCAAATGGACACACCTTTGGAAATGTACATACAGGTTAGCAGCAGATTAGTTGGGTTTGTAGTAGGGAATACCAATGTCATCTGGCCTAACACTGGCAGACCACAAAGGTCACAGGTATGAAGTATTGAGAAACAGGTAATGTCCCTGCACAAACCAGCATAAGGGAATGCCTCATGCCTATCTGTGAGTGA
The DNA here is from genome assembly GCF_019279795.1 of Protopterus annectens. Taxonomy (NCBI): domain Eukaryota; kingdom Metazoa; phylum Chordata; order Ceratodontiformes; family Protopteridae; genus Protopterus; species Protopterus annectens. The sequence continues at coordinate 1,431,941,027 of NC_056737.1, forward strand.
GATGCAAGTAGTGTCCATAGCACACATACCCAGCTCACCCCACCATCACCCACAGGTACTTCTCTGGTCTTATCCCGGCATTTGGGAATGAGTACAATATGACCCCAGCCTCTGAATGGCCATAGCCAAAGAATGCAGCATGCAAAACAGATGTCCCATATGCAAGTGTGTCCCTTGCTGTAAACAGAACCCTGCCAGCATCCACACCACTGGATAAATATTGACAGATAGTATTGGCATTAACACCTTGCACCCCTACCCTATCACCCCAGGGGAATATAGTGTCTTTCAGTCTGGGACTGTAGGAGTGATACAATGCAACGGCCTGCTACAGCTGGCCTGCGTCACTACCTAATGGCCTACAGTCCTCTGTTAAAGGTCTGTGTCTCACCCGTACTGCCAATGTATGTTATGTCATGGACTCCCAAATAACAACATAACACAGTCCACAAAACCCAAATGCAAGGCCATGCGGACAAATCCCAGTAACATGTCCACCATGTCCTACTGCATGAACTGTGGACCAACACCAAATTACTGCTGGGATGAGGTGATAACTATAGGGAACTTATCAGATAGTGTTTGCATAATGTTTGGAAGAGGATAGAATAATAGTGGGGGGTAGGAGGATGGGCGGCACGGAGTGTGTGAAGTCCGAAACTCAGCCGTGTGTACATATTATCCCTGCCTCTAAACACAGGAATGGGTGGCTACAAACCTGCTTGTAAACCACAATGAGAAAGGGTAATATCCAGAATTAAGACCCCCTGCCTCTGGGTAACCTGTTTGAATCTGTACAGCTGTGAGGTATGGCCACAGCAGGATATGGCCATACTGTCATGTTGATGGATGTACAAGCATGGGATCCTCAGCCTCCACTGTACCAAGGTGCTGAACCATTTACACAGACCCAGCAGCAAGTGTCTGCAGCTTCCCCTCCAGCATGCCATGATTGTGCAAGAATATATAGTCTGCAGACCACAATACTGGACACAGCTGTATTCACCCTGTGTTTCCCAGGACATTACTGCAAGTAAATATGTATAACTGACAGTACTTGATGACATAAAACATCATAGTGTAAAACAGTACATATGGCTGAATATCTTTGCTAACACCAAGACCATGTAGCAGAAACAGCACAGACACAATTGCTTACAGTATGCCACTATCCTTTTCCCATTTTGACCCCATATTGTCAACCAATCTACAGATATCCCACAGAAGCAGGTTGCTAGCTGTAGGCACAAAAGCCTGCTCTGGAGTACAACCTACCTGGAATGGATTCACACATTTAATACAGAAAGTCATACTGGGAATGTTCCCACACTTAGAGAAACGAAGCCCATGTCTGACAACAAAATACTGAAAGGTCATACTGGGCATCCTCACACACTTACAGAAATGAAGCCCATGTTTGGCAAAAACACACAGAGCTATCTGAGGAGGAGCACCTGATCTGTGATATATACCAATAAGTAGCCTGTTTTTTTTTTTTTGGCTTATTTTTAGTATGTATTGCTTATTTTAAATATTTATAGAAATTTTATTGTATACTGCATACCTGCATTGTATTTCATAGCTATTTGCTCACTGCTGGTTTTCTGCTCTGATAAACATTTCTGCAGTGTTTTCTGCCTAAAATAATTTAGATCGTAGCTGTAATATTGTCCATATTCCTGATTGTGTTTGTGCTAAACATTTATGTAGTATGTTCTACCTAAAATAGTTCAGGTAGTAGCTGTAATATTCTCCATATTCCTGATCATGTTTGTAGGCCTAGTTGTTTGTTAGAGGCTGTCTTCTGAGCTCATTGTCCAGGCCATCTTAGTTAGCAAAGACCATCCCCCACTTTAGTGAGAGTTTAGTGTTTATAGTTATTGTCTAGTTGGGTTGCCAGGTCTATAGCTTGGAGAAAGCACCTCATTGGTTCTTTTGAGCTTTTTTAAACTTGTTTCAGGTTTCAACTTTGTTACTTAAGAAGTTAACTTGAGTGTTTCAGCCATTACACACAGAGCTATCTGAGGAGGAGCACCTGGTCTGTGATATATAGCAATAAGTAGCCTGTTTTTTTTTTTTTTTTTTTTGCTTATTTTTAGTATTTATTGCTTATTCTAGATATTTATAGCAATTTTATTATATATTGCATAATTGTACTGTATTTTATAGCTATTGGCTCACTGCTGGTTTTCTGCTGTGATAAACATTTCTGTAGTGTTTTCTGCCAAAAATAGTTTAGGCTGTAACTGTAAAATTGGCCATATTCCTGATTGTGTTTGTGATAAACATATCTGTAGTGTGTTCTGCCTAAAATAGTTTAGGTAGTAGCTGTAATATTCTTCATATTCCTGATCATGTTTGTGGGCCTAGTTGTTTGTTAAGGGCTGTTTTCTGAGCTCATTGTCCAGGCCATCTTAGTTATCAAAGACCGTCCCCCACTTCAGTGAGAGCTTAGTGTTTATGATCATTATCTAGTTGGGTTGCTAGGCTTACGGCTTGGAGAAAGCACTTCATTTGTTCTTTTGAGCTTTTTTTAAAGTTGTTTCAGGTTTCAACTTTCTGTTACTTAAGCGGTTAACTTGAGTGTTTCAGCCATTACACACAGAGCTATCTGAGGAGGAGCACCTGATCTGTGATATATATATATATATATATAGCAATAAGGATCCTGTTTTTTTGCTTATTTTTAGTATTTATTGCTTATTCTAGATATTTATAGCAATTTTATTGTATAATGCATACTTGTACTGTATTTCAGGTCTATATTAGAACATAAAAGTTTCAAAATTTCAAATGTTCTAATATCAAACCCTATTCAGCGAAAGCTGAAAATATCGAAGCAACAGAAAACCAAATTTTTTCCTAGGGAAAGAATTCGGTTGTCCGTTTCTGCTGCTTCGGTATTTTCAGTACCGTGGTGGAAAGTTACGGGTCGGGTTCAGATAAGTGTGCGATTGAGTGTGGGTCATGGTAGTTAGGGTTAGGGTGCGGGTTAGGTATGTGTGTGATTATGTGGACGTGAGGGTTAGGGCGGGTTAGGTGAGTTAGGGTTAGGTCGCGGGTCAGGTAAGTGTGCGATTGTGTAGACATGAGGGTTATGGCGGAGTAGGTGAGATAGGGTTAGGGCGCGGGTGAGGTGAGTGTGCAATAGTGACAGACCTTAGGGTTAGGGTTTGGGTTAAGGTAAGTGGATAGTTAGTGGTGTGTGTATAGTTTAGTGTAGGGTTAGGTGTAAGATTTTATGTGTATGTATGTGGATTGCTGTTTGTTTGGTGTGCTTGTGTTGTGTGTATGTGTTTTGGAACAGCAAATTTTTTCCCTAGGAAAACATTTTCTTTTCTATATGTTCGATGTTTTCAGCTTTCGCTGAATAGGGTTCGATATTAGAACATTCGAAGTTTTGAAACTTCGATGTTCTAATATAGACCCCTGTATTTCATAGCTATTGGCTCACTGCTGGTTTTCTGCTGTGATAAACATTTCTGTAGTGTTTTCTGCCTAAAATAGCTTCCCACCCTCCTTCCCTATTGGCATCTTGTCTTTATACCTGCTGGCCTTGCAGTTACCCACCCCTACTCAAATTTGATCTTGGACACTCCTCCCAGTCTAGTGTCATTAGCTCATTCTACCTAATACAGAGAGAATAGCTGAGAAGGCCAACCTACTTAGTTTCTTTCCTCTGTTCCTCCTTTCTCCCTTTCTTAAAAAAAAAAAAAATTGCCTGAATCTCCTTGTGTTCTGATTGTGCTTCTAAAACATTTTTCAAAATATAAAGTATATTTTAGTGCATTTATTAAAACTGTATTTGCCTTAATATTGCTACAACTCAAGTGCTCTAGGTTGCACTGCATCTGAATTGTTTTAGTGTTGTTTTAGCTACTTTTCTGTATATATATATATATATACATATATATATATATTTTTTTTTTTTCTGTATATGTAGACTAGCTACTTATTCTAGTGTATTACTGCCTCTTAAATCATTTTTCAGTTGTGCATTTGCCTTTCTTCATTTAAAAAGTTTTAAATTGCTAATTTTGTAGAGTTTTAATTGAATTTACTGTTTAGGGCTACACACTCAAGTGTGTTAACCTTTTCTGTGTTTATTTACTGTATTATTGCATTGTATAGCCTGTTTTAACCAAAACAAAAAACAAAAAAAATACTAACTTGTTTGCTCATTTCCCACCTTTTCTAGCTAGTATAGTCCAAATCCCAGGGTTTTCTGGTTTTAGGACTTTATTTTCTGTGTTCAGAGCTATCCATACCTTGCTGTGGTAGAGTGAAGTCCTACTGGTTACCAATGGAAGTGATGAGCATTGCACTGCTTATCTAACACTAGAGGAGTGGTTTCCAGCTCTGACATTGTAATTTTATTAGCCATTTTGGGCTGAATTCTATCCCTGTCAACTTTCTGGCTTAAAAACACAAGTATTTGTGCATTTTTCGCATCATGCAGCACTGTGGGGCTACGGTTAAACTATTCCAGGTGCCAGAAAGTCTGCTCTTCTAGCTGGTTTCTCAGTAGTAGCACTAAAACCTGAACCCCTGTGACTAGCACTTGCTCTAGAACCTGCTGGAAAGCACTAGGAAGCTTTAAACTGATACAAGCACTCAACTCTCCTTGTTAATAAGGAGAAATTAATCGTAAGCACTAAGCAGCCTATAATTGCAAAGTACCTTGCAAAGACAAGGGAAAACAGCTCTTGTACTTTACAAAAAAAGCATCTAAACAGGCACGTCCAAGGGTCAGCTTCTGGTGATTTCTCCTGTCCACCTGGTGAATCTGGACATACTGGGGCAATGCAGCAACTGTCTCATGTACAGAGACAACCCTCTCCTCCTACCACTCAACACTACAACCTGGGAGAGATGCACTTACATAGCCAAATGGGAAGCAAAGCTCTCTCCAGCCAAGATTGTGCTAGACAGTCAAGAGGAGAAGGTTAACACCTGCACTGCAGCTCAAGCAACACATAGCCCTTCAAAACTTACACCAATACCCACACACAGCAACACTAAACCCACAGATGTGGAGGCCCTTAACATTAACCTGCCCAAGCAACAAGGACCTGCGAAGCTGAAACACAAACAAACACCAGTCACAACCAAAGTGACACATAGCTCACAACACCAGTGTGCCACCCAAAAACAGACCCTAAGGCAAGACAACATACCCAACACTTTAGTCATAGGTGACTCTATAGTTAGACACACTGATGTCCCACTCAGCAGGCTGAACAAGGAGAAAATTACAGTCAGCTGCCTGTTGGGTGCCAGGATCTGCCACATAAGGCATGCACTTAAGTCACTCCACAACAAGTACAAATACTACTCTGTCATTGTCCATGGTGGAGTGAATTACTTGAGACGTACCTCCCTGGACTACATGAAAAGAGACATGGAAGTGCTCTCGGATCATGTGACCCAGGCAGGAATGACCCTATCCCTGAGTAGCATCCTGCCTTCGCCCAGAATGATACCACAGTATAAGGTCAAAATGATTGACTTCAACAATTGGCTAAGCTTCTGGTCATTCAAAGGGGTCCAGTATTTGTCTGCCTGGGACGACATGATCGCCAAACCACTTTGCTTTGCCAGAGATGGTCTGCACGTGTCACCCCTGGGATTCAGGTTACTGGCTAAAGCTCTTGCCACTCCTATAGTGCCCTTTTTAGGCAAGGTTCAGAGGACAAAACCACCACCCTAACAGGTACAAGCATGCAAAATCTGAAGGTAATGCTACTCAATGCTAGAAGTCTAAACCTCAAAATGCACTCTCTCGAGGCACTCCTAAAAATGGAGAACATCGATATCTGTGCAGTAACTGAGACCTGGTTCAAGGCTCTAGAGAGCACCCCTGCAATACCAGGCTACAACTCTTACCACACTTTTTGGCCAGCAAACCAAGACCGAAACACTATAGGTGGAGGAGTGTTCATATTCACCAGGGATATTTACACCTCCAGACTTGTTGCTAAACACAATGCATCTGAAATATTCCAGGTGCAACTAACACTAGGTAAGACTGCAATCCAAATTGTAGCTTGCTACAGATCCCCCACCATGCCCCAAGATTCTCACTACACCTTTCTAAACATACTGAAAAATATTAAGATACAACCAAACACCCTAATACCGGGTGATTTTACCTACCATGCCATTAACTGGGAAAACTACTCGGGTACCAACATCTTTTCCCAATGGTTCTTGGAATTCATAAAATCCAATGCCCTGGGTCAACTAATCCATTGTCCCACCAGGGGCTCCAATATCCTAGACCTGGTCATTACCAACATGGGAGATAGATGCTCCACACCAGTGGTCACCCCCTCATTGGTCAGGTCTGACCATAAGCAAATTACCCTTGACATCCAGATCCCACCCCCAGCCCCCAGTAAGGAAACCTCCATAAAAAAATTCTCCAAAGCCAACTTCATGCTACTCAAGTCAGAAGTGATAAACTCTATGACACCCATGCAGACAGGAGCTGAAAGTTCGACTGCTGAATCCTACACTAAGGCACTGTATGAGCACATCCACTTGTGCATGAATCATGCCATCCCAAATAGAACCAATACACTCTCCTCCAAAAAAAAGAAACCAATATGGTGGTCCCCTGCCATAAACAAACTATACAACAGAAGGAAGAAACTGTTGCAGAAAATAGGAAAATCCCAGGATGCAAAAAACTCCCTTACCAGCTTCAGTAAGAAGCTGAGATCCCTCATAAAATCCTCCAAAGCTAGTTACGAAAATAAAATTGCCAAATATTCCAAAGACGACCACAAGGCATTCTATAGTTATGTCAAGAACCTAAATGGCAATGCTTAGATCTGCTCTGAGCTACAACAGAATGGCATTAAATATACTGATCCCAAGGATATTGCCAATATCCTGGCAGATCGATTTAGTGCCAACGTCACCCCCTCTCACCCCCTAAAGGGCCTATCTCAATACCAAAAGATTGCCAAATTCTGGTAATCATGGCCACACAGGTAGAAACTACATTCTCCAAAGCTAAGAATACAGCATCCATGGAACCAGATGACATCCTGGGCTGTGTACTACATGAACTACAAAATGAATTGACACCTCACCTAAGTGTCATATTTAATCATAGCCTCACCTCAGGCGTCATGCCCATTGAGTGGTGCACAGCTAAAGTTATCCCACTCCACAATGCGGGATCCACCTTGGATACTGGGAACTACCGTGCCATCAGTATGATGAGCCTGATCTGCAAGGGCATGGAACGCATTGTCATGGAAGTTATAAACAAAGACATTGGCAACCTTCAAACACTGGGTCCCACCCAGTTTGGGTTCGTGAAGGGCCGATCTTGTCTCTCTTGAACTTAATTGACTTCTTCAAATCAGTCTCCAAAGCTGTGGATGAGGGTAAGACAGTCCAGACAGCCCATCTGGACATCGCCAAGGCCTTCAACACCATCCCCCACTCTTTAATCATAGATAAACTTACTAAGCTGGGCATAAATCCCTATGTCACTCAATGGGTTGCCAACTGGCTTACTGACAGAACCCAGACTGTAAAAGTAGCCGAGTCCAAATCCAGCTCCAGACAAGTGACAAATGGAGTACCTCATGGTTCAGTCCTGGGACCGCTCTTGTTTGGCATCTACGTCTCTGAAGTACAGGCCAACACTAAGGGATTCTGGCTAACAAAGTTTGCAGATGACTGCAAACTGGGAGCCATTATTGAATCCCCAAATGATTTGGATATTCTCCAAAAGGGCCTTACAGAAAAAGATGCTTGGTGCCAGAGCCATGAGCTCATGCCAAGAAATGTATAATTACCCCCCTTGGGAAAAACCTTGTACCCATGAATTTCCACATAGGTGGCAGTACACTAAACACTGAAAGTGTGATGAGAAACTTGGAGACACAGGTGGACAGTGGTCTTACCTTCGATAACCACATCATCACAACAGTCAGGAAATCCTTCTATGTGGCACACCTCATCACTAAGGGCTTTTCATCCAAAAAAAGAAGGCCATTGTCCCACTGTACTCATCCCTCATTAGACCCATTATAGAGTACAACACCCCATTTGGTATGTACCTCACAAGACATCTGCAATAGCTGGAAAGGCCGCAGAAATACCCCACTAAAAGAATCACAGTCCTAAAACAGATGTCCTATGCTGACCATCTAAAAAAAACTCCAGCTATACTCTGTGGCATATCGTCTACTCAGAGGCAATCTATGCTTAACATACAAGGCCATGTCAAACCCTGAGCTGTTGGACATTGTCCACTTAAAGAAATCCCAATCCCTTACAGCCACATGCTCCAGGGATCTAAACCTTGTCATCCAATGAACAAAACATGCTGGAGGGATAGGTTCATGTTCCAGAGTCTCCCAATACTCTGGAATAGGAACCTTGACAATTGGATGGGAGATAGGAAATTCGCCCCAGGGATCATGTCAATACCAACAAACTTATAATAATAAATAAATATAATAAATTCTTGTTTTTTGTTATTGACAGAAATGTTGACCATTTTAGAGAGGGTGATGTTAACCTATACTTAGAGAAAATTGAGATGGAATGGCAATTGAGGACAAACGCCACAATATCTCCTGGTACTAAGGATAATGTATTGTTAAGTTCTGTATTGAGGTTAAGAGCATTGCAGGTTTAAGGTGACCATTAGAAATAATGGTATATATATATATATATATATATATATATATATATATATATTTTTTTTTTTTTTTTTTTTTTGCCCTTTTTGTAATTTGATATATGCAGGCTTTTAAAATACATATGTTTTCTTAGTACACTTCTGTTGGTCAAGCTTTTTATAAAATGTTATTGATAGAATGTATTAATTTATTTATTTAATAGCAGGAGTTGCACATATTTATGCATGGTTATATTTATATTTAGTTATCTAGTTATTTAATAAAATAAAACATTTTTTAATGTGTTTATGTTTTTAAGTATATTCCTTTAAGAATTAATTAGTACAGTATTGTATAATTAGTATTGGGTGTGTTGTACTTTATAGTTGTATAAATGTAGATGCTTTTTGTGGTTTATTTACTCTGATGATGCTCTATGGATACAGGGTGTAATTGCTTAGTCTGTGAATAAACGGTTTTGGTTTTCCTTCTTACCAGGTTGTGGATTTACTCAACATTTTGACACATTTTTCTTTTTTTTTTTATGTTTTGTAGAAACAGTTGTTTTTTTTGTCATGGCCACTGGCTTAGCTTTTGCTACTCCTTCATTATTTCCTGATGACTCAGCTAGTATGGATACTAGCCAGCAAATTATGAGACTGACTTGTTTGCTTGACAATTTGGCCAAAAAGGTGGATGATTTAGCAACCACTATAAGGAAGAACATTGCAACATATTTTACAGGTGTGGGGGGTCTGAATCATTCTCTCACTGCAAATGCATCTACCGGACACCCTCCTTCATCAATGATGAATAATTTGAGTCTAGTCCACGGAGAGGAGAATTCCAATGTGAACCCTGAAAGACCAATGACATTGGGTGATAACTATGGAGGTAATACAGTATATGAACGGTCATCTTATAGAGACATTCTTTTGAATGATTTAAATATTAATAACTGGCTAAAACCACCTTTGAATTTTAATACCACACAGGAACTAAATTCAAGTGAAACACTTGTAGTGTTCAGTATCTCTGATAACTTAAACCTGTTGGATGCTAAATCCATGAAACTGAAAAGGTTACAGCTAGAGGTACTATATTTCCAGGAGTGTATTAAATGGGCATAGTGCCTAATGGTTTAAGAAGCTGGAGATATCCTACAGGTTTAGTAGCAGGTGCTCCATTCCACAAGGATTTAATAAACTTGTTTAACAAGCAGGGCTTCTGAACTGCTTCATTGAGCATTATTCTATACAAATAGAGGGGCTGAGAAAAGAAATTGATGCCCTGAATTCTCTGGTAAAGGCTGACTCTGATTATAGCAGATATAAATATGATTATAATAGAATTTTTTCTAGTATTGATGCCTGCATTGCCAAAGCAAAAAGCATTAAAATTAAAAAAAAAACAAAAGGGAGATGAATTGGAATATGCCAATGAAACTGCATATCCAAAACACCCCATCTCTCAGCAACCACTTGGTTTCAACCAGGAAGAAGCAGCAGCTGGTTCCAACCAATGTAATATCAATGGCAACAGACCAACAATTACTTTTCCAGCTCAGGAACTTGCAGGAGAGCAAGCTGAGTTAGCGCCTTGACGAAGTGAGAGGTTAAACAGCAGGAATGTGAATAATACTAACTTTAATGCGGATAATGCAAACCTTAATGTGGGAAGTAGATCAGTTCCTAACAATAATGCACAAAATAATCAGCAGGGAAAAAATTTTAAGCAGAGAAAAAAACAGAGGCCAGCAGAATCATATCAGGCCCATGAACAACAGGAGGAAGGGGAACTGGAATCGCCGGCAGAACCGGAGATAGCATCTGAGCAGCCTTTTCAGACTGATAATGCTAACGACTACAGGGAGAACTATTTTGATCCTATTTTGCAAGCAAACAACAATGTGATTGAGAATACACATAACTATTGTCTTAGAATTGTTACTAGCTCAATGGGCGATTTCCATGTTTATAATTATTCAGATTTTAATGTTAACTGTTTATTAGTGGATGTTTTGGCTAAAGGACACACCTTTCTGCCCTGTAAACCTGCTGATATTTCATGGACACTTATAGACCTAAAATTATTTATAAGGAAGCTAAATTTGAAGTTATTTTTTATGTCAGATGCTATACAGGGTGGTGATTCTAACTCTAACTCTGATTGTTTTATAAGTGCCAGTACTTTTAGCCCAAATACTTTACCTGCATTAACAGTATTTGAACAATTTTGTGAGCATGACATCAGGAAAATGCATCTGTTCAGTGATAACCTTAGAGTTAATAACTTAACTAGGAATGACTGGGAATTGATTTATGAACTGAAAAATAGTGAGGTTAAAGTGATTAAACCTGATAAAGGTGGAGGCCTGGTTATAATAAATGAAATACATTATAAGTCATGTATGCAAGAAATGTTGGATACTGACAATTATGATGCAGCTTCAATTAATGAGATCAATACAGCGTATAGGTATATTAGGATGTATTTAAATGACCTGTTCATAGAAACAAATATTTCCATTGATATTTTGAATTATCTAACAATATTAGCCCCTGCATCCCAGTCATTTTTGGCATCCCAAAAATTCACAAAGATCTTAGCAACCCCCCTTTTTGGCCTATAGTCAATGGCCAAAATAGTATAATGTACCCCATGGCGAAATATGTGGATCACATTCTGAAAAAGTATGTTAGTACTGAGACCGTAATTTGTAAGGATTTCTGGACCTTTTTGGAAAAAATTAATGGCCTGAGGTATAATGAGTCTTATAACTTTGCCACAATAGATGTTAAAGACCTTTGTACTGTAATACCACAGGAACTTGGTATTGAGTAGGTAACTGAGGTGTTACTTGATAAGGGGATTTACCATGATGAGCTCCAACTGGTCCAGGAATTTTTGGACATTATTCTCAAGAACAATTTTTCATGTTAATAACTCACAGAGTACTGAGACAGGATGGCATAATGTACTCATTCCTATGGTAAAGCCAAAGCTCGGACCAAAATAAATAAATCTGAATTTATTGAAGAAAATTACAACATATCCTTGTTAAGCGCTTTCATCCACACAATAGTGGCCTTCATCAGAACACTTTAAAGTACAACTGCCTGATATTTAAAAACATTTTAGTGCCAAAAACACATTCAAAATTTAAAGTGACATTAACTAAAAATAAAATAATTTCTATTAACTTCAAGTTTAATTGTGCATTTGTTGAAATTACCTTCAATATGCACAATCATCGTTCAACAAATTATTCATATATTACAAAAATGATGCATCTATTAATAAAATACTAAGTACGTTCTAAACATAAACTACCTAAAAATACTTACTAAAATTACATTCATATACAATGTTCTAAAGAATGCATTCTAAAAGTGCATTCTATTAAATACATACTAAAAAATACTAAAACATTCCAAAAAAAGTGCTAAAAGAATACTCTGATAAATACTTTCTAAAATATCTTCTAAATACTAGTGAGAAGCTGAATATTTCATTTAACATGCAATACTATTAATATTGATTAATTAATACATCACGAATGTTTAGGCCAAAAGTATAATAAATGAATGAATAACGGAAACAAATAAATTAATTATAAATGAATATAATATATACGTTCATTCAAATATACTTAAGAAGGTAAATAAATTCATCATATCCAGAGAACCTATAATATAATATTTAACAAAAGTATACCTACATAGTCTGCTAGCTTAACCAGGCTGCAGTAAAGGTTTAATCAATATAAAATCATTTAAACCAGGCTCTCTATTGGCATCTGTAAGTATCTGCCAGTATATTTCCCTTTTACCCAAAGATACCTTAATATTTCCACCCCGGGGGTTATTTAGGACATGAACAATAATAGCAAATTTTAAATTGTGAGTATTCCCACATCGATCAATATGTCTAAATAGAGAGTTATTGTCATCCTTAGTCCTGATGCTATATAAATGATCATATATCCTCTTTTTAAAAAAAGCTCTGTCTTGCCTATATAGTATGCAGGGCATACCATACACTTAGCAAGATAAATAACAAATTTGCTACGACAATTCCCTTGTCTGAAATGTACATAGGTCTTATTAATGTTCTCTAGTTTCACCCCTTGCGTCTCCCATATTAGGGAACATTGATTACAACTTCCACATTTAGTAGTGTGTTTTCTCAGCTTCATATCATTCCTACATTTCACCCCATATTCTAGAATTATTTTAAGGTTAAACCCCGTTTTATAAACAAAATTGGGACATTCACCTACTGTATTCATAACTCCTTGGTCAACGACCAAAATATTCGATTTCTGTTTTAACTATATTTTTAATATAATTAACATAAGGGGAATATTGGAGAACACATGCTCTACTATGATATGTGGGCAACCCCTCTATCTGTTGTACATTGTTGATACTAGTCCCTGTACCTAATAAGGGCGGATATTTTTTACCCCATTCATGAGTAACAAAATATGTGACATCATTCAATATAGACAAAGGATAACCTCTACTTACAAATAATGACCTAATAAAGTTAATCTCTTCTACCATTGTAGTATAACTTGAACTCATTTGAGCAGCCCGAATGCACTGCCCCTTATAAATGTTTCGCAGCATGTGTCTTGGGTGATTGCTGGAGTATTCTAGATAACTATTGGAAAAAGTTTTTTTCCTATAAATTTTAGACTGAAAGTCTTGTCTGGAATGGTATATGTAAGTATCTAAATAGGCAATCCCTTCACAACTATAGGCATGAGTAAATTTTAAAAAAGAACTAGAATTGTTAATATACTCAATAAAATATTCTATACAATCTTCTGGGCCATCCCATAAGATAAAAATATCGTCCAGAAACCTGGAATAGTGGACTACATGCTTATAGTAACTGCTCGTAAACAGTTTGCATGATTGTGCATATTGAAGGTAATTTCAGCAAATGCACAATTAAACTTAAAGTTCATAGAAATTATTTTATTTTTAGTTAATGTCACTTTAAATTTTGAATGTATTTTTGGCGCCAAAATGTTTTTAAATATAAGGCAGTTGTACTTTAAAGTGTTCTGATGAAGTTCACTATTGGGTGGATGAAAGCGCTTAACAAGGATATGTTGTAATTTTCTTCAATAAATTCAGATTTATTTTATTTTGGTCCAAGCTTTGGCTTTACCATAGGAACAAGTACATTACGCCATCCTGTCTCAGTACTCTGTGTTATTTACGTTGTTGTTGGCTGCTGCCGGTTTTGTATCTATTAGTCGTTTGGGATGAATAGAACTACAGAGATGCCAAAAGCTTCATTGGACGGAGAAGCATTGAGCAATTTGCAAGCGGAGGTGAATACCTTACGTGGAGAAGTCTCTCGACTGGTTGAAATGGTTGCTCAACTACAACACAGGGACAGGACAGTTATGGAATTTGTTACGGCACCTAACCAAAGTTGCCTTTCTCATTCCCGTTGTGTTACTACTCAGATAGACATCCCTAATGGACAGGGAATGGGCAGATGGTCCGCCTCTTCAGATGTTGAATGTTGCAACATACAGGCAGGGAACAGCAATGGTAGTGTGGACTCTGCCAACGACATTACTTTTGATGTTTCTCTGTTCCACTTGGACGATGAAGCTGAGAGCCTGGGGGCTCGTCCCAAGCGTACTCAACCTATTAAGACTTATTCTTCTGTGGCTACACAAGCCAAAGGTACTGTTAATTGTAGCTCTAGCCCTCAGGCTATTAGCACTAATAATTTTGTTCAAGTTGGTAAATGAGTGCACCAACTAGACAGTTTTTTGACTAAAGATATTGATTTTACCACGCATAGTCAAAATGTTACTAAGGCTAATAAAGGAACTGATTCTTTTGGTTCCTTAAGGGATATGATATATGCTTTGGGTAAACTTTTGATTAACATTAAGGGGATTAAAATTGACAACGCCTATTTAAATAAACATATTAATTTAGGTATCGTACCTATGGGGTTACATTTTTTTTAAATTCCTATGGGAATAGTCTTGGACGAACATTCTATTACTGAATTTAATGCTTTATTTGATACATTTGGAATAGAGTTTATGAAATTGTTGATTAAGAAAAATGACAGGTTGTGTAAACTTTTGGTAGAGGTGGAGAAGCTGAATAATACTATTGTTAATGATTTATTGTTCCCTCAGTGAGAAAAGTTGTATGAGAAGCAGTATAGGACTGCAAATAGTAAGGCACAGGTAATTTTTGATAAGAAAAACATAAAAAATGTCGAGGGATCAGCAACTGTATAAAAACAATAAAGCATATAACTGGAATATAGGAGACTGAGGACAAAATAGTGATAATTATGGGGTCAGAGCCGAACAGGGATTTGAAAAAGATAGACATTCAAATTTTCAGGGGAACAAACAATGCCAGGCCCCAAATAAATGGAGAAAGGACTGGAAGTGGAAGCATCCATCTCAAGAAGGGAATCAGTATTATTATGGGAACTATCAATTTATAGGAAAAAAACTTTTTCCAATAGTTATCTAGAATACTCCAGCAACCACCCGAGACACATGCTGCAAAACATTTATAAGGAGCAGTGCATTCAGGCTGCTCGAATGAGTTCAAATTATACTACAATGATAGAAGAGATTAACTTTATTAGGTCATTATTTGTAAGTAGAGGTTTTCCTTTGTCTATATTGAATGATGTCACGTATTTTGTTACCCAGGAATGGGGTAAAAAATATCCACCCTTATTAGGTACAGAGACTAGTATCAACAACGTACAACAGATAAGGGGGTTGCCCACATATCATAGTAGAGCATGGTTGGCTGTTGCCGGTTTTGTATCTATAATTTTTCATGTTCAATGAGTTCTTTTATATTCAAAGGAAAGGGGTAGCCATGGTGTCACCATGTGGGGCTAACAAATCTGGTCATGTGTTTTGGGAGAGGAAATTTGTTCTGGAACATAGGCTATATTCAAACTATTTAATTTATTACACCCAATATCTGGATGATATATTCCTAATTTTTGAGGGAGGAGCTGACATATTTAATGAATTTCTGATATACATTAATACTGCAAATGATTTTTTAAGATTTACCAGTAACTTTCATTTAGAGAAAATTGCATACCTGGATGTATACTTACAGAAGGATAGGGTCAGATAGAAGTATGTGGTCACCATCTACAGGAAGGATACATACTCAAATTATTTCCTCCACTTTACCAGCTCACACCCTATGCATCAGAAAAAACCTGTAGTGAAAGGCCAGCTAGTCAGGGTAGCTAGAATGCTTTCTAACTTGGTAGATTTTAAGGAGGAATGCAATTTTTTACGTACGCTATTTATGAACCGAGGTTACCCAGATTATTTTCTAGATAAAACTGATCCATGAGGTTACCTCTTAAAGGAGCGCTGGACACTTTAGAGCTATCTTGAATGGCTGTGAAACAGACAAGGGCTTATATTTGAACAATTACAGTAGTAGCCCCTCTGTGGGTGTGTTTATGAAAGATAGGACTGACCAAGTTAACCATAGCCCTGACTTTTCTCTCTCATTCATCACCACTATTAGTAGTGTTGCGTATTATATTAAGAACATTTTGGAGAGAAATTGGAATTGTATTATTGCGGATGAGAATGTGAAGAAAAGATTGCCCCTCACTCCCAATATTTTATTTAGGAGGGGCAGCAATTTGAAGTACGTCTTAGGTAACAACATGGTACAAACCCCGAAGACTAAGGGTATATATAAATGTGAAGCCTGCAATTTTTGCAGATTCATAGATACTGGTTCCTTGTGCCAAGTTAAAAATACAAATATTGTTTGCAAGGGGGATGTAACTGCAATTCTAAGGGGTGCATGTACTTACCTAAGTGTAATTCCTGCTTAGGTTTCTATATAGGTAAGATGGATAGGAAACTTAAGGAACGCATATATGAACATCAATATGCTATTAGGAACAGGAAAGCTGAGAATGCCTTAGGTAAACATAAACTTAATAACCCTGGCCATTCATTCTCCTTTAGGATTATTGACCAGATCTGTTCTCATATTAGGGGAGGACCATTTTCTTTATGGCGAGAGCAGCGAGAATTATATTGGCAGCTCAGACTAGATGCCTTCAAATACCCAGGGTTAAATGATACATGCTCAATAGCTTGCATTCTAAAGCTAAGAAATTTGATGAGATAGTATTTTTATATTTAGAATGTTATTTTTACCTTCAGAATGTGCATTTTGTATAAACTAATGTAGTTTAAGGACATACAGTTTATTGGTAATTTCAGATTTTATACTATATCTGTATTTAAACATTTTAAAAGCTGTATTTTAATTATATGTTGTTTGATTGTTTTCTAAGTCCCATTGGACCTTTTTAAACACCTGACCATCACATGCTTATTTTGTTAGCTATTTAAATGTGGTGTATTAGTTTTGTTGAACAGTCTGAAGAAGTGGGTGTATGTGTGCCCATGAAAGCGCTTACTGTCACATTAAATTCATTTTTGTACCTTTTAGCCTTGGCTATTTTTTTTTGTTTTTTAAATGTGTACATGTGCATTAATGAGAATATTAGTGTCTGTGTGTTAGTAGACCTGTAGTTGGGAATACCCTGAGGCCCTTCACACCCACAGCACTACCCATTGCCATAGTTAGATGTGGCTGCTGCTGTACCGGACATTACATGTACCTTGTTATGCTCCTCTTCCTAAGGGCTACCTGGACCTTGCAGTACCAGCACAATACTATTGTACAAATGGGTTGATCGACATGGGATACCCACTGAGTTCTGGCAAGTGTGTGTATGTGTGCATGTGTGTGTATATATATATATATATATATATATATATATATATATATATATATATATATATATATATATATATAGGGTACAGCATTCCGAGACTGCTTACTCCAATTACAATATGCATTGCCACACAGTATTAGGTATAGTGATGTTGCTGCCCATAGGAGGGGCATGACAATGCGTCATCCTACTATGACTGTGGCATGTGCATTAGATGCATGTCCATGTAGTAGCACTCTTGGGATGGACAAGGGGTTGTATTGCAGTCCTGGTCAATGTGTGATGGTGGGTATGTCAAAGTGTCATCATCGGTTCCAGTGCATACAATATCCACAGTGGGGTGTCGGAGCTGGGTATACTGTCATTACACCATGGTACCCCCGGTACATATCCTATGTACCACAGTATGGTGATCACTGTCACCATCAACCATACAGATAACTGATAACACTATCCAGCCCAGTTATGCATGTGCTGTGTGCAACTACCTGTAACACAGTGGACAAACTGACAATGTAGTTAGCACTGATAGGCCCAGGTCTCTCAGATATGTGTCTGACTGTTATGTGTTTCCATTGTGTATATGATGGTATGTCACACTATGTATTGTCCATATACAACCATTACATCCCCTATTACCATACTGTACATGTCTGGGGATGTTCTGCATGTAACATGTAACCTAGAACACACCTCATTCTAAAAGCTGTGTGCTGTGTGTAATTACAGCCACACACAGCAGTAGCACTACATACCTAGGTAGGGGTCTAGTCCCAGTGTTGCAAAGTAAGAGTGTGCGTGTATGTGGAGGGATCTTTTTCAGGTTGCAGAATATACATGTCCAAGGGTGTCATCTGTCCAATAAATGCATGGTATATGCTAACATGTCACAGGTATCATCCTGTGAACATACATTTCATCACAACTACTGTTAGCTGTATAAATGACCTATTCCCCACTGTATAGGTGTGCAGCGATACTGGGGTTGGTATATATAGCTGGGTGTGGCAGTTGTGGACACAGCCAACATCATTGCTGTTACTGATGAGTGTATCCCCCATGTAGCTGTCTGTAATACTGTACAGTTCATGTTAACAGGTTATGTATTTGTCTATCACACTATCTGTGGTTCTACAGCACCTCTCACCATCCAAAGGGTAGGGGTGTGCCACCCATACCAGCGCACATATGTTTACCATTCTGAGGATTGCACTACATTGGGGAAGGGGACATATACCCTGCCGGTACCATCATCAATGACATTAAACTAGTGGACTGCTTATTCCACGATGTATTGTTCTGTGTAGTCTGGCTTGGTGGAATTACATGGGCTACAATGGGTTCCTTGTATAGGTACATACATCCATGTGTACAGTATTCTCTGTGTAGGTCATCAACATCTAAGCATCTGTGTGTGTTATACACAAACATGTGGTGTGTACCACCCAGTACAACTACCATTGTCCACTGTAGAAGGGCTGCCAACAGCAGCCACCATGCACTCACCTGTATACACCACCCCCAGACCTATCGGCCATGTGGCACAGGAAGTAACTGTTATACAGACTTGTGACAAGTATTCACCTGTACCCAGGATATGGCACAGCCAAGGTGTCACCACAGTGCCATACCCCTTGTGAGATATATTAGCAGACCACCCTCCTGCTGACACATGGACACCTACAACAGAAATGGATAACATTATGAAGACCACAGTCACTAAGTGTTACTAACAGCTATAATGCATCATGGCTGGACAGCTACACTACCTGACATGTAAGCATTAAACATTACTGCTGACAACATGTTACACAGCAGTACATTGGTACACTCTAATACAGTCACCATGTGCATCAAAGCCATATTAACCTGTCCCTGCCTCGATGATATGGATGACAGGGATGTGGCACAGGTATCATCATATGCACAGAGTGTGTTGTTGGTTTGCCAGAGACCTAGGCTGGGCCATACTTTTGACACCATGTGTGTGAGTGAGGGATTTTAATTACTGATATGGCCATGGTGATGTGGTGTGTGTAGGTATGTGGTTGCCCTAGGTGTGTTTGTATTGTGTGTGAGTATGCATGTCACAGTTCTGCCATGTTGCTGCCCTATACAGGTGTTTGCTGGACAGCTGCAGAAAATATCTGGCAGGGTGTACAGTTCATCACCTCTGGCCACTGACACGAGAACTGTTCCTGCCAGTGGGTCCACGGGCATGTCCAGGTACAAGCCTCGATATGCTACTCTCCCCTGATGATGAGCCATGTGCACATGGCCTGCTGTCATGTGGTGTGGACAGCGCCCCCTCTGCAGTGCTGGGTCTGGAACTGCCACTACAGGAGCAGGTTGGTATCCTTGCACATCCACGTCGACCTCCAGATGTTGGTGTTGCTGGCCTACGCCCATGTGGCCATCACACCACTCCCACCACATGCTCTAGCATAGACAATCCACAGTTGAGGAGGCCAACCATCTCAACCCATTGTATATCCATGACCTCTGTATAATAACGGAGGGCACCAGCAAGATCACAGATGTTGTAACTTACACCAGAAAAAGCCTCAGACTGTGTCTGGTGTACCATTCTATATGTGCCTGCACCTCCATGACAGCCTAAAGCATGCATCTGGTGGTACCAGATGTGGAACTTCTGCCAGGGGCATGATGACCAGTGGCCCTCCCACAAGCACCTCTGTACATCTGCCTATGTGGTACCCTGCTGGACATCCAGCTATGGCTGCTGCGTCCAGACACAGCAGTCATATATACCACACTGTCCTATGCAGTGCCACCAACCAACTGTGCCTCTACTGTGGCCACTGATGATGGGGTATCTATAGGGACTGTAACTGTGTGCGGGGATGGGGTGGATAACAGGGGGATGTCAAATGATGATGCAGTTTCTGCCTCTGACAACCCCGCCTGTGCCTCAACGCACCTATCATCATTTGCAGTGTCTGTATTGACACCAGCATCATATTGCATGCAGGAGGGACCCTAACCCACCTCACCATCTGTGAGGGGAAAACAAGAAATGCACTTTAAGACCTGTACATCATTGCTTAACAGTACACACACACACACACACACACACACACACACACACACACACACACACACACACACACACACACACACACACACACACACACCCTGACATTCCAACATAAAACCTACCTGCCCCTGGGTTTACAGAATGCCCCAAGTTTATTCACTTATCAAAAGCATATCTACCACTGCTAAGGTGCTAGCTAGTAAAAATATGGATTTAAAAAGGCAAACACGCTGCACCACCATGACTATATTCAATGAGTAACAATACAAGCAACAAATTTAATATAAGCTTTAAAACATATATAGCAGTCCCTTAATATCCATGATAAGCACTTCAAAAATATCTTACTCAAATCACTAAAATGATGGGACTGAAAGTAGCTATTTAAAAGACATCCCCTGGATGCTCTTGTGCAAAACTGTTCATTCAAAAAATGTTTCTTCCAATCGTCATTCTCCATTATGTACACACCTTCATTTTAACCAATAGCATATAAGATGTAATGGCTCATACTAATGTTAGACTTTGAGCCAATAATTAAGCCTATAAACAGGCACACCCTTGAATCAGACAATAGCAGGTCTCCTAGCTTTTAACACTGGTTTTAGTGGTACAACACTATTGAGACCCAGATGCTGGTCTGCTCGTAAGTTAATGATCCATTTTGTTTCACACAACTCTGTGCGATTAATAATATCCCTTTGTCTCATTCCTATAAAAATTTGCTCAATGACTTTGAACTTAAAGGAATGTTCAGGGTATGCATCCATGTGTACTGCTAATGCATTGTGTATGTCTTTGTTCCGAATATCTCTCATGTGTCTCAGGATTCGGTTTTTGAAAGGTTGATTCATTTTGCCCACGTAATATGCGGGGCACAATGTACAGGTAGCTAAATATACAATATTGGGAGTCATACAAGTAGCCTTTATGGAGAAAAAATATTTCTTCTTTGTTTTTGGATGTGTGAAATTATTTTGGCCATCAATATGTTCACAGGCTGTGCAATTACCACATTTAAATGTTCCTTTGCGTCCTTTAATTTTTGATTTAGGAAAACCATCCTTCAAACACAGTAGTCTTTTAATGTTCTTCTTATTTTTATGATCACCTACTATATCTCTCAAATGAGAGTCCTGAGTTACTACAGGCCAAAACTGCTGTATCATTTTCTTTATTTGTGCAGTGTCCGTACTATATGTAAGCATGATTCTCATATTATTTTTTCTCTGATTTGTATTGACCTCTTTTGCAGCCTCATTATCAGGAAGCTTTTGTTCAGGAAT